>NW_025423284.1:0-300000 GCF_020497125.1 Mauremys mutica
TCTGGCTGGGGGTTGTCCCAGTGCTGCACAGAGGGGTTCCCACAGGAAGGTGCTTGCTCCTAACCCCCGAGGCCGTCAGTGTGTTGGCTCTTCTCTAGCCAGCCCACTTGTCAAGTCTGATTGGCCTTGGTCGGGCTCCCAGCCCCTCTCCACGGGCTGCAGCTGTCTGGAGGTGCTGCCTTCCTCAGTCCCACCTCATTCACTCCACAGGGCGACGGATTACCAAGGTGGGGGGAAGATCTTATTCTACTTCTAGCAAAAAGACATTTTTCTGTTACCTTAATTACACTATCTTAGGGGCCCCCTATAACATATTAGCAAGGTTCAATACAAAGTCATGTAAAAGTTATACAAAAATGCATAATGCAGAGATTTACCTACAACCGCACTGAGTGACTGCTGGGTGCAGTGATATAGTGACCCCTGGGTCTGTGAATGAGGCTTTATACTGGGGGGCGGGCGAGTCGTATGCGAGCGGGTGGGCAAGTGGCAGGTGGGCACAGAGGTGAGCAGTGAGCCAGCAGGGGCTCTAGGGGCAGGGACGGGGGTTTCTGGCCGGGGAGGGAGGAGGTGAAAGGAGGCGAGTGGTGGGTGGGGGACTGACTAGGAGGGACTCAGCAAGGGGCTAGGGGGTGAAGAGGGGTGTGATGGTGTGATCTGGTCACCCTATGGGGGCCATTTCTTCTCCCTCCCCCAAACCTTCCTTTTCGGCCCACAGCTGTTTCAGGGGGGCGGCACTGGGGAAGGAGGGTTTGTTTCCGTGGGGTGGGCGGTGCTGGGGGGGGGGTTGTTTCCACAGGGATGGGTGGTGCTGGGGGGGGTGTTTCAAGGGGGCTGGGTGGCACAGCAGGAGGCGCAATTTTATATTCTTGCCTTGGGTGTAAAAATTGCTAGTTACGGCTCTGGGACCCCATATTGCGCTAGGTGCTGTATAATCCCTGGCCAACACTGGGACACCCAGGGGTTCCCTTCAATCTCCCTGAGCCTCTGCTGCCCAACTGCTTCTGACTCCATCTGGATCACCCCCGCAAAAAAACCCACCTTTCCAAACAGTCCTTCTTTCCCTGCCCCCTGATTCTGCTTTCACACCCTGGGCCCATCTCCTCTCTTCATCCCTCCCCTCCCCCCAGGTGAGCAGAGATGGAGGCAACTGGAGCCAGCCCCAGCGAGCGCTGCGGCCCGTCCGGGGGGTGTTTGCAGACACAGGAAGGGAGCAGCTGGGGGTGGGGGGTGCTGGGAAGAAGGAGGCAGCAGAACAAATCCCAGAGACCCAACATGGGGCAGCTCCTGGGGGCGGGGCTCTGGCACATTGTGACGCAGGAGCCCGGGCCCAGCAGCTGCTCCCTGGTGGCTACGTGCTGCCGGCAGCGCTGGAGCCGCCCGGGCTGGAGCGGAGCCGCTGTTCTCAGCTGCAGCAGGAGCTGCCCCCGGCCCCGCTGGGCTCCAGGTGGGGACAGAGCCTGGGGCCCGGGGTTCCCCTGGGTGCGGCTGGCGGGGCGGGAGGGGAGGGGAGGGGAGAGGCCGGAGCTGCAGGCGGGGAAGGGTGGGGGGGCAGGCGGGGGGTTGATCGGTCTCTGGGCACCAGGGGAGCCCCGGGGCAGAGTGTGTGTGTGAGTGTCCCGGGCCCAGGCGTGCGCAGGGGGGGAGCCCCGGCACCCCAATGCCCTGAGCCCCGGCTGGGGAGGCTGCTCCCCCCTCCCGTGGGGGCTCCGGGGGGAAGGAGGCTGCGGCGGCTGCAGGCGGGTGCTCGGCCCCCCCGGGAATGACCCGCTGCCGGCAGCTTGTGGCGCCTCCTCCGCGGAGCTTTTCCCCGGGGGCGGCCTGGGCGCAGCTGCGATCAGCTGTTTGCTGGGCAGGCTCCGCTCAGCTGCTCCCCCCCCCACTCCTGGGGGGCTGAGTGAGCCCCCCCCCAAACAGCCCCAGGGGTCGGTGGGGGGGCGGGGCCAGCAGCAGCAGAGCCCCCCCCGCTCCTCTGGGGCTGCCCCGCCCCGCTCGGGCTGGGGGCTCTGCCAGGGCCCCCGCGTGAATCGCTGCTCCCTGCCCGCCAGGCTCGGCTCCGGCCACAGCAGCGGCGGGTGCCCCGGGGAGCCCAGCTGGGCTGGGGCAGGGGCTGGGGGAGGTTGTGGGGGGGGGGGAGAAGCTCCAGATACCGGCAGAAGCCGCGGTGGGGGGGGGAGAGGAGTCGAGCTGGGGGAGGAGGGGGAGGAGCAGGGGGAGAGGAGCCACCCTGGGGCAGGCAGGAGAACCCCGGGCCCTGGCAGAAGATGTGGGGCTGAAGTCCCCGGCTCGGGAGCCCCAGCCACCTTAGTAGCAAAAGTTGCAGGGATGAAGCCCTGACCACCCCCCCTCTGTGTGGAGCTGGCCTGAGCCCCTCTCGCTCCCATCCCCCCTGTGGAGCTGGCTCCCGCTCTCCGGCTGTGGAGAAATTCAGCCCAACTCTCCCCATGTTGGTATCTCCATTCCCCCCCCCCGCCCCCATCACCCAGCCATGGATGGATTTAGCCCAGGAGGCAGGGTCAGTGTTGGCCCCATTGGGCAGGTGGGATCTAGGGCACAACGAGGTGAAGTGACTTTCCCAAGGCTAAGCAGGGAGTCTGTGGCAGAGCAGAGACTCAAACCCAGAACACCTGAGCCTGAGTCCTGTGCCTTAACCACTAGCAACCTTCCCACCGAAGGAGAGGGAATCTCCTCCGCCACTTTGAGTGGGTGGGAGCAGCCACTAGACAGAGCTGCCAGGAGGTGGGGAGGGGGGTTGGATAGTTGGGGGGGCCTCTGGAGGGGGCGGTTAGGACAAGGAGCGGGGGGGTTGCATGGGTTGAGGGTTCGGGGGGTGCCTGTTGGGGGGTGGAGCGGGTTCAGGGCAGGCAGGGAGCAGAGGGAGCTGGATGGGTCGGGAGTTCTGGGGGTCCTGTCAGGGGGCGGTGTTACCAGATTTGCCCATTACTTGGGGGTACGCTCATTTATTCGGGTTACTTTTCTGGGGAGGGGATTCTGTAATTCTATCAATGTGCTGCTTGTGTCACGTGTGTGTTCATATGGAGCTCTGCTCCTCCCTTCTGCACGTCCCCTCCCAATGGCGCTGTCCTGCAGGATCTGGGTTCCCTAGGGCTGGGTTTCTCCTGCCCCAAAACCGGATGAGCACCCAAGCACCCACCCACCCACCCCTACAGTAACAGAGCAAGTCTGAGCGGACCGGGTCAATCAGCACTGCCACGCTGACCCCGTATCTGCCCCTGGACTCACTGGGCTGGATGAAGCAGCACTTTAAAGCTGTTACCCATATGTGTCCCAGATTCAGCACGGCCCTATCCTCACCTTCACATCACAATTGTACTGGCAGGAACCGCCTTGATGAGCAAACCCCACAGGATTCTGGGCGCTGCAGGGATCTGTAGCTTAGGTAAGAGTTGCGTTGCTGCAGAGTGACTGGGGGAAGCTAAAAACACAAAAGAGTGAGGTTCAGCAAGAGAGAGAGAAGCAACCAGCTGAACCATGCAGGTTATGTATTGAATACTGGTGATCACTGCACAAGGAGCCTAAACCAACCTAACATCCACTATTAAAGGTTAATACCTACGGTAGAAAGGAAAACAGAGAGAAAGTGGGGGGGTGTCTCTCCCACTCCATGAGGCTTGAACTGGTCAGGGTTCCCAGGTGATGCTGGTAGCTCAGGGTCCTGAGGGCTGGAGACAGGCAGAGCCCCCAGCACGATCAGTCAGGAGAAGATGGAGTCCCAGTGGAACTGATGAAGCATCAGCACCCTGACTGGAGGGTGAGTGGGGATTTTTGTAGAGAAAATACAATGGTTCAAGGGAGAACAATGCATTTATTTATAGGTAAGGCTGATAACTCAAGGGTTTTCTGTAGACTAGACAATAGGAGCTGATCACTCTTGGCTATGGGTGGTGTTTTCTTCCAGGGAGCTCACAATGCAACTAGGCAGCTTCACTATTTGGACATCAATTAAGGATCCATTGCTACAATTGGTCTGATAATTGCTGAGCTGGGTGTGGGCAGGTGTAGGTTCATTAGCATCTGGAGCAGAGATTCCCACGATGCAGTGCTTCCCTGCTTTTTCTGGTCCTAGAATTCAGTGTGGTTCTCTGCTCTCCATTCTGTATGTAAATTGAGATGGCTTCCTGTCCCATCTTTCATGCAGATGAGGCATGGGGAGTTGTCTCCGCTCTCTCCATTCTGTATGCTAATGGAGATGTCTTAATCTTGTCACCCTTGTTAGGAGGGGTCTAGGTGTGTCTCCCAATGCCCTTCACTGCTCTCTGCAAGTGTTTTTCTCTGATGGGTTTTGGTTTAAGCAGAGGGTGGGGGGTGTCTTTCATGAGTCAGGCTGGATACTGCACCCTGCTTCCCCAAGAACACAGATGTGTCTGGTATCAGCGGGGAGCAGTTGGATAGGCGTGGGAGTCCCTGGGGTCTGTCTGGGGGTGGGGGGGGGGGTGGATAAGGGTCAGGGGGACAGGTAGGGGGTTGGGTCCTAGGGAGGCAGTTACAGTGGGGGGGGGTCTCAGGAGGGGGCAGTCAGGGGACAAGGAGCAGGGGGGGTTTGGAGTTCTGAGGGGGGCAGCCAGGGGGCAGGAAGGGGGAGGCAGTGGATGGGGTGGGGCTAGGGCGGGGCTCCCTGGGTGCACACCCTAATGAAATGTGCTGCACACGCCTATGGTCACGGGGGTGAGCCACTCGCATCCTTTCCCTGTTTGTGCCATTTCTTTCCGTCTCAAAACCTGAGAAAAATTCTCTCTAGTTCTTCCCCTTCTCTCTCCGCTCCCCACACGTGGCTAGAAAATCCAAGGAGATTCCCTCGTTTTCCCTAAAATTATTGACTCTCTAGTCTCTCATTTTCCCTATTTTCTCCATAATTCTTAAATTCTCCTCAGCTTTGGGATGTGAACCCAGCCCGTTTATCTGCAGCAATTTGTCCTTGGGTAGGTGGAATTTGCTGTCCTGTGTCACTCCCCCAGCGTGGGTGGGGGTTAGTAGGTGCTGGCTGGGGGAGCCCGCAGACACGGCTGCCTCTGGGGGGGAGATGGGGGGGCCGATCTCTGCCAGCGACAGGACATGGCCGCACAGGAGGGGAAGGGAGGAGCCAGTGTCCCTATGGAGCCTGCCCAGCCCCTTTGGTTCTGCTCCTTTCCAGCATTTTGTTCAGAGACTTTATTACTGGGGAGGCTGAAAAATCTCCCTGTGGGCTTAGCCTGGCAGGAGGGGCCAGGTCTCCCCTGCAATAAAGAGCTGGAGCATGTTCCCAGCATGGCAGAACCTAGGCTGTGTCTCTGCAGGGAAAGATCCTGGGGGAATCGTGATGTGACATGAACTAAAGCCTGTTCTGAAACCTCCGCAACTGCCCTTCTCGCCCTGCCAGGCTGCAGGATGTCGTCCATGTTTCGCTCCAGCTCATCCCATCCTCCCATGGGACAGGGAAGGGAAATGGCTGCAGTGGAGCCAGCTCAGGTAGGGATTATTGTGGTGTTGTTGGTGGGTTCCTGCTGGAGGGAGAGGGACAGCAAACGCACCGGAGGAGGGAGGCTTGGGTAGTCTGGTTTGGAGGTTGGAGTTTGCCAAATATTCATGGGGTGGAGAATGGGAGGAGGCCAGGGTGTAGCAAACCTGTTGGGACTTGTTCAATATGTGGCTTCCATTCTAGGAACAGACCCACGAGGTAAGAGGGTGGAAATGCTCTAATTTGTGGGACAGGAAACAACCCCCATAGGTGGGGCTAGGATAATGGGCCAGACTCCCAGGGCTGGAGCCTGACCTGATTAACCAGCGGCTGCTGTGAGATGTGAGGGGCACCCACCAGGGAGGCTTGGGGGGGTTCTTAACCTTTTTCTTTCTAAGGCCCCCAACGTGCTATAAAAACTCCACGGCCCTGCATGTGCCTGGTTCTCTGCATATAAAAGCCAGGGCTGGCGTTAGGGGGCAGCAACCAGGACAGTTGCCTGGGGCCCCATGTGACAGCCCCCCCCACCCCCCAAAGCTAATTGCTCAAGCTTTGGCTTCAGCCCCTGGTGGCAGGGCTCATGGCCCCAGGCTTCAGCCCCAGGCAGGGAGGTTTGGGCTTTCTGCCCTGGGTCCAAGCGAGTCTGACAAGGGCCATGCTTGGAGGCCCCCCTGAAACCTGCTCGCAGCCTCCCAGAGGCCCAGGGACCCCTAGCTGAGAACCACGGCCTTAGGGGATGTGCCCCTCCCCCACACCCAGCTCCAGGGCTGGCCTTAGAGAAAATGGTGCCCTGGGTGAACTTGTATTTTGGTGGCCACCCATCCTCCCTGGCCCTCACGGGCTCCCCACCATCACGTCCAGACCCTGGTGCCTCCCTCTAGTGCTTAATTTGTATTGAAAGAGGCGCCAGAGCTCAGCCCTGGCAAAAATTCAGCACTGGCAGGGCGGCTTCACAGCAGCGGCTGCTGGCCGAGCGCCTGGCTCTGAAGGCAATGCCATCGCCAGCAGCAGCGCAGAAGTGAGGATGGCCTGGTGTGTGGTGTATTGTGCCGCCTTTTATTTTATGTAAAGTGCAGTTTGTAATGTGGCATTTCACCCCCGCGGGGTCAGCTCTGGTGGCGACAGTTTCAAGCTTAACAGAGTGAAAGTCGCCTCTGCTACTTGCTTCAAATGTACAGTCTTTTGGAACACACAAAGACCAAGGGTAGTGACCACACAGACATTCACAAGCACAAGGTCTAGTCGGTTTTACAAGTTTTATTAAAGTTACAGTTAAGGTTATGACGCCCCAAGCGCACAGAAATTCTATAAAGACCTGTGCAAAAGTTACAACTCTAGTTCTACTCACATCCTGAACAATAGTATTAGGGGCTGATGTGTCTCTCATGGATTGATCATCAGTAGAGGGATGGTTCCTGCAGGAGTTTCCCACAGGGAGCTCAATTTTCCTGCTCTGGGCACCCCCTTTATATAACGTGATTCTGATTATACCTCATTAGCATTGACACACAACCTGTATCGTGTGGTTAAGGCACATTTGGAAACAGAGGTGCCTTTCCAGAATTTTTTGTATTTAAAATTAATCTTCTGGCTAATTGTTCACCCTGTTACCACTTGGTACCTCTTTTCCCATAATCTTAGGGCATCGGGTTTTTCCTCGGCCATTTACTTCTGTCAGCATTTCTTAGCTCCAAGGCCTAAAATAGCGAAGCTAAAATCTTGCAGGTCTCAGCCTACAGACCTTGCGTGTCAGCCCTATTTACGTAGATCCCTAATACATGATTATTCTCGCTACAGACCAACCAATACATTCTCTATTTAGCACACAGTGATTCCATGTGACATAACGTGTTAGTTATTTATAACACCACACAATAAATGAACAGTAAACTAAAATCACTGGCTGCCGTTCCCACCCTTACTCCTACACTGCTGCTGTGGCCTGTGGTGCCGGGCGCTCTGCCAGCAGCTCAAGCCGGGCTTTGCGCTCTCACATGGGGGCTGCATCTTGCTGGAGCCCCAGATACCCTGCGGCCCTGTGGCCACTCCTGGCTCACCAGGGGCCATTTCAGATTTTGAGGAGGGGGCAACTTTAACTGTGATCCCAGGGGCTACTGAGGCACCTGAACACTGGAGAGTTTTTTGCAATGACGAGCTCTGTATCTAATTGTTATATAAAGAAAGATAAATATATACTGACTCTAATTACAGCCATGTATTAAATTTAAAAGTAAATTTAGAACAATCAGGAGATAATACAGCAAGATATTCCCTATCCCAAGCCTTGAGGTATCAGTTCTGGAGCTTTGATGCAGGTATCAGAAACACAAGTTGGATACTTTGCACCCTATTTTATTTAACAGACACATTCCGTGTTACTGCCATTATCTCCTCTATTTTAGTCAATTGTTTTTCACTCCACTGAAAACATATTTACTTAATTTACATACATGATTAAGGTTTTTTTCTCATTTTTACAAACGGGAATTTATTTCTCATTATTTTGGCATTTATGTTTACTGATCACAATCATGTATGTGACTCACTAACATTTGACTCCATCATTGCTATTAGTATCATACTTGGAACTGCATTTATTTTCATAGAAATTTTAAGTCACTGAAAAAAACCCCTCCAACCGTCTCCTCCAGCCACACACCCCGGCTCCTCCTCCAGCCTTTGTCCAGTTTCCCGGGGTAGAAGGTGTCACCTGGCCTCATCCCTCTTCTGGGCTCAGGTCACATGCTCAGCTATCGTCCCTCAAGTGTAGTCACACCCTGATATCCCATCCCCAATGCTGACAGTCCCAGTAAAACTCCCCCGCAACATCCCCAGGTCAATCCTCCCCACTCCCTGCTTTGTCACAGACTAAAAATACAATCTGAAGATAAGTGATCTTCATCTGCACAGTGTCTGAAGTTTTGAGTTTAGCTAATTATTTTTTTTAACGAGCCCTGCTAAGGTAAGTACAAGCAAAATGTACATTCTATTATTTGATTGTACCATTTTAAATAATGAATGATAAAGCACAATACGGCAATAACAGTAATAATGATAATTACTCCAGCCAGGCCAGGTGAGGTATTTTAGAACTTGTTACTCAAAGAACTGAATTTAAGCATAAGACAGAAATAAAATGATGAAATGCACAGACCAGTTAAAAAACTAAACTACCAGCACTGTCATCCTGACCGAATGTGAAAGAATAAAATTACAGAGACTATTGGCTTGGCTACACTTGCACTTCAAAGTGCTGCCGCGGCAGCGCTTTGAAGCGCTAAGTGTAGTCAAAGCGCCAGCGCTGGGAGAGAGCTCTCCCAGTGCTGTCCGTACTCCACCTCCCTGTGGGGATTAATGTACAGCGCTGGGAGCCGCGCTCCCAACGCTGGGGCTTTGACCACACTGGCGCTTTGCAGCGCTGCAATTTGCAGTGCTGGAGAGGGTGTGTTTTCACACCCTGCTGCAGCGCTGCAAATTTGCAAGTGTAGCCAAGGCCTATATGTACTTTGCGCATTTTGACAGGAAGTAAAAGGAAGTAACAACAGTAACTGACGTGTCTGTTGTGGGGTGAGTGTGTGTGTGGGGGGAGTGTGAGACACACCCGCTGTCACTTCCAGCCCAGCGGCACTCACTAGTCCGAAGGCTCGTTCACACGGCAGCAGGGGCCAGCAGCCCCCACTCCTGACCCAGAGGCAGCAGCACAGAATCTTGTCCCCCCAGCTCAGCTCAGCAGAGACTGGGCACAGAGGCAGGAGGGTGGGGCCACCCCACCCCCCACCCCCGCACAGCACAGGAGGCTCCTGGGAGCAGCTTGGCCGGGGCAGCTCCAAGTGGGGGAGGGGGTGGGCAGAGCTGCAGGGGCAGACAGCTGAAGAGAAGTGGGGGGAGGAGAGACAGGACACCCCTGCTGGAGGAACCCCCTCAGCAAGGCCCCTGGACCCTCATGTCGTCTGCCCCCCACTGAGTCTGGCCCCGTCCAGCTCTTCAGAATGAGAACAGCGCTGGGCTCCCTGCCAGCGAGCTCTCCCTGCACCTGCCAGGGCCTCCATCTCCTGTGCCCGGCTGTGGCTAGTGGGGGGGGGGGATGGATCTGCTGGGAGAGACAAGGGGCTCTCGCTTCGTCCCTCCCCCTGGCGTTTCCTGGATGCTCTGAGCGGGGTGGGGTGGGACTCTGTCGACTATCATCCACCAGAGCTTCCATTTGATTGAAAGTGGGGCTGTGAGTGGGGCAGCAGGTACTGAGTGTTGGACTCTTGCTCTTTCAGGGGCCGGTGACCTTCGAGGAGGTGGCTGTGTATTTCACCAGGGAAGAGTGGGCTCTGCTTTACCCCTCTCAGAGAACCCTCTACAGGGATGTCATGCAGGAGAACTATGAGACGGTGACCTCGCTGGGTAAGGAGTCCTGTCCCCTGGGTTATTAGAAGCTGTGGGGTCTCTAAAGAACCTGAGCAGTAATAACTTTATACCTTTATTCATCATTCAAGTTTTGACAAGTTTCCTTGCCCCCCCTTTTTTGCCTTATCTCCCACCCACTAGAATAATTTTTAGACATTTGTCATCAGTCATTTTAAAATTGCATTTAATGCGTCCTTATTGGCTACATTAATCACTGTAGCTTTCATGCCTTTTCCTCATTTTAAGAGGAAAATACACCTCCTGTAGAATTCTAAATTGAGTAAATAGGTGTGTGACCGATGCCTGGCTTGTGTGACAGTCAGATGAGCTCCTCTTTTGATAGAAGAGAATATAATGTTGTCAGTCAGGAGCCCAAAGGTGAAAGGAGAACAGAGCCATGTGAGACGAGGAGAAGGGGTGGGGGAGTAGCTAATTCTGGGGTGCCTGGACATGGGGAAGGTGTGTGCAGGGTTAGAGTTAAGATGGAGAAAGGAGGGATGAGGTTGTGAGAGATGAGGAGGGAACAGAAGAAGCTCCCAAGATGCCGGGAGGTGATGCCGGCTGAGAGTAATGGGAAGAAGGGGAGGGGAGTGTGGGGGAAGGGCACCTGGGAAGTGGGCTGGGTGGGTCAGTGGGAGGGAGGAGAGGTTTGGGGATCCAGAGCTGTGGGGGATCCCAGACCTTTAACCCCGAATCCCTACCCAAGCCTTGTTCTAGAGCCTACACTCCAGTTTTCTTTCTGTTCAGTTTCACTTGTATACATTTTTTCCCCAAATATTATTTTAACTCTTGACCTCCCTCTCCCACTCATTACCCCTCTCCCCATATAACCTCCCCATCTCTGTGCACAGCGACCCCGGCCACCGACCCTGAGTCCTTGCTGCATCCTCCCTCCCATAGCAGGGCCCCTACCCAGGCACATATGGGTACTTTGTTGATGATGTCACAGGGTGGTGGTGTAGCCTGTGCAGTTTTTACACCTATAAGATTACGTATTGGGGCACAACTTGCCCTTGTACATGGCTACTCAGTTAATTGAGAAGATGAAATTTGGTGAAACACGCAGAAACTTGATTGAATGGAGGCAGTTATAATTGAAATCATAGCCAAGGATCAATCTACATAACGTACCCGTCACCGAATTGCCGCCGAATCCACGGGACCGGCGGACCTCCCACAGGCAAGCCGCCAAAGGCTGCCTCACTGCCGCCCTCACAGGGACATCCAGGGCGGCCCCCGTGGCTTGCCATCCCGGACACACGCTTGGATAGGGACCCACATGCCTCTGCTTTTCCACCAGGGTTTGAGGATTGCAACTTGTCCTCCACTGTGTTCACTGGACTAACGTCCAGTTCCTGTGCGTTGCTTTCTCTCCAGGGGCTGTGAGCAGTGTGTGTGTGAGAGAGGTGGGACTTTTGGTGATACTTGTATGATGCCAATACACACCTCAGTTTCCCTCTGTGGTTGGTATTGCTATGATTATAAAAAGCAGGAGACATGAGGTGTTTTGTCACGTAGCTGTCATGGAGTGATATGAATGGGGCATTAAGGACAGGCTGGGACCAACCTACATCAGTGGAATACCCAACAGAGACAAGGGAATGATTGTCACCTGTCCATGGGAGGATCTCCACTTGGCTGAGTGAAGCACACATGGACTCGTTACATTTTTGGGAGCAGGAATAACTGGGCTCATAGACGCAGGGAGCTCTACTGGAGCAAAGACAAATGGACAGGTGCAGTTAAAGGAAACCAAAGCATTTTCTACAGCAGCCTGGCTCAAGGGCATTGGCCAGTATGGACTATATTGTCTTCTTCACTTCCCTGTGCTAATCTAAGGACTTTCCAGTGCTGAGTTTCGGTTCACTAATGAACCCTGCTATGTTTTAACAGTCTGCCCAGTGCCACAGCAAAAACTTGCTCTGTGCATTGACTGAGGAACAGTCTCTGAACAGGAGTGTCGTTCAGCTGGACCTGCTGGCAGAGCTCACAGGTTGAAGTAGGAGTGTTGAAGCCAGAGGCTTCCCAAGCACTGTTTAAAAGCCCAGGCATTGCACAGATCCCATGGATCCATGACAGTGCCAGTGTGCCTAATGGGGAAAGGATATAAAACAAGACAAGGATCTAAATGCATATTTTGCATGGTCCCCTCATCAGTGCTCATGGGAATCCCTGATCATTTCCAACGTATATTAAAATCTTCCTTAAAAGCTCACCTCTTAGTTACCAGGTCATGTCAGTTATGTCAGAGGCCTCCTGCTTCCCTGGTTCTTGTCCCACAGACAGCAAGCAGCAAAAGACCAGAAGTCTGAAGCGCAGACAATGCCATGTAAGAGAAGGCCCTTACAAATACAGACAGTGATTTTGATTCTCTCTTTTCACACTCCTGTAAGTAGCTAAGTGATAAAAAATACACCTAAGTTCTTAAACTATAGGCTTTACAGGCAGGCCTGAATATCTCTATTCTAACAGTGGGTTCTACCCCTTCCCCCATTCTGTGTCTGTCTGGTCTATTTAGATTGTAAATTCTTCAGGGCATGGGCCATCTACTATTCTCTGTTTGTACTTTGCCTAGCACAATGGGGACCCACTGTTAGTTTGTTCTTAGGCACGAAGGTAATGCATATGATTAACAACTCTCCTGCCACTTTGAGCCAAGGAAGCTGGCCTTGTGATGTTACTGCTTAAAAATGAGCTGGGGGTAAAACCATGGAATATTCTTTGTGACAAGTATCCCACAAATTCCACTGACCTCCCTTGTTTTCTTTGCCTGGAGTAGGGCTTCCAGATTCCAAACCTGATGTGATCTCGCAGCTGGAACGAGGGGAAGAGCCGTGGGTCCCAGATCTCCAGGGCTCTGAGAAAGAAGTGCTCCCGAGAGCTGCCTTCACAGGTAGGGAATTGGTTAAACCAACTCAAAAACTGTCTGTGAATTCAGGAAACATTTGGGATGCCCTACAAAGACCCTGTGAGCTCTCCAAGTTCAGGATTGTTCCCTGCAGATGTGGAATCATTAGGCAGATGTGACTCATGGCTTCCCACCTATACTCTGACAAGTGGCAGCAGGTCCCTGCCCAATGTAGCTTTCCTCAGAGTGTTCTGGTGAGATGCGGACTAAAGCTGATCCCTTCCTCTCTCCTCTGGGGAAGGGTTTGGGGAAAACCAGCTCCTGATAGGTTTGATCTTTCCCACACATATTTTGGTTTGTTCATCCCTTTTTCCATTCCTCTCTCTGACATTTCCTTTCTCTCCGGTGCAGGGAGTGACCTATGTCTGGATTCTCTCTGTCTCCCATCAGGTGATGGGCTGGTGAGTGAGAATGAGGAGCAGAAACCCCAGCAGGAAGATGCTGAGCAAGTAGAACCACATGGAACATTGTCAGGAAGATCCAAAGGGAATGTTTCCGGCAGTTGTGCACTCCCAGAAAAAGAAACAGCCTGTGAGACTCAGCAGAGGTCAGAAGAAAACTTAAGTAGTCTCTCAGACCTTATTCCACACGAGAGAATCAACTTGGAAGAGACACGCTACACATGCCATGAGTGTGGGAAAAGCTTCAATGGGAGCTCAGACCTTGTCACTCATCAGAGAATACACAGAGGAGAGAGACCCTACATGTGCTCCGAGTGCGGGAAAAGCTTCAGTCAGAGCTCTACCCTTATCACACACTGGAGAACCCACACTGGAGAGAAACCCTACATGTGCTCTGAGTGCGGGAAATGTTTCAATCAAAGCTCTGCCCTTATCACACATCAGAGAATCCACACAGGTGAGAAACCTTATGGATGTTCTGAGTGTGGGAAACACTTCATTGATAGTTCAACCCTCATCTCACATCAGCAAATTCACACAGGAGAGAGACCCTACACGTGCTCTGAGTGTGGGAAAAGCTTTAGTCGGCATTCACACCTTATCACACATCTTAGAATCCACACAGGAGAGACGCCCTACACGTGCTCTGAGTGGGGGAAACGCTTCACTGATAGTTCAGCCCTCATATCACATCAGAGAATCCACACAGGGGAGATGCCCTATACATGCTCCGAGTGCGGGAAACGCTTCAATTGGAGCTCACACCTTATCACACACAGGAGAATCCACACAGGTGAGAAACCTTATGGATGCTCTGAGTGTGGGAAAAGCTTCAGTCAGCGCTCCCACCTTATCACACATTGTAGAATCCACACAGGAGAGAAGCCCTACACGTGCTCTGAGTGTGGGAAAAGCTTCAATTGGAGCTCACACCTTATCAGGCATCAGAAAATCCACGTAAGAGAGAACTGTAATAAATGCCTTGACTAGGGCTGAGCAAAGATTTTTTTTTTAAATCACATTTGCTAATTCCCACATAGTGATCTTTGCACCACCTTCACCGTAGTAGCTCAGCTCAGCTCCCCCAGATGAGTTGCCTGCTTCTGCCTTTTCCAGCTCACCCTTCTTTGGGGTCAGTCTTATGATCTTTTCTATTGAGTCGTAGGAGTGTATGTCATAGAACCATAGAATATCAGGGTTGGAAGGGACCTCAGGAGGTATCTAGTCCATTCTCCTGCTGAAATCAGGACCAACCCCAACTAAATCAACCCAGCCAGGCTTTGTCAAGCCAGGCCTTAAAAATCTCTCAGGATGGAGATTCCACAACATCCCTAGTTAACCCATTGCAGTGCTTCACTACCACCTTAGCAAAATTAGTTTCCTAATATCCAACCTAGATGGCTCCCACTGCAACTTGAGACCATTGCTCCTTGTTCTGTCATCTGCTACCACTGAGAACAGCCAAGCTCCCTCAGCTCCAGGTGGGAGAGAGGTTTGATTCCCAACAAGCTACACTGAGGCAAAAACTACCTGTGCCTGACATCCACTAGGGCTGTACATGGCGTTGGCTGCTCAAGTTAGTGATCTTGGTGTAAAAAGACAATTATAGTTGTAGAGCAGATGCAGCCCAGGTGCAGGGGTTGGCATTAGCTTCCCCCTTGTCCTGACCTAAACTCCATCACTTTCCCTAGTCTAAACAAACCCTGAGCATCACGGTTATACTGTTCCCCCATTTCACAGCAATTGTTAGTCATCGAGTTCACTCTTGGGGAAGAAGTTGTTTCACTCCCAGTTGCTCAGATGTTGGTTCAGGTTGTGCTGCAGAGCAGATATTTTTACTACCATTTTTCTCACTTAAAATATATTGAACTATAACAAAGAGCAGGAACAGGGCAGGGATAGGGGAAAATGTCATTTCACCCTCTGTAACAATAGAAGAAGATGGGGTAAGTCAGAGGGATTCCCTTATTCCCCATCACCATCCCAGTCCCCCTGTTGTGCAGTTGGTTAGGTCAATCTTTTTTCTAAAGGGCTGGGAAGATGATAACCTCGTAAATAACTTGTAATTAAACAAAGTGCCCATGCATTGGGCTCCCAAAGCCGTTGTGTCCCAGGCCCTACAGGAAGTGGCTCCTGAAGAGATCTCCTTCCTCATTGGCTGCATGTTGCCTATTATTTGGCAAATACAATCCCTAGCTAGGTAGAGATGGGAAACGTGGAAGTGACATTTCTCTTCAGCTCACCCCTGGAAGGTGCTGCAAATGTGTAGAAAATGAAATACGTGTTGAATGTGCTGTAGCTGCAGAAAGATACCTATTTTTAATAGAGACCTGACATTTGTTGTCTTACAGGGATTCTAAGTTGCACCTGAATTTAGTCCCTAATTTAAATCTGTGCCACCAGATTAAAGAAATAAAAGGGCACAGTTGGGGGAGTTGTACCTCACTGTCGCTACTGATCTGTTGTGCGGTTAGTGAAGAATTCTACGCCAGAGAAGTGTAAAATTACTCCAAGTAAGGTCAAAGATTTGACAAGAGCTCAGGTAGAAATTGCAGGTACTAGTGGTTGATTTTCACCCCAGAGATGGAAGCTGTGGTGTTTTTAGAATCCTGCTCCCTAGTTAAGTGGCATTGGTCACACTCCTGAAGGATGCCATGATTAAACTGGGCACAACTGTCTTTTACCATCTGGCTCCAAAGTTAGATGAAGCACAGAGAGAAACAGCTGATTCCTTCAGAGCCATTCCATGCCTATGGGTCCCAATCTGGCTGCCTTGTTGACAAGGAGCACTTCCCTGCTGGCCAAACAATGGTAGCCAATGAGGGAATGTATCAGATGTGAAGTTCAGACTGCAGGATACTTGAATGCTGAGTCCAAAGTCTGTGAAAATAGAGCACAGGTGGTTCTAATTCCTCAGCATCTTCCTGCTGGGGTTTCCCCTCCTCATTCTCACTCACGGTCCCATCACCCGATGGGAGACAGAGAGAATGAGACATAGGTCACGCCCTGAACTTGAGAGAAAGGAAATCTATGCCAGTACCTGGTTGCTAAACTGCAGCTACAGTTCCTACTCCAGGTGAATCCAAAGCCCGAGAGGTGCAGAGATCCAACCCCTTATTATCTTAGAAACGTTTTGTTCCTTTTTCTATTTTTTGTCTTTCTTTTTATGAAGTTGGAGAACTCCCAGTCTTTCTATTCGATTGGGGTGTAACAGTGCGGCTCGGTGAGGGTGTGAACACCTCTGAAATCTACAACGGGAAGATGCTAGGAAGAATAGTTCCCCAAATCTTAATAGACTTAAAACCCTGCCCTATGAAATGACAGAATGCATGCGCCTCACCTGTGCAAGCATCGCAAGGAATTGAGCGGTCAGATACGTATTGTTCAGCGAGAGCTGTTTGAATTCTTTTACTAATGTCTCTCTAAGGTCTGTATGTGTTTTGGGGTGAGAGGGTGAGGAGAAGTATTAGCTACAGAATAGTGAAATCTAAGGAGAAAACTGTAATTAGCGTTGAGCTTGTGGGCTAAATGTCAGCAATGATTAGGTTTCGGCATTGAAATATTCAGCTGGCTAAATCTGGGTTGCAAGGCCTGGGTGAAAAATCTCTGGGGTTTCGGCATCACTAAATGTGCACCTGCCTCCTTGGGTTGCTCTTTCAGGATTTATAGGGGTTGGTTTTTCTGCTGTATTAATCTGATGGTTGGACTAAATTGACGACTTGATTCCAGCGCAATATCCTTGTTATCTCATTGATTTCCTGATTTGACCTGAACTTTATCACTGTGTTGTTTAACCCTTAGCTGAGTGGTGTCTATAGTCATTTAGCCTTAGTGACGTGCACTCTTGGGATTATTTGTTCATGTTAATAAAACCTGTAACTGGGAAATTGAGTCATTTCTTTCAATAAGCAACCGGGGCTGGAACTTTTCTTTGTGTATTTCCCTTTAATTCAATCTCCATTTTCTTCATTTCACACTGTTCTAAGTTAAGGAACGTGCAGCAACAAAAACTGACACACACCTGTTGCTGCTCCATTCTGTGCCCATCCACCAGGAGCAGAGAACAAACCCCTCCTGGAGCCGGGATTGTCACACTGGACTGGAAATACAGACGCGTGTTCCCAAGCTTTGCTGTCTTTCTCCAATCATGGCATAGGGGTGACACCTACACCTGCTTGTAATCACACCTGGCAGGAAGGAGATCCCTATGTGCATTGCCTTGGGAGCAGGGGGATCTGGGAGACACTGGGGGCTATTTACCCAGAGCTCAGGAGCAATCTGCTCAGGGGTGATGCAGTAGAAAAGAGCTGGGTGCTGCTTTCCCCACTTATTTCTCCTTATCCCCTTTCAGTCTCTCCTCTTTCCCTTTCTTCCTCCTCCCCCACCCTCTGGCAGGGAGACTTGGTCACTTCCCTGCTCCCAGGGGCGCTCACTCTCCCGTAGCTGGATTGGCCCCTGTGAGCGCTAATAGGAGCGAGAGCCTGGGTGCGGGTCAGTCCCTGCAGCGGCTCTGGGACACACAGGGGCAGGAGGAGGAGCAGAGATGGGGCTAGTTCCCACCTCAGACAGTCCCTGGCCCGGTGAGTGTGGCAGCTGCAGCCTGGGTTGGGCTTGAAGGAGCCAGGAAGGGGCTGGAGCAGTGGGGGGCTGGTAGGAAGGAAGCAGGAAAAACAAGGAAAAGAGCCGTGGGGCAGCTCCTGGTGGCTGGGCTTTGTAAGGTACCAGACACTGCTGGTGCTGCTGCCTCCAGTGTGCGCTGGGAGCCGGGGCTGAGCTCCGGGCTGCTGCTGCGGTGCCAGAGGGGCTGCTCCAGGGACAGACTTTCACTGAAGCACTTTCTGTGCCCATCCGAGGTGGGGACTTTCTCCAGCTGGACCCAGTCCCAGGCTCTGCTGCCCCTGGCCAGGGGTCGCAGGCACCAGGGGCCAGAGGGACCCCAGGGGCAGCCCTGGGTGGGCAGAAGAGAGACTCCACACACAGGTCCCAGAAGCTGAGGGTCTCGCAGCCCCTGGGGATCTGCTCTTGGGTGGGGTCTGGACAGCGATGGAGCCCCTGCCTCATGCTGCCTCAGGTGCAGTGTGAGAAACTGCTGTGTGTAGGAATTTGCTACTTATGGTGCACTGAGCATGCTCACATGAACTGAGCATGCTCAGTAAATCTGCTGAAGCCACTTCCCTTCACCCTGCCCTTTCTCAGAATCAGGTTCTGCAGATTGCTATTTACAGGGTGTCATAAACGTATAGCTACAGGTAGCATAAAATACCCTGTAAAGGGTTAAAAAGCTCAGATAACCTGGTTGGCACATGACCAAAAGGACCAATAAGGGAAGAAAATACTTTCAAATCTGTGGGGGAAGGTTTTTGTTCTCGTGTTCCTTTGTTCTCTCTGGGTCAGCGAGGAACCAGGGCATGGAAAATACGTCTCCCTAAGCACATGGCACAGAAAAACCTTAGAGTTCTGTCCATAGGCAGGTCCTTGAATAGCTTGCTGAGTTACAAGGCATATCTGCCCTTTCTCAGTGGGTCGATTGTGTAGCTGATGGTCCGTAATGGGCCAACAAGCAGGCTAGGCAGAACTGACACCAACTTGTCTGGCTGGGGTGTTCCCTGGAAGCAGAGCACAAATTTGAAATACGGGCAGCATAGAGCCAATATTCATAACGTCAACTAGAAAAATGATACACAGTGAGAGATAGCATAATTATAATCAGTCAGTCAGAACCTCTCCATAGACCGCTTACACAACAGCCTTTCTACAATATTGGCTGCGAATATAGAACAGTGGTCGCAATGGTAATCTATACAGTTACAGATTATGTCAATAATGTCACAGGAGGTGACACGGCATCAATGAAATTGGAGCTGGGGCAGCAAAGAGCCACCAAATGTTCTGAGGGCTGGAGAAAAATGCCTTCTAGGGAGCTATAGAAAGAGCTCAACCTGTTTAGCTTATCAAAAGAAGATTGAAAGGTGACTTCATTGAAGTGCTGAAGTGCCTTAATGGAGAGAAAGGATTGGGTATTAAAGGGCTCTTGAATCGAGCAGAGAAAGGCATAAGACCCAATGGCTGGAAAGTGAAAAGAGACAAATTCATATTACAACTAAGGCACAAATATTCAACAGCGAGGATGATTCACCACAGGAACAAGTTACCAAGGAAAGTGATGGATTCTCCATTTCTTGATGTCATTTCATGAAGACTAGATGCCTTTCTGGAATGTGTTTGCCCCAAAAGTAGCTATGGTGTCCTACAGGAGGCCTGTGATACACAGGGGGTCAGATTAGATGCTCTAATGGTCTCTTCTAGCCATAAAGTCGACTAATATCTGAAAAACTGAGTGCAGCATTGGGAGCAGCGTCTGATGTTTCCTTGTCTAGCCGGCTTGCTGCCTAGAACAAACGCTCCTTGAGTGGGGTGATCCACAGGGAGTAGCTCAAACCTGCAAAGTGCCTGGCCAGGGGCAGGACATTAGCCCAGCAAGGGAGGGGTGTGGCAGTGACATCACAAAGGCCTTTGGAAGGACTTCAGACTATTGGTCCAAGGTAGTGGGGAGGTGGTGACCTCACAGAGAGATGCTGACATCAGCCAGGCAGGACAGGGGCGAGGGGCCAGGGAAACCTCAGAGACCCCTGTGGCTTTGCTTCAGCAAGTCTCCTTCTCCAGGTCTCTCTTTGAAGACTGTGAGAGTATTCGGGTTCATGGACGTGAGCGCCAGGAGGAACCTCTTTCGAGTTTTCTCCTTCCCTTTTCGTGATTTTACTAGAAAACAGCCATCCCTGTTTAGAAGGTAAGAGCCTCCTGGAGGTTTGAAACCTGTTCAGTCTGATCCATCTGGTGAGAGTTGAATTCTAGGCATGGAAAACACGAGCTTAAGGAGGCAGAATTTTATTCCGCAACTGGGATTTTGGCCCTTAGAATCACCGGGGACATTGGGGTTTGTCCTTTTTGTTTCACCTTTTCCTCCCTCCCTCCTTCCCTCCCTCCTTTCTCTTCTTCTCTTACTTATTTTGTTCTTTCTCCTGTTCCCCTCTCAACACCGGGAGGGAGGTGTGTGGGTGTGTGTGTGTGTTGCAGGGGAGTGCTCGGCAGCTCCCACTGGGAGGTCCACCCAAAAATGTGGGGCTGAAATAGTGCTCAGGCCGTCAGGGCCGGATTAACCTTCTGTGGGTCCTGGTACCAAACATATCTGTAGGCCCTATGTAGTCACTGTGGACTCCGAGTGTGGGCCTGGTGGGGCAGTGCCATTGGTGCCATAGCAAACCCGGTACTGAACCTCAGAGACATTTTTCATTTTGATCACACACCCCTACATGACTGTACGCATTGCCATACACAGCTCCCTCAGCCCCCGGGTTTTCTTATTGAGCTGTGCACCCATGTGGGTTTACCAGTGTCCACAGTGAGCAGAACTTTCATAGTGATCAAGGAAACTCCCCACAGACTTATCTTCTTCCTCATTCAGACCTTCTCTAGCCATGTCTCCAGTACCCCCCATGTCACCAGTCACGGCATGTGGTCCTAGTCTCAGCTCAGAGTTCTAAAGCCAGCAGACACCTGATCAGTTCTGACAGATCCCCCCCTCAGCACCCATCCTGCCATGTGAGCCAGCCACCTGCAAACACCATCTCCCCAAAGTCAGGACTTAGCCCTTGGGAATCTGACGCCACCAGCCTCTCTCCCTCTGCTCCCATCTACATGCTAGTCTGCTACCTGGTCACCACCACCTCTCCCCACGCTTGTTTACTTTCCACTTTGGACATGCTCCCACCCAGCTGGAAGCTCCCTCTGCCAGCCTGACCTGCTCCCTCTTTCCCTGCTCCCCCTGACATTCCTGTCCTACTGGTGACCTCTGTTCCTTGAGGTGAACTCCAGTGTCTTTAGCTGCTCTAGCTTAATGGCCCCAGTAGTCACAGAGCCACCTGCAGCTTCTCTGGCTACAGCCATGGGGCCAGTTCCCAGAGGCCAGCCTTAGCCAGCTGCAGCTACTAGCCGCAGGAGGGGTGGCAATGCCAGGGCTGAGCCTGCTTGAACCTTGCAACGGCAGCACTAGGGACTCTAAATCCTCAGCCCTGGCCCTAGGCAGCTGCAGACTCTGGAGTTAGGCACTTCCCTCCTCTAGGCCATGGCTTTAAATACCTGCGATTCCCATCACCTGCAGCAGAGGCCACCAATTCCCACACCCCCCTCAGCCAGCACCTAGTCGTGCAGAAAGTGCAGCCTGAGTGATTTTGGAGGCTGGGTGCCAGGAGGTTCCCGTCCCTGAGCAGCAGCTCTGCAGCAAGCTCACATGCTTCCCAGGTGGGGCATTAGCCGTTACTGACAAGGCTTGTCTGTGTTCTTTTTTTTATCTCATTGTTAGGTGTGAGAAGTATGAACTGTTCAATAGGTTCCATTAGTTGGTTAATAAGATGTTGCTGAAGTAAATCACTGGCTTTAAAATAAGATCCAATCTGGAGCATATGAACTATTGACCCCTGGACTCCATCTCTGAGAGGGGACTTGTTTACCATCAGGGGACAGGCTCAAACCAGTCCAAACCGGTTTTTCCCGCCAAAACCAGCCCTCAGCGTTCCATCCCCTCAGCACTTTTCCCGCCACAGAAGTGATATAAGGACGTGCTCAGCACCTGCGCGGGGCCGTCCCCCCCCAGCGACGGCCCGTCCACGGTCGGGTCTTCCCAGCGCTCCCGAGCCGGAGAGCGACGAGCCCCCTCGGTCCCGCCGTGAGACTGAGGAACAGGAGGCCTGTCACCCCCATTCCTGCCGTCCTGCATCCCTGGTGTCCAGCCTCCCACGGAGCCCCCGGGGAGTGAGAGACCCCGGGGGGGGGCACTGGGGCTGGGCAGGAAAGTGACTCTGCCCCGGGGAACCTGGGAGAAGCCTCAGAGCTGCCTCAGCCCCAGTGGGATTTGGGGGGCAGAGACTGGGGCCTGGCGGGGGGGATCCCCTGTGGTGTGGGGGGAGATGGGGGGTGTCAGGCAGGGAGGGGAGAAGCTGGAGTTGTGGGGGGGGAAGGTCAGTGGGACGCGGGGGGGGGGTTGAACTGTCTCTGGGCAGCCAGGAAATTCCCGGGGGGGGGGGGAGTGGTGGGCGGGGGAAGGGGGGAGGGGGGTTAATTGGATCCTGTCCCTCTTTGTGCCACTTGCCTCTCGCCCCCGATACAAATTCTCTCTAGTTCTGCCCCTTTTCTCTCTCAGTGTCTCACACGGGGCTATAAAATCTGGGGCGATTCCCCCCATCCCCTCCAATGATCAGCTCTCCCGTCCCCCCCGATTTCCCCCGTTCTCCCCATGAGTCTCAAACGTCAGTTTAAAATCTTCTCTCGTGAGGGGCATTTTCCCACCCATTTTATCTGCAGCGATTTGTCCTTGTGTAGGTGGGAAATTGTTGCCCTGAGTCATTCCCCGGCACATGGCTGCCCCTGGAGTGGGGGTGGGATGGCTCAGTGGTTGGAGCACTGGCCTGCTAAACCCAGGGCTGGGAGCTGACTCCTTGAGGGGGCCATTTGGGGATTTAGTTAGGGATTGGTCCTGCTTTGAGCAGGGGGTTGGACTAGACACCTCCTGAGGTCCCTTCCAGCCCTGATCTTCTAGGAGATGCCGGGTCTCTGCCAGGGCAGGGAAGGGGGCAGGGGGGAGCTGGAGCCGGGTCGCTTGGATGGGCTCTGGCTGGGAAGGTGCAATTCCTCCTCCCGGCCGCCGGGGGGCGCTGCGCTGCGGGAGCCACGTGAGCTGCCTCCTGGCCCTGCTGCTGCTCCTGCTCTTTGGACCTCTGGACCTGGGGCTCCTGCTGCTGCCTGGTGGGTGCCCGGCTGCGTCCTGCCGCTCCCAGCCCCCCCCCCCCCGTGTGAGTGTCTGCGCCCCTCCCCCGCCCAGAGCCCCCTGCCTGCAGCCCCCCCCGCCGCAGCCAGCCCCTGCCACCCTCCCCCAGCCCCTGTCTGTACCCCCTGCCCTGCCACCCCCCATTGCACCCCCTGCCCTGCCCCCAGCCCCTGTCTGCACCCCCTACCCTGCCACCCCCCATTGCACCCCCTGCCCTGCCCCCAGCCCCTGTCTGCACCCCCTACCCTGCCACCCCCCATTGCACCCCCTGCCCTGCCACCCCCCATTGCACCCCCTCTCCTGCCCCCAGCCCCTGTCTGCACCCCCTGCCCTGCCACCCCCATTGCACCCCCTGCCCTGCCCCCAGCCCCCTGTCTGCACCCCCTGCCCTGCCCCCAGCCCCTCTCTGCACCCCCTGCCCTGCCCCCCCATTGCACCCCCTCCCCTGCCACCCCCCATTGCACCCCCTGCCCTGCCCCCAGCCCCCATTGCACCCCCTCCCCTGCCCCGCCCCCAGCCCCTGTCTGCACCCCCTGCCCTGCCACCCCCCATTGCAACCCCTGCCCTGCCCCCAGCCCCTCTCTGCACCCCCTGCCCTGCCCCCCCATTGCACCCCCTGCCCTGCCACCCCCCATTGCACCCCCTGCCCTGCCACCCCCCATTGCACCCCCTGCCCTGCCCCCAGCCCCTGTCTGCAACCCCTGCCCTGCCACCCCCCATTGCACCCCCTGCCCTGCCCCCAGCCCCTGTCTGCAACCCCTGCCCTGCCACCCCCCATTGCACCCCCTGCCCTGCCCCCAGCCCCTGTCTGCAACCCCTGCCCTGCCACCCCCCATTGCACGCCCTGCCCTGCCCCCAGCCCCTGTCTGCAACCCCTGCCCTGCCACCCCCCATTGCACCCCCTGCCCTGCCCCCAGCCCGTCTGCAACCCCTGCCCTGCCACCCCCCATTGCACCCCCTGCCTACAGCCCCCCCGGGGAGTGAGAGACCCCGGGGGGGGGCACTGGGGCTGGGCAGGAAAGTGACTCTGCCCCAGGGAACCTGGGAGAAGCCTCAGAGCTGCCTCAGCCCCAGTGGGATTTGGGGTGCAGAGACTGGGGCCTGGTGCGGGGGGGAGATGGGGGGGTCTCAGGCAGGGAGGGGAGAAGCTGGAGTTGCGGGGGGTGGGGGTTGAACTGTCTCTGGGCAGCCAGGAAATTCCCGGGGGGGGGGTGGCGGGCGGGCGAAGGGGGGAGGGGGGTTAATTGGATCCTGTCCCTGTTTGTGCCACTTGCCTCTCGCCCCTGATACAAATTCTCTCTAGTTCTGCCCCTTTTCTCTCTCAGTATCTCACATGGGGCTATAAAATCTGGGGCGATTCCCCTCCCATCCCCTCCAATGATCAGCTCTCCCGTCTCCCCCGATTTCCCCCGTTCTCCCCATGAGTCTCAAATGTCAATTTAAAATCTTCTCTAGCAACCTCCCACCGCAGCCAGCCCCTGTCACCCTGCCCCCAGCCCCCTGTCTGCACCCCCTGCCCTGCCACCCCCATTGCACCCCCTGCCTGCCCCCAGCCCCTGTCTGCACCCCCTGCCCTGCCACCCCCCATTGCACCCCCTGCCCTGCCCCCAGCCCGTCTGCAACCCCTGCCCTGCCACCCCCCATTGCACCCCCTGCCTACAGCCCCCCCGGGGAGTGAGAGACCCCGGGGGGGGCACTGGGGCTGGGCAGGAAAGTGACTCTGCCCCAGGGAACCTGGGAGAAGCCTCAGAGCTGCCTCAGCCCCAGTGGGATTTGGGGTGCAGAGACTGGGGCCTGGTGCGGGGGGGAGATGGGGGGGTCTCAGGCAGGGAGGGGAGAAGCTGGAGTTGCGGGGGGCGGGGGTTGAACTGTCTCTGGGCAGCCAGGAAATTCCCGGGGGGGGGAGTGGCGGGCGGGGGGAGGGGGGTTAATTGGATCCTGTCCCTGTTTGTGCCACTTGCCTCTCGCCCCTGATACAAATTCTCTCTAGTTCTGCCCCTTTTCTCTCTCAGTATCTCACATGGGGCTATAAAATCTGGGGCGATTCCCCTCCCATCCCCTCCAATGATCAGCTCTCCCATCTCCCCCGATTTCCCCCGTTCTCCCCATGAGTCTCAAATGTCAATTTAAAATCTTCTCTAGCACCCTCCCGCCGCAGCCAGCCCCTGTCACCCTGCCCCCAGCCCCCTGTCTGCACCCCCTGCCCTGCCACCCCCATTACACCCCCTGCCCTGCCACCCCCATTGCACCCCCTGCCTGCCCCCAGCCCCTGTCTGCACCCCCTGCCCTGCCACCCCCCATTGCACCCCCTGTCTGCCCCTGTCTGCACCCCCTGCCATGCCACCCCCTGCCCACAGCCAGCCCCTGTCTGCACCCCCTGCCCTGCCACCCTCCCCTGCTGGCAGCCAGCCCCTGTCTGCGCCCCCTGCCCTGCCACCCCCCATTGCACCCCCCGCCTGCAGCCCCTGCCTACAGCCACCTCCTGCTCCCAGCTGCTCCCCCTTTGTGAGTGTCTGCACCCCCCCGCTCCTCCCTGCCCACAGCTGTCCCCTGCCACCCTCCCTCACCCGCAGCCTCTGCCGCCCGCGCCTCCAGCCAGCCCCTGTCTGCACTCCCTGGCCAGAGCCAGCCCCTGCCATCCGTCCTGCCACAGCCCCTGCCACCCCCCTTGCCTCCTGCCACAGTCCCTGCCCACAGCCCCTGCCACCCCCTGACCCCTGCCACAGCCCCTTTCCCCACCACAGCCTGTCTGCACCACCTGCCGACAGCCAGCTCCTGTTGCAGCCAGCCCGTGTCACACTCCCTGCCTCCAGCTAGCCCTGCCCCACGCCCCTGTCTGCAGACAGCCCCATGGCCACTGGTGCCCTGCAATTCCCTGGGCAGTAACCCTGCACACCTGCTTCAATGAGGGGGGCATGGAGCAGCTGGGACCCACACCTGTGCCCACCCGAGGGTGACCAGACAGCGAGTGTGAAAAATCAGGACAGAGGGTGAGGGGTAATAGGATCCTATATAAGAAAAAGACCCCAAAATTGAGACTGTCCCAATAAAATTGGGACATCTGGTCACCCTAGCACACCCCAGGGAGTGGTGGGGGTCTTTGGCTGTTGGAGTCTCTTGGGGGGTGGAACCTTTTGGGATTCCCAACCTGGCAATGAAGATCTGGTGGGGGTTCTCTGGCCGGTGGGGCTCTGAGGGGTATCTGAGGTCCCTGGCCAGGGACTCTGGGGGCTGGGTCCCAGGGAATATCTGGGGTGGGGGCTGGCTGGGGCTCTGGGGGCTGCTCCTTGTTGCAGCGCAGGCGTGCGTGAACAAAGCTCAACAGTCAATATGATTGAAAGCAAAGTCATTTATTACTCTCCAGCATGCTCTTATATACAATTAAGGCCAAGCAATCAAGCAATTGCTAATTGGTTAATAAGGTACACACAAGCAGCAGCTGTAACTTCATTGGGTAATTGTCATTCTGTCCCACTTTCTAATTTATTATCCTGTTTACTGCCTACCAGCAGATAAGAAGTAGCCTCAACCTTGAAACTTGCATGTCAATTTCTCACACTCTCATGCAAAACAATCCGACACCTCCCCCCTTTTCTCATAATAAAAAAGGGAAGGCACAGCAAAACATTCCCAGCTCATAGCATCACATTACTACAATCTATTACACAGCAAAACTAAAAGCAAATCTAAACACCAGCTGCCTAACTAAACCGTAACAATATCTTCCGCAGTGCCCTACTTTTACCTATACATCCCTCCTCCAGGTAATGCAAGTGGCCCAAGGGGCCAGGAGGGTCCCACCAAGGTGCAAACACCCACAAAGCAAATTTCCAATAAGGGCTTCCACTGCAGCAACATGGGGCAAGCAAAAGGCCGTAGTATTTACGGCACTCTGCGCCAAAATCAGCCAAGGCCGGACTCGCCGGAATCCACCTTGCTTACTAAATTCCCATTTCCCATGCAACTTATCTGATCCCAGTTAGGCCACCTGGCATTTGCCTCGCTCTGGCAGTTCCCTACTTTCTCATAACAACTTTATCTCATCCCTCTGTTCTTGTGACCACGCTGCTGTAATTTTCCACCAAGGCAGCATAGGGAAGATGCAACCGGACATCTCCCCCCTATTCTTAAACACAAAAAAATTAAAAACATCCAATAAACTACACCAAACTTCATAGCAAAAGGCGTGCAAAACAAACAAACGACAAAAAAAAATACATCAATAACAGGGCTCATCTGTAACCATGCAATTCATAACATACAACACCAACAACATCAAACACAACTGTTGAGAATATTTTGCTAGCTTGGCAGTTGGTAGTGTGGGAAGCTAAGATGTTTAGGTTTTTAGGATGGGTTAATTAGGCTTTGAGCTTTGTTTTGAGAAGTTGGCCTTGGCTAGTTCTATGAAGTTACAGCTGCGGGTGTGTTAAATTTGTTAACCAATTAGCAACTGCTTGCTTGCCTGCTTTAAGAGTATAAAGAGCATGCTGGAAATGAATAAAGTACTCTCTGCTTATGATCACATGGGTTGTCAGACTCTGTCCCTGCTCCTCTGCGATGCAACAAATGGTGACCCCGACGTGATTGAATGAGGACAGTGTTGGTGGCCTGAACTGAAAGGAGGAAAAGGAGGCGCACCTGAGTCTCAGTGTCGAGCGGCTAGGAGCCGCAGGGCGTCCGAAAAGAGGGGCGCACCTGAGCTCAGTGTCGAGCGGCGGCCGCAGGGCGTCCGAAGAGAAGGGCGCACCTGAGTTCAGTGTCGAGCGGCTAGGAGCCGCAGGGCGTCCGAAAAGAGGGGCGCACCTGAGCTCAGTGTCGAGTGGCAAGCCGCAGGGCGTCTGAAAAGGGAGGCACACCCCAGCCCAGAGGTGAGCAGCTAACATGGGAACCGCTGCATCAGCGGAAGAAAGGACGGTGCATGAATATTTGATGCGCATCGCGGAGCGGCAGGGAGAGAAGCTCCCCTCTGATAAGTTATCCCGTCTGCTGCGGTGGGGACGGAGAAGGGGACTTTCTGTTCAACCAAGTACAATTTTTGATAAAACTGTTTGGGAGCGGCTAGGCTCCGAGCTTTGGAAGTCGGTGGCTCGGGGCGATAAGGAGGCCTTCTCCCTGAGTCCAGTATGGAATAAGGCGAAGGAGATAGTAGAAACTCTCGCGGCCGAGGCAGGAGTGCAGGCGGCCCTTTCTGAGCTTTGCCGCCCAACGCCCGGAATGCCTTCTGTGTTGCCGGTTGGAGCCAGAGAGTTTTTCGGTGGTGAGGACACGGTGATACCTTTGGCTTCCAACCCCTACCCTATGGATGATGTTGCCCCTGCTACGGCCCCACTACCCTCCAATGTGGCTATCGGCCCCGACATGATTGATCCTGCTACGGTCCCGTTACCCCCCGATACGCCCGAGCCTATGGAGACAGCCTTGCCGTATGCACCCCCTCCAAAGCCATGCCGTGTCCACGGGGCCTGGGGGTGCCACGATTGCGGGGGGACAGAAGAGGCTCGGGTGGAACATGTGCCATCGAACCCATATCCCGATTTGACTACGTTTCCTCAGTTTACTCAGTCTGATGCCTTCTATAAGGAGATGGAGCGCCAGGGTCGACAGCTGCAGCATATATGTGACAAGTTGGACCAATTGGAAGGTCTTCCACCTGGATCATCGCGATCGCATCTTCACAAGTGCTTTCATTCGACTCGCCCCCCCGCCCCGCCTGGCCCCGGGGACCCTCCAACTGGAGACCCTCCGGATCCGGTACAGCGCTGGCATGGAGTTTTAAGAGAAGCCATCCTTGAAGGTCTAACACCTGAGGCCTTTCCGGTGATTACGCCAGACCCTCAACACCCTAATCATAGACGGTGGGCCCCTTTGGACTGGAAGTTGATCCGTGAGGCACAGAAATCGATCATGGCTTATGGACTAGATAATCCGTATGTACAGTCTATCATTGAACAGATATTTGTTGGCCAAGCAATGTGTCCGTACGATGCGATTAAGCTAGCTGATATGCTTCTTACACCTACACAGAAACTGTTGTGGAAAGATGATTGGGCTAAGAGAGTTGACTTGGCTCTTGTCCGCAATTTGGATTTACCGGATGATGATCCTCGGCGCCTGGCCACTGCTGATATGTTTTTGGGAGCCGGTCGCTTTGTTGACCCGCACTTGCAAGCTCGCCTTGAGCCCCGGATCCTGCAGCAATCACAGGAACTAGCTTTGGCTGCCTTTAAAGCGGTGCCCCAGATGGGAAAGCCGGTCCCTCCCTATGCTAAAATTACACAAGGCCCATCGGAACCGTATTCCACCTTTTTGGATCGCCTTCGAGAGGCTATTGATAGATCTCCCAATCTGACGCCAGAAGCCAGAACTGCAGTTGGACTTGATCTTGCCACCCAGAATGCAAATCCCACTTGCCGCCGTATATTAGCCACCTTGCCCAAGACTGCGACCCTGATGGAAATGATTGAGGCATGTGGTAGGGCCGCTATGCTTGAGGAGACGGATAAGGCGGCAATTCATGCTAAGGCACAGGCCTCTGCACTGGCCGTGGCGTTACAACCCCTGCTCGGGGGACAGCGGGGGGCTAGAAGACCGACCCGGCCAGCCGGCCCCTGTTTTGGTTGTGGAAAACCCGGGCATTTCCGGCGGGACTGCCCTATGCAAAATGGGCAGCAGGCCTCTGATGTGTCACCTGAAGCTGCAACTGGCGCTTGCACACGATGTGCTAAGTTTGGACATCGCGCCGCCGACTGTTGGGCGCGTTACACGAAGGATGGAACACCGCTGCCGGGAAACGGATCACGGAGCGCCCCTCGGAGGAGCGCGATGACACAAGTGCCTCCACCCGCCAACCCGGCTGCCTGGAACACCTCACCGGAGCAACCCGTGGCAGTGCCGGAGTGGACTTGGCCACAGCGACAGATGTAGTTTTAGAGACTGACGAGGTTCAAGTTCTTCCTTCCAACATCGATGGTCCATTGGGATTTGGACTGAGTGCCCTTTTGATTGGCCGTTCGTCAACATCGAAACAAGGTATTTTTGTTTTGCCTGGCCTTATTGATGCCGACTATACGGGGAATATTGGGATAATGGTACGCGCCCTTTGTCCCCCTGTGACTATAACTGCTGGTACACGTCTTGCTCAGTTAATACCTTTCAAGGGATGTGTGCCCCGACCGACCCCGATTGACCGCGGGTCTCGAGGGTTTGGATCCACTGGCCCTCCCCAAACTGCCTTTGCTATGGACATTACTTTGTGCAAGCCCACCCGAACTGCTCGGCTTCAGGGATCCGATGGGCGGCAAATCACTCAGGAAGCTTTTATTGGGGATGCAATGCAGAGTGGGGTAACTGAGGCACCTGGGACGACAGAGGTAGCAGATACTGTGTTTACCTTGGAATTAGAGCACACTGAAGCGGTTGCAGCTGATGCCCCCATGCAGAATGATGTAGGAGATGCGCCATCTAACCTAGTATCAGAATGCCCAGGGGCAGTTGTAAATGGGGCCCCTCTACAGAGCGACATGTGTCCTCAAGAACTGCCTGTGTGTGGAAAGGGAGACGAAGAGGAGCAAGAGAATTTAGCTGTGCAGCTGGCAGATACTGGCTCACCCATTTTTAGTATTGAAAGCTCTGGGGCTCAAAAAACATTTGTGCCTGTTACAGCTGCAGCAATTGAAGAACAAATCATTGCAGAAACTGTAACATCTATGGAAACCTCAGCTGAAACTTTAAAGCCTTTAGAAGCAGTGCCTGGAAAACTATTTCCTGAACTAGTCCAAGATATTACCACTGCTCATTCGGGATTTGAGGCTGCAAACAGTAGGACTGAAGAAATTGCAACTGTGTTAGTATCAGAGATGTCTGCTGCAGTGGTGGATGGAATGTCTGAAAGAGCCACACGATGTACACAACCTGGGCCCCTGGAGGAAAGTTGCTTGTTTGCTATGCCAGGATTCTTTTTGTTTGATCCTCCCTGAATGATTTAATTGATTGAGATAATTTTTGCTTTGCCTGAATGTATAGGATGATGTCCTGATAATTTCCCCCGTAGAACTTGAACCACGATGGTGGTGGAACAGGAGAAAAAACACTTACATTATTGATATTGCCAATGTCTAGAAATTCCTGACTAAAAAGACATTGAGAACTGACCCTGGTAAAGAAGCAAAGAATTGCACACTGGCAGGAAAAAATTTGGGACTCCTGCTAAAAACTGTGGTATTGATTGGATTTTGGGGTTTATTTTGCAGGCTGCGCCCTGTGTTGTGGAATTTTTTTTTAGCATGTATTGCCCTCCCTAATTGGATTGTAAATGATATTACCCCTCCCCATTACTAACCCCTGTTTTTTAGAGCCTATTTGTTTTTTGTTTTTGAAGTTTGAGAAAATTCGGCCTAAAGGTTTGTTGAGTATTCTTAAAGCGGGGAGTTGTAGGCATAAATCTAGGAAATTTGGGAGAATGGCTTTGAATTTATGTGACCCAAAATACCTTTATGTAAAGTGCTTTGGATCGGGCCCAGGCAGGCACGCAATAGATAGAGAACTTGAGGAGGAAAAAAGGATCGGGCCCAGGCGGCGGGCAACAGACAACAAGCTTGGAATACTGGTTGATAACCTTGAGGGTGTAGTTGATAGAAAAGGTAATTAATTACTAGCGAGTAATGTTAGGCAGAGTACAAAGTTAACTCTGTGGTTGCTGGAGGGAATAGCAGTTGAATTTAGAAGTAAGTTAGGATGCAATTGTATTACTGTAAATGATTTAATTGATGATGTAATTTTCCTTTTTTGCCTGATGGTACTAAGGGTATTTGTATATTGTATGTAATGATTGATTGCCCAGTAGGGGTAGTTTTGTTTTGTTTTTTAGATATTAAGAAAATTGGTGTTAGCTGCATAGCATTTTATGTACCATGCATTTATTTACAGAGTTAAATTTATGTTATGTGTTTTTTGTTTTGTTTTGTGGTGTTTGTTTGTTTGTTTTTTTCTGGCCAGGATTGTTTTTTGTGTTTTATGTGGTTTATGTTGTGTTTTTTCTAGGACCCCCCCCCCTCCCTCAGTGTCAGTTTGATCGCCTGACATCTGAGGGATAATTTGGTAATAGAAGTTTGCCACAAGTTGGTGTGCTATTGAGTAGGGGGGAATCCTGTAGAATTTACACCATTTATTTGTTGTGCTTTGTTTTTGTTTGGTGTTGTTGGGGTTATGTTAAGAATTGCATGGTTATATAGGTTGGCTTTATAAAGTTTTAATTTTGGTTTGTGATAGATTGTGGTGTTATGTTGTTATAAGTTGGAAATGTTTTGCTAATGTTTTTATCCCCTTTTTTTCCCCTCCTTTTTGATTTTGGGTGGAGGGGGGAGGTGTTGAGAATATTTTGCTAGCTTGGCAGTTGGTAGTGTGGGAAGCTAAGATGTTTAGGTTTTTAGGATGGGTTAATTAGGCTTTGAGCTTTGTTTTGAGAAGTTGGCCTTGGCTAGTTCTATGAAGTTACAGCTGCGGGTGTGTTAAATTTGTTAACCAATTAGCAACTGCTTGCTTGCCTGCTTTAAGAGTATAAAGAGCATGCTGGAAATGAATAAAGTACTCTCTGCTTATGATCACATGGGTTGTCAGACTCTGTCCCTGCTCCTCTGCGATGCAACACACAACAAACATAAAATAACAAGGGTAAAACAAAAAAAATGGTGTAAAGTCTGCAGGGTTCCCCCATTCTCTATTGCACACCAAATTGTGACAAAATTTCTATTACCAATCCATCCCTCATGTGTCAGGCGATCAAACTGACACTGAGGGGGGGGGGGGATTCACAGCAGAAAACACAACAATTCTGGCCAGAAAACACACACCACAAACAAACATAAAACATAAAACATAAATTTAAACTCCATAATAAATGCATGGTACATTAAATACTATACAGCTAACATCAATTCTCTTAAATATCTAAAAAACAAAAACAAATATACCCCTACTGGGCAAAACAGGGGAATCACTGCATCAATAAATCATTTACAATAATACAATTACTTCCTAGCTTACCTCTAAAATCCAAAGCTAATCACAGCTTAAGGGTTCTTACTATTAACTTCTACTTTTTAACACTAAAAAGAAAAAAACATCACCACTTATATGCCCTTAAGCCTAATACAATTACAATTACATAGCACTATATACATTCTTCAGCTAATACAACAAAATTATTCATAGCCAAACAATTACAAACTAATTTCTTTGCCTAAATTCATACACAAACATTTCAAAAATACCAAAAACTTTTCTCTTAGCATCTTTACAAAATCCAACTGCTATTCCCTCTAGCAACTAAAAAGTTAACTTTTTACTCTGCACCCTCAAAGGTTTCCAACCTGCTTTCTAATCTCTTAATCATTGCCTGCCCGTCTGGGCCCGATCCTTTTTTCCTCTCCAAGTTCTCTATCTATTGCCTGCCTGCTTGGGCCCGATCCTTTTTTCCTCTCCAAGTTCTCTGTCTATTGCCTGCCTGCCTGGGCCCGATCCTTTTTTCCTCTTGCTAAACCGTTCCTTTCATGAATACCAACTTATCCCACTATCAATTTAGCTAGGAGGGTGTACTTCTTAACTAGCCCCCACCCTTCTAGTCTCTACTGCAAGCAATTATCTGTACTTTCCCACCGTGGGGGCTACATTCTCATGCATATAACTTTAATTACAACATCTGCAATCAGCCTATCTATTTTAAATATAGGCTACATCTAGTATCAAGCAATCTACAACAACCAATAATCAGCACATAACACAAAATTAACAAAAATCTAATAAGGCTAACAAAAGCACTTTACATAAAGGTACTTTGGGTCACATAAATTCAAAGCCATTCTCCCAAATTACCTAAATTTATGCCTAAATAACCCACAATTCCCCCCTTGAGAATACTCAACAAACCCTTTGGCTGAGTTTCCTCAAACTTAAAAAACAACAAACAATTAAACTCTAAAAAGCTGGGGTAATTAGTTCCACAATCATCCTCCCCATGAACCCGGCAAGGGTTCGGTATGTGAGAGCCCTCACCCCCCAACCCAACCGGTCCACATGCTAGGGTTAGTAATGGGGGGGGTAATATCATTTACAATCCAATTGGGGGGGGGCAATACATGCTAAAAATTTTATCCAAAACACAGGGCGCAGCCTGTAGAATAAATCCCAAAATCCAATTAACATCACATTTCTCAGCAGGAGTCCCAAATTTCTTCCTGCCAGTGTACAATTCTTTGTTTCTTCACCAGGGTCAGTTCTCAATGTCTTTTTAGTCAGGAATTTCTGGACTTTGGCAATATCAACAACATGAGTGTTTTTTCTTCTTTTCCACCACCGTCGTGGTTCAGCTTCTACGGGGGAAATAATCAGGACGTGGGGGCTGCAGCGGACGAGGGAGAAATTAGCCAGCACATTACCTTGTCCTTTTGTCCTGCTATTTAAAAGCACAATAAAACTAAAAAATAATTAGGCCAATCATCAGTAGAAAAATTCTCCTGATGTGAAGGGGTCTTTTGCAATAAAATCATGGGTCCAGGCAGTCAGTCTCCTGGTTGCAAAATTGGCAGGGCTGCTAGGATCTTTGGGCAGCTCTTCCATACCTGTGAAAGGAGACAGCTAACACATTCCATTGGTGCCTGGCAGGATTTTGCAGCTCTCATTAGCTTTTTTGGGCCCAGTCAAGCTCTCTTTAGTCTGGGCTGTTCGCCAAGTCTTAGCTGTCCTTGACTGGGGCGAGAAAAGAATGAGCTTTTCTTCGGTTAAATCATTTTGTTCTCTCTCCTTCCCTGCTTGGCTTCTTTTAATCTGTGCAGCCTGTGTCAGAACACCCAGCTGTTGCTGCTCATACCGGAGAAGCATAACGGTTTTCCCGGCACTGTCCCAGGCTCAGACCAGCCAGCGTAGGATGCCTTCTCCGGGCTTCTGCCAAAACAACTTACTTGCTTGTAGGTCCGAACGACCTCCGGGGCCACGGCACGAGCCTCTGCCTGCGCCATGCACTCCAAAGTTTTCCCGTCCAGGGCTCGCTTGCAGCGGAGCACCTCCTCACGTGCCTCTGCCTGCTCACGAGCCTCTGCCTGTGCCATGCACTCCAAAGCTTTCTCGTCCAGGGCTCGCTTCCAGCGGAGCACCTCCTCACGAGCCTCTGCCTGCTCCCCCTCTTTCCACAATGATCCAGCTGGAAGACCTTGCATTTGATTTAACTTATTATAAATGGCCTGCAGCTATTGACCCTGGCGCTCCATTTTCTTATAAAAGACATTAAACTGGGTAAACTGAATAGGCGTAGTCAAATTGGGATAGACCTGTGATGGCACGTGTCTCACCCGAGCCTCCTTTATTTCCCCGCATTCGTGACACCCCCAGGTCCCGTGGACACGGCATGGCTCGGGAGGGGGTGCATACGGCAAAGCTGTTTTCATAGGCTCGGGCGTACTGGAGGGTAGTGGAACCATAACAGGGGCAACATTATCCAGGTCGGAAGCCAAAGGTATCACCGTGTCCTTGCCACCGAAAAACTCCCTGGCTCCAACCGACAACACAGAAGGCATTTCGGGCGTTGGGCGGAAAAGCTTAAAAAGGGCCGCCTGCACTCCTGCCTCGGCCACGAGAGTTTTTACTATCTTCTTTGTCTTATTCCATACTGGACTCAGGGAAAAGGCTTCCTTATCGCCCTGAGCCACCGACTTCCAAAGCTTGGAGCCTAGCCGCTCCCACACAGTTTTATTAAAAATTGTACTTGGCTTAACAAAAGGTTCCCTTCTCTGTCCCCACCGCAGCAGGCGGGATAACATATCAAAGGGGAGCCTTTCTCCCTGCCGCTTCATAATGTGCAATAAAGGCTTCTGTGTTATCTTTTCTTCAGCTGATACACCGGTACTCACGTTAGCTGCTCTGCCCTTCTCCACCGCGGCTTATAGCCGCTCTCCTCAGGGCTCAGGTGCGCCTCTCTTTTCGGACGCCCGGGGGTTTCTCCAGCACTCCCCGTCGCGGCTCCCAGCCGCCCGCCTCTGGGCTCAGGCTCCTGGCCGTTCGCCTCTGGGCTCAGGCTCCCGACACTATCATCACTCGATACAAATCACGTCGGATAAGCACTCCCCGCCTCTGGGCTCAGGCTCCTGGCCGTTCGCCTCTGGGCTCAGGGCTTCTCTGCCTGGGTCAGGCCACCGACACTTTCATTCGATACGAATCACGTCGGGGTCACCATTTGTTGCAGCGCAGGCGTGCGTGAACAAAGCTCAACAGTCAATATGATTGAAAGCAAAGTCATTTATTACTCTCCAGCATGCTCTTATATACAATTAAGGCCAAGCAATCAAGCAATTGCTAATTGGTTAATAAGGTACACACAAGCAGCAGCTGTAACTTCATTGGGTAATTGTCATTCTGTCCCACTTTCTAATTTATTATCCTGTTTACTGCCTACCAGCAGATAAGAAGTAGCCTCAACCTTGAAACTTGCATGTCAGTTTCTCACACTCTCATGCAAAACAATCCGACAGCTCCTGACCTTTCTTCTTCTCCCTGATTAGCTTATGCCAGAATCCTGGCTCCAAGCACTGCCCGACATTCCCCGGCCAGGCCCAGTCACCGTGATAACTTTCTAGCCACTTATCAAACACTGTGAGGTGAAATCACAGATTTTTCCTCTTCTCCCCTCTTGAAAACTGCAGGAACTTCCAGTTCCATTGTCCTAGATTGTCCAGTCCATTGTCCAGTCCTTGTCCTGGATCTGGGGGATGAGGGAGGTGGGAGGGGGGTCAGCACTGCCACACGATGGTCTCTTCCACAGCTTTCAGGACTCATTCTTTCTGAACTCTGGTTTCATTGAGACCAATGTTAATCCAGAGTCACTGTATGGAAGGACAAGGAGTGACTCCGGATAGACAGTGGAGCGAATGAGACCAGCAATTCTCCCTGTGAGGAGGGGCTCTCATTAGCTGCTCTCCCCAGAGAGCTAAAGGAGGGAAGCTGCTCAGACGCTCTGTCCCTCTCTGCTCAGGATACTGGGGTTCAGCTTCCTGGGTCAGACGCTGCAGCCTCCATTGTGATCTGGGAGACCAGGCTTAGCAGCTGCTGCTCCCCCAGCGGGGTTCTGTGCTGGAAAGTGACCTGAATTAAAGCTGCTTCTCTGCCCGGACCAGGGGATGACTTTCTCCAGCTGGTCCTAGCCCCCTAGGGCAGCCCTGGGCCCTGTTAATACTAAATTCTGAGCCAGAGTCTCCAGGTAACTGACAGACCTCAGGGAAAGTGCTGGGGACTGGCAAGAAAGTGACTCTGCACAAACAGCCCCTCCTCATTTCTCCTCCCAGTAGCAATTGCCAGGAGAAAATCCAGCCCTGGGAGAGCAAAGCCCCCAGGAATGGGACTGTCCCAGCCAGAGGGGCAGGGAGAGAGGACAGGGGAAGGAGAGACTGAAAGGGGCAGTGGTAGAAATGAGGGGGGAGAGATTTCCAGCTCTCTAGTCCACCCAGACACATGTATTGCTGCATCCCTGGGCAGAACCATTTTCCAGTGAACAAAACAAGGATCAGACAGAGGAAAAGCCAGTTCCTGACTCCATATTCCCTCTGATGGGGTGTAGCTGCCGTGGTGTCAGTGTCCGAGGGAATCCCCCACAGTGACTCCTTTGGTTCTGCTCTTTTCTAGCCTTGTGTTCAGAGACTTTGTTACGGGGTGAGGGGAGGGAGAAGGGAGGTTAAAAATGTGTCTGGGCTTAGCCTGGCAGGAGGGGCCAGGTCTACATTGTAATAAACAGATTGAGCATTTCCCAGCATGGCAGAATCTAGTGTGTCTGTCTGCAGGGAAAGGGCCTGGGGGAATTCTGATGTGAAATGAACTAAAACCGGTTCTGAAACGCCCACAACTGCCCTTCTCCCCCAGACAGGCTGTAGAATGACGTCCATGTTTTGCTCCAGCTCATCCCAGCCTGGCATGGGACAGGGAAGAGAAATGGCTGCAGTGGAGCCAACTCAGGTAGAGATTATCGGGGTTGCTGGTGGGTTCCTGCTGGAGGAGAGGGAGAGCAAATACACCGGAGATGGGAAGGTTTGCACAGGCTGGTTTGGAGGTTGGAGCGGGACAGGAAATTCACAGCGTGGGGAAAGAAGGAGGCCAGGGTGTGGCAAACCTGCTGGGAGTTATTTCATAAGTGGCCTAGATTCTAGGAACAGACCCAGGAGGTTCGGAGGTGGAAATACCCTAATTTGTGAAGAAAGAAAAGAGCCCACCTACATGGAGCTAGTCAAACTGACCAGACTCCCAGTGCTGGAGCCTGAGCTCACTAACCAGCGGCTGCTGTGAAATATGAAGGGGGCACCCATGAGTCAGACTTATTGGAGCTGCCTCTCCCTTCATATCCCGCTCCTCACAAGGAGGAGGGTGTTGGGCTTCCTACCAGGGAGCTCTCGCTGGACCCTGCTAGGGGATCCGTCTCTTGTATCAGTCGGTGGCTAGTAGGTGTGTGATGGATCTGCTGGGAGAGACAAGGGGCTCTCTCTTCATCCCCTCACCCTGGTATTTGCTGGATACTCTGAGCGGGGTCGGGGTGGGACTCTGTTTACTGCGATCCACCCAGAGCTTCCATTTGATTCGCTCCTCTCTGCCACAAATAGTGGGGCTGTGAGTGTGGCAGCAGGTCCTGAGTGTTGGACTCTTAATGTTTCAGGGGCCGGTGACCTTCGAGGAGGTGGCTGTGCATTTCACCAGGGGAGAGGGGGCTCTGCTGGACCCCGCTCAGAGAGCCCTCTACTGGGATGTCATGCAGCAGAACTATGAGACTGTGACCTCGCTGGGTAAGGGTTCCTGTCCCCTCGGTTCTTGGGAGGGGAAATGAAGAGATAAGGTTCACGCCAGCCCCACAATGCCACCTCTACTCTGTCCTGTTTCAGCATCACCCCAATATGCCAGTGACACACACACACTACCAGAGACCCTCCCTTGCTGCAGAACACTTTGGCTAACAGAGCACAAGAGCCGTATCGCACAGTGTCAAATAGCTCCTGTTTGCTCAAGTGAAACTGGGGGTTAGGTCTGGCATAACTGTCCCATACCCCTAATCATTTTTGTTGCCCTTTTCTGAACCTTTTCCAATTCCAATATATCTTTTTTTGAGATGGGGCGACAACATCTGCATGCAGTGTTCAAGATGTGGGTCTATCATGGATTTATTTGCTGTTTTTACAATTATGATATATGATATATTCTGTCGTATCTATCCCTTTCTTAATTATTTCCAACATTGCTCGCTTTTTTTCACTTCTGCTGCACATTGAGTGGATGTTTTCAGAGAACTATCCACAGTGACTCCAAGATCCATCTCTTGAGTGGAAACAGCTAATTTAGACCCCATCATTCTGTATGTATAGTTGGGATTATGTTTTCCAGTGGGCTGCACTATGTGCTATCCTGTCATCTAGCACTGCTGAGATCCTGCATTCAGTGATATCCCTGCCCTTCCTGTTCCCTTTCTCCACTGAACCCCACCGGCCCATGCTTCCTGTTCCCATCTTCCCCAGGACTCTCTCACTGTCTCTGAACCTCTCTGTCAGCAAGAAGCAGTGCCAGGGACACTTGCCCTCTGTCTGGAGTCTTCGATTTCTGGGACATGGATTTACTTTCTCTGTGTTGTAAAAGGCTCTGTCATAATGAGTGTCTGTGACATTACCTAGAGTACAATCTGGACTGTTAAATAGCTGTGTTCCCTCAGTTCTCCAACCTGGGGTGCCTTTTCCATTGTTTACCCGCGAGAACAGCCTCTCTTGGCCAATTAATACACAGTCTCCAGCATGTAACTCACTCCCAGCTACACAGAATTGAGTGCTGCTAGACAGCCACTCGTGAATTACACCTCAGGAGAAAACCAGCAAATTCTCAAGTGCCCAACTTTCCCCCAGAAATGTGCGTCTTGCACTGTCCAGCACGCTACTGAACAACGCAAGCTCATATGAAGTATGTCATTTCATCAATGGAAAATGACATGCACCAGCTTGTTATCCCAAATGGAGTTTCCAACACACTTTAATCCAAACACACTGGTTAGATAAACAATAAACCAAGATTGTTAACTACCGAAAACTAAAACTAGGCCCAGCCCATGAAAGGGGCACTCCCAGGAGAGACTGTATAAAGGCCGGAACATCAAAGAACTTTGTAAACCTGAGAGAGCTGCCTTGGGGACAATGACAGGGAGAATCCCCTAAAGTGACTCCTTGGATTCTGCTCTTCTCTGGTCTCTGATTGTTCCTTCCAAAGTGGAGTACTTTGCACTTGTCCCTACTGAATTTCATCCTATTTCCTTCAGCTCATTTCTCCAGTTTGTCCAGATCATTTTGAATTTTAATCCAATTCTCCAAAGCACTTACAAACCCTCCCAGCTTGGTATTGTCCACCAACTTGATAAGTGTAACAGAGAGACTGTTACTGGGAGGGTTTCACAATGTGTCAGAGGGTCACACCCTGGTGGGAGGGGGCTAGGCCTGTACTGGGATTAGGTCACTCTGTGCTTCACAGTGTGGCAGAACCTAGAATGTCCATTAGCAGGGGAAAACCTGGGGGGAATCGGCTTGTGGAATGGACAAAAGCCCCGTCTGAATTCTTACACCTTGCCCTTTTCACCCCAGCAGGCTACAGAATAACGTCCATGGTTTGCTCCAGATCATCCCGTCCTCCCAGGGGGAAGGAAATGGCTGCAATGGAGCTGGCTCAGGTAAGGGATTCTCAGGGAGCTGGTGGTGGGTTCTGCTTGGAGGGAGAGGAGCAGTAAATGCATAGGAAGGTGGGAATTGCTAGAGGTGGTAGGAGGCAGGAAATATCTTGGGTGGAGAAAGGGAGGGGACAGGATGTGACAAACCTGCTGACACTAGTGTAGTTTAGGGTGTGATGGGTTGTCACCCTCAGGGGGCAGTCTGGGAACCGCTGTGCCCTCTAACACTCAAGCTGGGCTGGCCCTTCTCACACTGATTTGCTGGAGATTCAGCCAGCCTCTCCAGGCCCTGTTATCACCCAGCATGACAGCAGGTGGCGCCATACACCCAACTAAGCTACCTGAGTGCTTTACCTGAGCCACTCAAGGACAGATAGAGACAACAGCCAATTTCCCAGCTCCCCAACCTTGCACACTTGCTGTAGTATAAATTCAGAATTAAACCATCTTATAGTGCACAGGGATCGCTATAATAGAAGCTCATTAATATAGTTCACCTTCCCCTCGATCTGGGAAAGATGTGCACAGCAAGCTTGTGCTAACCAAGCTGAGATTTTCCCCAGACACTTCACTCAAAATATGCTGGTTAAGATAAAGCATAAAACAAGTTTATTAACTGCAGAAAGGTAGATTAAGTGATTATAAGTGATAACAAACAGATCAAAGTAGATTATTTAGCAAATACCGAAACTCAAACTAAGCCTAACATACTGTGAAAGCTATTAAGTAGCCCCCCGCCCCTTAATAATAGTTTTGTGGTGGAGGCAGAAGCCTCTAAAAGCCCTCGCATATACAGTACCTTGAACTTTGTAACTAATTTTTCTTTTGCTGCCAGAGACAGCTTCAAGCCAGTTTTTCTTGAACAAATAACGGTGTTACGGGGCTTGACACCCACCAATGAAGTGTTAACACGGCATGGTCTTTGTCTGAAAGTGTATAAAAAGCTTGTGAAGCTTGTGTGCAGTAGAGTTTTCTGTATCTACTACAGAGCTCTCCTTTCTTCTGCAGAATAAAGCATTTTTCCTTATCCCTGTCAGGCTGTTATTGGCTCTCAGCTAGGCAGACCCGATATTTCGGTAACAATACTGTCTGGATAGAATTTGAATTAGCAGTTTCTCACCCTGACTGATGATACAAGCAGTCCACCAAGTTTCCATACACAAGCTAGAAATCCCTTTACCCTGGGAGCAGCCCATCCCCCAGTTCAGTCTTTGTTCCTCAGGTGCTTCCAGGAGTTCTCCTGTGTGGGGAATGAGGCCAAGAGATGATGTCACACCCCACCTTATGTAGCTTTTCCATATGGCAGGAACCCTTTGTTCCAAACTCAGTTCCCAGTCCAGTTCGTGGAAAAATACAGGTACTAAAATGGAGTTTAGTGTCATGTGGTCTGGTCACAGGCCCTGCTGCGTCATAGTATCCATGATTAATAGGCTGGCTGAAACATTCAGAGGAAGGCTAAGCTCTTCCACGGTCCATTGTCTTTGTTGATGAGCCATCAGCACTGTCTGGCTTCTTCATTGTTCTACCTGAAAGGATCGTTGTGGGTGTTACCCAGAGTAAGCACATTTGAAATACAGATACAGAGACAATATCCATAACTTCAGATACGAACATGATATGTGCACACAAACAGGATAATCATATTCAGCAAATCATAACTTTTCCAGTGACACCGCACATGATGCATCTTGTACAAAATACATCATAATTATGTCCTAATCATATTATAACCATACCACTATGATGAATATGGGGGTGTAGTGTCAGATAGGGCCTAATTTCAAGGCATAGGAGTTGGGAATGGAACTTCCCCTCTTTGTGGAACAGGAAATAACCCTCCAGCCAGGGCTGGGACAACTTCCTACACTCCCAGTCATAGAATCTCAGGGTTGGAAGGGACCTCAGGAGGTCATCTAGTCCAACCCCCTGCTTAAAGCAGGACCAAACCCAACTAAATCATCCCAGCCAGGGCTTTGTCAAGCCTGACCTTAAAGACCTCTAAGGAAGGAGATTCCACCACCTCCCTAGGTAACCCATTCCAGTTCTTCACCACCCTACTAGTGAAAAAGTTTTTCCTAATGTCCAACCTAAACCTCCCCCTCTGCAACTTGAGACCATTACTCCTTGTTCTGTCATCTTCTACCACTGAGAACAGTCTAGATCCATCCTCTTTGGAACCCCTCTTTCAGGTAGTTGAAAGCAGCTATCAAATCCCCCCTCATTCTTCTCTTTTGCAGGCTAAACAATCCCAGTTCCCTCAACCTCTCCTCATAAGTCATGTGCTCCAGCCCCCTAATCATTTTTGTTGCCCTCCGCTGGACTCTCTCCAATTTTTCCACATCCTTCTTGTAGTGTGGGGCCCAAAACTGGACACAGTACTCCAGATGAGGCCTCACCAGTGTTGAATAGAGGGGAATGATCACATCCCTCGATCTGCTGGAAATGCCCCTACTTATACAACCCAAAATGCCATTAGCCTTTTTGGCAACAAGGGCACACTGTTGACTCATATTCAGCTTTTCGTCCACCGTAACCCCTAGGTCCTTTTCTGCAGAACTGCTGCCCAGCCATTCGGTCCCTAGTCTGTAGCAGTGAATGGGATTCTTCCGTCCTAAGTGCAGGACTCTGCACTTGTCCTTGTTGAACCTCATCATATTTCTTTTGGCCCAATCCTCTAATTTGTCTAGGTCCCTCTGTATCCTATCCCTACCCTCCAGCGTATCAACCACTCCTCCCAGTTTAGTGTCATCTGCAAACTTGCTGAGGGTGCAGTCCACACCATCCTCCAGATTGTTAATGAAGATATTAAACAAAACTGGCCCCAGCACCGACCCTTGGGGCACTCCACTTGATACCGGCTGCCAAGTGGACATGGAACCATTGATCACTACCCGTTGAGCCCGACCATCTAGCCAGTTTTCTATCCACCTTACCGTCTATTCATCCAGCCCAGACTTCTTTAACTTGCTGGCAAGAATAGTGTGGAAGACTGTATCAAAAGCTTTGCTAAAGTCCAGAAATAGCACATCCACTGCTTTCCCCTCATCCACAGAGCCGGTTATCTCATCATAGAAGGCAATCAGGTTAGTCAGGCATGATTTGCCCTTGGTGAATCCATGCTGACTGTTCCTGATCACTTTCCCCTCCTTTAAGTGGTTCAGAATTGATTCCTTGAGGACCCGTTCCATGATTTTTCCAGGGACTGAGGTGAGACTGACTGGCCTGTAGTTCCCTGGATCTTGCTTCTTCCCTTTTTTAAAGATAGGCACTACATTAGCTTTTTTCCAGTCATCAGGGGGTTGGACTAGATGACCTCCTGAGGTCCCTTCCAACCCTGAGATTCTATGATTCTATGAATTCTTGTCCCAGGAGGGTTTTAAGAACAGGTCAGACAAACTTCTGGCATATTTACACCTGATCCTGCCGCAGGGCGATGGGAATGGAGTAGATGACTTCTTGAGGTCCCTTCCAGCCTATATTAGAAGATTTTAGGATTCATTGCCTTAGCCCTTCACTTTGATCATGTCTCCTGGTGGAGAATTCGGACCATTTTTGTGGATCAGCTGCGGGTACAAATTTTGTTCCTAGAGCTCTGAAAATCTGCAGATATCCATGGACCATTTTTGCGGATCACAGATCGGATGCGGATATAAATTTTGTGTCCATGCAGGGCTCTACCTGTCTTACTTCTGTCTATACCTACAATTTAAATCTATTTCGTACACAGTGACTACATCTGAAATAACATATGAGATCACCATAACAACGATCAATAAATGATAAAACAAACTAAGTGGCTCCATGAACCACGGAGACTCTTCCTTTTCCATCCCCACCTGCAAGAGCCGCCATCTCTCTTCTCTGCAGAAGAGAAGACTGAGGGGGGATTTGATCGCTGCTTTCAACTGCCTGAAGGAGGGTTCCAAAGAGGATGGCTCTAGACTGTTCTCAGTGGTAGCAGATTACAGAACAAGGAGTAATGACCTCAAGTTGCCGTGGGGGTGGACTAGGTTGGATACTAGGAAAAACTATTCCACTAGGAGGGTGGTGAAGCACTGGAATGGGTTACCTAGGGAGGTGGAGTCTCCTTCCTTAGAGGTTTTTAAGGCCCGGCTTGACGAAGCCCTGGCTGGGATGATTTAGTTGGGAATTGGTCCTACTTTGAGCAGGAGGGTGGACTAGATACATCCTGAGGTCCCTTCCAACCCTGATATTTTATGATTCTATGCAGCCCTTCACTGCTACCCCCTGCACCACTCTCCTGTGCCCTCAACCCCTGCACTGTGCCCCCTTTGCCTCTAACCCCGGCATCCCCCTCCTGCACCCAAGTGGGGAACCTGACCTGGATGCACAAAGCAGCTGGCATTGCTGCTCGCTCCCCTACTGGACTGCTGCTCCCCCGCCCCACACAGCCCTGGGGGGCTGGGAGAGGGGAGCAAGGAGCGACGTCAGGGCTTCCTGCACCCAGGTCACTTTCCCTGCAGGCTGCGTAAGGGGAGGGCAGGAGAGCAGCTGCTCCTGATGTCTCAGCACAGCCCAGGTGGGGAAGTGACCTGGATGCAGGGAGCCCTGGTCTGTGTGTGTGTGTGTGTGTGTTGGGGGGAGGATATTAAACAGTGTGTGTATGTTGAAGGGAGTGTGTAAAGGACTGTGTGTGTGTGAAGGTAGTGTGTGCCTGAGTGAGTGAGCGCGCTGTCTCTTTAAGAAAGTTCCCAGGGTCAGGAGCCTGAACTAGGCTTGTTCAGTCACAAGCAGCTGCCGGCAGCTCCGGCCCCAGAGAGGCAGCAGCACACGCAGATTCCCCCCGTCCCGTCACCCCAGCTCAGTGTAAATCGGGTACCTGGGTGTGGGGGAGGGGGACACCCCCCCATCAATCAGCACCTCCCTCCTGCAGAGCAGTCAGGAGGATGCTCCCAGTCGGGGGTGGACGGGGCGACTCCCGGGGTGAACGGAGGGTGGGGGGTTGGGGGGACAGGAACAGCAGCAGCTGCACACGTGGAACAGGGCGGAGAGGGGCCCCTCTGCTCCGGAGCAGTCACCTGACTCTGACGCTGGTCGTCCAGCTGCCCCTTGCAGCTCAGGTCTCTCCCACTCCCCCACGCTGCTGCTTATCTGCTCCCTGTGCCGCTTTCATCAGCCCAGCGAGCCTCTCGGCAGCAGGTCAGGTGGGAATCCAAACCCTGCGCCCGGCACCCCCTTGGGTGGGGCACCCATACGGCCCCCCCATAAAGGCCGGTCCTGGGTGGGGAGCAAAATTGATCCCCTCCACTGTCCCCTGTGGGGAAGAGTTAGGGGGAGTTGAGTCCCTGATTTTTATTTTCTGTCTCTCCAGCACTTACTTGGGTTTGTTCTCTGCCTTTCCATCCCCAGTTCTGAGATTTCTCCTCTCTTCTAGCAGGTGATGGGGTGGTGAGGGAGAGCGAGGAGCAGAATCCTCACCAGGAAGATGCTGAGCTCGCCGAAGCGCATGGGGAATTACTGCGAAGATCCAAAGGGAGCGTGTCCAGCCCCCATGAGCAGGGAAAAGCTGGTGAAAATTACCCCAGACCAGAGACAGAGCAGGGAAACCACTCAGAGGAGAGAGTGGATGAACCCATTAATTGTCAGGGACCTCACAGGGACCTCAAGGAAACTATGTCCCAGGAGAAAATCCTCACGGAAAAGCAAGAGAATACATGTAGTGAGTGTGGGAAAAACTTCCATTACCGCTCAACCCTTATTCGACATGAGATAATCCACACGAAAGAGACCCTACAAATGCTGTGAGTGTGGGAAAAGCTTCAATCGTACCTCAGCCCTTAGTAGGCATCAGCGAATACACAGAGGAGAAAGACCTTATGAATGCCGTGAGTGCGGGAAAAGCTTCACTCAGAGATCAGCCCTTATCTCTCATCAGACAACGCACACAGGAGAGCGACCCTACGAATGTTGTGAGTGTGGAAAAAGCTTCTCTCGGAGCTCAAACCTTACTATGCATCAGAGGATCCACACAGGAGAGAGACCCTATGCATGCAGTGAGTGCGGGAAAAGTTTCACTCACCTCTTCTCTCTTATCTCTCACCAGAGAGTCCACACAGGAGAGAAACCCTATGAATGCAGTGAGTGTGGGAAAAGCTTCTCTCAGCGCTCAACCCTTGTTACACATTACAGAGTCCACACTGGAGAGAGACCATATGAATGCTGCGAGTGTGGGAAAAGCTTCACTCATAGCTCAGGCCTTTCTAAACATCAGAGAATCCGTAAAGGAGATAAACTTCATAAAAACCTTCTCTAGAGCTGTCAGGAGATTTTTTTTTCTTTAATTCTTTTGACAGTTCCCAGGTAGTGAGTGTTAAGGCTGTTTGCATCTTTTGTACATTGTGGTCCCTCAGCTCCCACATGAGTTGCCCACTTTTGAAGCTCGCCCGTCTTTGGGGTGGATCCTGTGGTCCTTTGTATCAACTCCATTGTCCTGCGAGTCATGGGAGCGGGTGTCCTTTCTACCAGGAATGTCATCACCCCAGGTAGGGGAGATGGGGGGTGTCTTCAGCCAGCTATGTTGAGTTAAAATCTACCTGAGCCTCATCACTGTGGTTGCCATGGAGTTAGCTAGCTTGAATTCACTTTCCTGATGTAAAAAGAGAACTATTCTTGCACTAAAGACATGGGCCATGGAAAGTAGGTGGAGTTATCTTGCATATTTTCTCCTGATCTGATCTAACCACTGTCACATTTCCTTGTCTAAACAAACCTGGAGATTCACATTTGTACTCCTCCTCCCAGTGCAAAGTTATTGTTCGAGTTGCCACATTCCTCTTTGAGGACAGATTGTCTCATTCCCAGTTGTTCTCACATTACCCTGGATTGTGAAGAACAGCAGTTATTTTGTTGACTTTTTTCTCATTTAAAATATATTTAAATATATTTATAGCTGGAGCAGTGTCAGGGAAATAAGGGTCATTTTAGGCTCTGTGACACTGGAAGGAGATGGGGCGACTCAGACATTCCATCCTTCCCCATCACCCCAGAACTGTTACCTTGTGCCTGAGCCATTCAGAGTTCACCCTTTCATATTCCTTCACTTCCCAAAGTGTCCGGTGAGGTAGTATTCTTAGCTGTCTGTGCTTGGGAATGGTGCTTGTACGTCTTTGATCCTAAAGTAGAGTCAGTCTGGCAGGAGATGAAAGTGTCACAGACCTGGAAGGGGATTTCAAATGGATCCCAGCATCATTCAAATCCCCTTTTCCCTCTATTGGCAAAGCCTCTTCTGGGAAGGTCGGCTGTTCCCCCCCCCACCCCCCCCATGAAGAGGCTAAAAACTTTTGTAAATAACACTAATGAGACAGCACTGAGTGAAGCAGGTTTTATGGGAGAATCTCTCATCCTGATTCTGAGTTACCAGATGTAACCTACTCTGGAATTTCCCTTTAAATGAAAATGAAAGTGGCTTCTACCTCTCTGTGATATGGGTTTTCTATCTTTCATGAAGGCTCCTTGGTCACATAACTGCCCAGGTATTTGTTTCCCAGGGTATTTGTGACCCAGTCCCTACAGGAGGTTACTCCTGAAGAGATCTCCTAGCTAATCCCAACACTTGGCAAATGCTGTCTGGAATGAGGTGCATCCACCCTGCATTGGCACTGCTAGGGTTAACTGCACCCTGTGGGCTGAAGAGGCCACACCCCCTCACCCTCTCTGGGCATGCTCCGACTGGAGACAGAGTATAAAAGGGAGCAGCTCAGCTCAGCCTGGGGAGAACAAACCATGTTGTTGGCACGGGGTGTGTGGGGGGGGGAAGCCCAGGGCTCGGTCGGCAAGAGCGTGTGGGGGGGAGCCCAGAGGTGGGGTGGGGGCAGCCAAAATTTTTTTTGTAGGAGCGGATCATTATTATCCCTACTCGAAAGAGGGAGAAGCTAAGGCTGAGAAAGGAGAATTGACTTGTCTGAGGTCACACAGCCAGTCAGTGGCAGAGTTGGGAATAGGACCAAGAGCCCGGATTGTCAATCTAACCATCGGATCTTGAATTTCAGACATTGAATGACCTGAATAAAGTGCTCTCAGATGAGCTCCAGACCAACAACAATGACAGTAATTATTCAGCAAGTATTTGAGGAGAACTGCAGTGTTAGAGAGAATCATGAACTGCTCAGAGACCATTAATGCAGAGAAGCCGCAAAATCCATCAAACACAGAACTGGTTCTGACTTATTTCCTTGGTCTTAAAAGAGACCAACAAGGACCTGAGTCTCCTCCCTGTCAATAACCCCTGCTCAGCCAATCAGGGTAGAGACTGAGGACGGGAGGCTGAGGGTTCTCACCAGAGAGCCCAAAGGATGGCCCAGGTCACCGGTGGGGATCACTGCCCGAGCACTATTTCAGCCTGTAGAGGAGCAGACTCACCCCTGCGGCACCTCCTGCTGGTGACTTCCAGGAATTAGCTCTCCCAGCTCTGGAGCACACTCTGCAGGCTGGTGATCCACTTGTGCTTTTCACCCCATGTCCCTCCCAAGACCCGGTGCCTCTTTATCTGAAATGCTGCCCCCTGGCAGTAACTCCTTTCTCTCAGAGTCTCCCCTTGTCAGGGGAACCCCCAACCACTATCCCCACCTCATCTCAGTACCAGGCTACTGCCAGTCATTGTCTAGCCCCGCACCCTGGGGCAGACTGCAGTATCAGCCACACATCACTGGCAAGGAGGGTTTGGACCTGCTGCCTTGGCCTACCCCTGGGCTGCCCCCTGCAACCCCCAGGACCTATTAGCCCTTTGCTAGGCTGCAGCCTGGGGCTTTCCAGGCTGGAGCTCCCCAGCTCCTCTGCCTTTCCCCAGCCCTGCTTCACTCAAGTACCCTCTGTCCAGCCCCCTGCAGCCAGGTCCTTCTCTCGCTACAAGCAGAGGGAGACTGACTGGGCTCCTGGCTCACAGCCTCTTATAGGGGCCAGCTGGGCCTGATTGGGGTTTGGCCCCCGCTGAGCCTGCTTCCCCCAATCAGCCCAGGCTCCTTGCCCCAGCCCCAGCCCTCTCCTAGGGCTGTTTTAAGCACTGAAGGGCAGGAGCAGGTAACCACCCCCCCAACACAGCCCCTATACCGGCTCCTCTCCAATTTCCTGTTGCGTTTCTGGCTGCACTTTTCCCCTCACCTCCTTCTCCATGCACTCCCTATCCGTGGCCCCACGAAGTCGTGAGACCTGCTGGTCAACCTCCTCCTCGCCCTGGCAAAAATGGCCATCTACGTGACCAGGGAGAGGCAGTTGGCCAATGGGGACTCCTGCGACTGTGGGGCTTGTTTCCGATCATTAGTCCGTTCCCGTCTCCGGGCGGAGTTCCTCTGGGCGGCATCCGCTGGCTCCCTTGATGCCTTCGAGGAGCAGTGGGCGCTGTCTGGGGTTCTCTGCTCGGTGTCCCTGTCAGGCTCCCTTCTTATGACCCTTTGACCGCACTCCTGTCCCTGGTCTTTTATTAGTTGTCCCCCCAATTAGTGGGTTTCTGAGGCCCTGTTGAACCTCCCCTTAGGCTGGGGGGGGATCCGTTAGCATGGGGCGGGCTTTGCCCGCCCCGTTTCCCAGAAACCCAATAGATACAGAGCTGCAGAGCCCTCCCCCACAACACACACACACACATACCTACCGGTGTTGGGAGGGGAACAGGAGAAAGTACAAAAGAAGCAAGAGACGAAGAGAAAGAAGGGAGGGAGGAAAAGGTGAAACAAAAAGGACAAACCCCAATGTCCCCAGTGATTCTAAGGGACAAAATCCCAGGTGCGCAATAAAATTCTGCCTCCTTAAGCTCGTGTTTTCCATGCCCAGAATTCAACTCTCACTAGATGGATCAGACTGAACAGGTTTCAAACCTCCAGGAGGCTCTTACCTTCTAAACAGGGACGGCTGTTTTCTAGTAAAATCACTGAAAAGGGAAGGAGAAAACTCGAAAGAGGTTCCTCCTGGCGCTCACGTCCGTGAACCCGAATACTCTCTCAGTCCTCAAAGAGAGACCTGGAGAAGGAGACTTGCTGAAGCAAAGCCACAGGGGTCTCTGAGGTTTCCCTGGCCCCTCACCCCTGTCCTGCCTGGCTGATGTCAGCATCTCTCTGTGAGGTCACCACCTCCCCACCGCCTTGGACCAATAGGCTGAGGTCCTGCAAAAGGCCTTTGTGATGTCACTGCCACACCCCTCCCTCGCTGGGCTAATGTCCTGCCCCTGGCCAGTGACGCTGGGCCCAGGCTCAATGGCAGGTGTCAGAGCCGCGGCATCAGGAGATGTAGAACCTTCGGTGGGGCCCCCGCCCGGGAAGGAACACGGTCCCCCCGCACCAATGAGGGACACCCCTGGTAGCTCGGGTCCCAGCCACAAAGCACCGGCCGTCGCCTCAACAGGTTCGGCGGCCATCAGCAGGGTGCCGTCCACAGCTGGGCAGGTTGAGGAGTCCAGGGAACCCTTGGAGGCGGGAGCGGGCGCAGCAGGAGGGACGCTGGAGCTCGGGAAAGGGGAGCTGGGGTGAGGTCGGCCAGGTCGAGGCCTGCTGGCAGGATGTCGTCCTCCCCCAGGGTGACCGGGGTCAGACCCAGGGCCTCGATCTCCTCAAAGATAGAAGGGAGCTCACCCCCCACCACCCCAGGGTCCTCCCCCACTCGCGCCCGAGGCAGCGCTCACATCGGGTATTGCGGGGGGCACAGGCGGCAAGGGAACAGGGGGGCCTCCTCGGAGGCCTCCGCAGGGAGGGACTGTGGAGGAGGGATGGTGGTACCTTCCGGTGCTGCCACGTCTTCCCCAGCCGGCACTGGCAGATGGGCCGACCCCGTGGGCAAGGTGGAAGGCTCGGTGTCTGCAGCCCCCTTTCTGGTCTTGCGGGGGGCTTCCGTGTCCAGTGGCACGAGCAGAGCCCGAGCCTGCCGCTTGCCCCGCTTACCCTGTACTCGGGTCCAGCCCTCCATGGCATCGCCTGCGGGTTGGTCGACCGGGGTTGGGTCAGGGGGCAGGGATGATGGTTTGGGGGCTCGGAGAGGCACAGGTGGGACAGCAGGAGGGTGGGAAGAGTCCCCCTGGGGAAAGCCCCCTCCCACACCCGGCAGTACCCCTGCCGCACCCTCCTCCACAGGCCCCGCCAGAGTGCAGGCAGCAGACGCAGGAGCAATGGTGGGCTGAGGAGGAGGAGGGGTGGCTCTGGGCACCGGGCAGGCAGGGGGTGCCGGCGATGACGGGGCCGGCACCCTGCCGGAGCTCAGGGGTCCTGGGTGCTCCTCCGTGCCGGGCCAAAGGGCAGTCCCTCCGAACGTGCCCCGTCGCCTGGCAGAGGTAACACCGGGCCTCCCCCGTGGAGTAATGCACCCGGTAATGGGCCCCCTGATAGGGGACCAGGAAAGACCCCTCGAGTGCCTCTCTGCCACGCACCGCCGGCGGCAGTTGAAGCTGCACCTGCCGGCGGAACGAGAGGACGTGACAGAGGGCAGGGTCTTTGCAGCCCAAGGGGAGAAGGCTCATAACAGAAAGGGGCTTCCCCAGGGTAGAGAGGACGGGTAACAGGGCGGCATTGGGAAGGAAGGGAGGGATGGAGGTCAGGACCACAAGGACACCCAGGTCCTCCAGCTGTTCTAGGGGGACGAACACGCCCCCCCACTGCCACGACCTTCTCCATCGCCTCCTGGGCGGCGGCCTCCGAGGCAAGGAAGAAGACCACCTTGCCGTACATTTTGGAGGCCGCCACGATGGCCGTGGGCCCCACCACCCTCGCCAATGCCCGCACGTAGGTCTCCACGTGGGGCGAGGCAGGCACCAGGAGGCAGCGGACGCCGTGCTTCCGGGTCAAGGTGGGGAAGGGGCTCCGGCCGCTGTAGATGGTACCGGAGTCGGCGGTCGAGGGAGATGACGTAGCGGCAGGCGGGGGGCCGCCGCCACCTGGGCGTATGCTCTGGGGGCAAGGGGAAGGGCACCCGCAGAGCTGGTGGAGGGGACAGCGGGGAGGGGCCGGTGGCGGGGCCGCGGCAGCGGTGGCAGGCTCCGCCATGGAGGGCTTAGTCTTCCTAGCGGGGCCCTTTGCCTTCTTTTTGCTCTGGCCCTTTCCGCTGGCTGGGGGGGGCTCCCCCAGAGGCAGAAGGGGCGAGGGATGTGGCAGCAGCAGAGGGCACCCCGTCGCCCGCTGCTGGTGGCGCCTCAGCGGGCGTGGTGGCAGGTGGTCCGGCAGCGGCAGTTGAGGTCGAGACTAGGGGTTTTTTGGGGGGGAGCAGGTGGGGGAGGGGAGACAGGCATTGTTCCAGGGGTCCCACCCGCTGCGTCTCCCGCCATGCTGCGTAGGGAGGGAGAGAGGGAGGGGGAAGGGGAAACAGGTCACCACTCCTCCCTGCTAGGCTGTGGGCAGGGGAGGAGGGTGCCAAGATGGGGGGGGGGGCAGATAGGGGAACTATCAAGGACTGGGCGGAGGGGGGGTCAGTCACCAATACAGGATCGAAATCCGGCTCCTCTAGCTGCACTAGGGGAGGGGGAGGGAAGCAAGAGCAATGGGGGGTGCAGTGCAATAGGGGCAAACTCAAACAGGGAGAAGCACGGGTGCACGAAGGGAGGGGCTAATCAGGGTGAGGGGCCGCAGAGGGAGGGGAGCAACCAGGCTGGGAGTGGGGCAGAGGGACCGAGGGGCTGGCTTCAGGGCTGGGGCGGGACAAACAAAGCTGCAAAGGGAGATGGGTGGGGCAGGCCAACAAACTGAAGCTGGGTGTGGGGGGAGGCTACGAGGGGCGAACGGGGCAGGCAACAAGGGGCAAAGCCAGGGGGCCAGTTGCAGAGGGGAAGGGGTCAGTCCGGGGGGGGGCGGTATGTGAACCCACGAGCACTCGTGCAAAGTCAATATGGGGCTGGCTGCTGCTGGAGGCCCAAACGGTGGCAATAGGGCGTGGCAGGCCAGGCGAGCAGCTGAGTCCCAGAGGCAGGAGCAGAGGCAGATGGTAAGTGGCCTGCGGAGGTGGTGGAGGGGGCAGCGGTGGTGGTGGGGCTGGGGGGGGGGACACAGATGGACCAGGGGGCAGGCTCCACGCCACACCCCCTGTGTGCCCCACAAACACAGTCTGAACCCCACCACTAGAGCACAGTTAGAGAGTTACTTAGTCTGCGATGGGCCCCTCCACAGTGGTCTCCAGAGTCCTGTGCGCTCCCCAGCAGCCAGTGGTCCTCGTAGTCCTCTTCCTCCTCCAGGCTCCAGCAGCTCCCCAGGGCAAACACAGCTCCAGCAGCAGCAGCTCCTCCGCCAGCAGCCCCGATGGCCAGGCAGGAATGACCCCCCCAGGTGTTAGCTGCAGTGGTGGAGGGGTCCTGGCTTCTCCTCCAGCGGTGGGGGAAGGGGGGCAGGCCAGCAAGGCCCCCCCCACCCCTCGCTCAGCAGCAGCGGCAGCAGCAGCCCAGGAAGGAGCAGTCCAGCCAGCAGCAGCAGCCCAGGAAGGGAGAGGGAGCTCCAGCCAGCAGGGCAGCCAGAGAAGGGGGGAGCACCCAGCCAGCAGGGCAGCCCAGGGACACAGAGCACTCCCGGCAGTGGGGTACTATTGGGTTATCCGGGAGAGGGGGCGGGCGGAAGCCCGCCCCATGCTAACGGATCCCCCCCCAGCCTAAGGGGAGGATCCACAGGGCCACGGAAACCCACTAAGTGCGGGGGACAACTAATAAAAGAACAGGGACAGGAGTGAGGTCAAAGGGTCATAAGGAGGGAGCCTGATGGGGACACCGAGCAGAGAACCCCGGACAGCGCCCACTGCTCCTCGAAGGCATCAAGGGAGCCAGCGGACGCCGCCCAGAGGAACTCCGCCCGGAGACGTGAACGGACTAAGGATCGGAAACAGGCCCCACAGTCGCAGGAGTCTCCGTCGGCCAACCTCCTCTCCCTGGTCGCATGGATGACCTTTTTAGCCAGGGCGAGGAGGAGGTTGACCAGGAGGTCCCGCGACTTTGGGGGGCCACGGATAGGGAGTGCATGGATAAGGAGGTGAGGGGAAAAGTGCAGCCAGAAACGTAACAGAATGTCGGTGAGGAGCCGGTATAGGGGCTGCAACCTGGCGCACTCTAGGTAAACATGCGCCAGGGTCTCCCTCACGCCGCAGAAGGGGCAGGTGTCCGGGACGGGGGTGAACCGCGCCAAGTACACGCCCGTGCTCACGGCCCCGTGAAGGAGCCGCCAGCTGATATCCCCGGCGGGCCTCAGGACCAGGGTGGAGTACAGGCTGGCCCACCGGGGCTCCTCACCCTCCACAGGTGGCAAGAGGTCCCGCCACTTGGTGTCGGGGCGGGACACGAGGGGGAGGAAGTGAACGGTATGGAGCACGAGCGCGTAGAGTTGTTTCCTTGGCGTGGTTTGGAAACGGACCGGCTGCAGATCGTGCAGCCGGCTGGCAGAGAAGGGGCGGGGGGGCCGGTCGGGTCCACGGGGCAGGGGCCCGATGAAGAGGTCCGGAGGGCTCGGGGTGGGGGGTGGGCGGGGCGTGCCCTCACGCAGGACCCGGTCGAGGTAAGCCCGAGCAGCGGGCGGCAAAGCGGCCTTCACCTCCTGTAGTACGTGCCGGGGAGTACAAGGTCTGGAGAGCCCCATCCGCCGAGCGAGCGTCAGGGGATCCAGCCAGTCTCCCCGGTCGTAGTCCAGGAGGTCTCCAACCCTGGTGGCATCTGCCAGGACCAACCTCTGGCGCACCGCGGGGGACTCCGCCACCTGCACACGGAGCTGAGGGTTGTGTAGCAGGGGCTCCGCGAGGAGGTCTGCCCCCTCGGTGGCCGCCACGGACCTGGTCGCAGAGAACAGCTTCCAGGTCCGGAGGAGGTCCTGGTAGAAGACCGGCAGCCCGGAGAGGTCTCGCGGAAGGCCCCTCGGGTCGAGATAAAGGAGCTGCCGGTCGTATCGGAGCCCTCGGAAGCGGCGCAGGAAGGCGTGCGCCAGGGCTCTCCATGCCGGACTACCCGCACCATAAAGGAGCCTCTGCAGTGCCTGGAGGCGGAAGACGTGGACCTGAGTGCGGAGGCACTTCAGGCCCTGCCCTCCCTCCTCCAGGGGCAGGTGGAGTACCCCTGCAGGGACCCAGTGCAGTCCTGGCCAAAAGAACTCCAGCACCACCCGCCGGAGGTCGGTCAGGAACACCGGGGCCGGGACCAGGGTGTTGAGCCGGTACCAGAGCATGGACAGGACCAGTTGATTGAGCACCAGTGCCCTCCCTCGGAGGGAAAGGCACCGGAGGAGTCCTGTCCATTTCCGGAGCCGCTCCGCCACCCTGCCCTGCAAACCTTGCCAGTTCTCCGGCGGAGAGGGATGCGTGGCAGAAAGGTAAACGCCGAGATAGAGCAGCGGACCCGCGCTCCACCGGATGGCCTGAAGCGCGGGTGGGAGGGAGCTCGCCTGCCACCCGTCCCCGACCACCAGGCCAGAGCTCTTGACCCAGTTGACCCCGGCGGAGGAGGCCGCCGAGTACACGGCTTGGCAGGCCTCCACCCGCGCCAAGTCGCCCGGGTCCTGGACCATGAGGAGCACATCGTCGGCGTACGCCGACAGGACCAGCCGCAGCTCCGGCTCCCGAAGCACCAACCCCGTCAACCTCCTGCGGAGGAGACAGAGGAAGGGCTCGATCGCCAGGGCGTACAGCTGGCCCGAGAGGGGGCACCCCTGCCGCACTCCCCGCCCGAAGCTGACCGGCTCGGTCAGGGTCCAGTTGAGCCTGACCAGACACTCTGCGGAAGCGTACAGCACCTGGAGAAAACCCACAAACTGGGACCCGAAGCCTAACGCCTGCAGAGTGCCCAGGAGATACCCGTGGTCCACCCTGTCGAACGCCTTCTCCTGATCCAGGGACAGGAGGGCGAACGACAGACCATCCCTGCACCCAAGCTCCAAGAGATCCCGGACCAGATACAGGTTATCGAAGATGGTACGGCCCGGGACGGTGTAGGTCTGGTCTGGGTGGATCACGTCCTCCAGCACGGACCCTAGCCGAATCGAAATGGCCTTCGCGACAATTTTATAGTCCGTACTGAGGAGCGAGATGGGACGCCAATTCCGTAAATCGCGGAGGTCCCCCCTCTTCGGCAATAAAGCGAGCACGGCTCGCCTGCACGAGAGAGGGAGGACCCCGCTCCGCAAGGACTCGGCCCAGACGGTGACTAGGTCTGGGCCGAGGACGTCCCAGTACACGCGGTAGAACTCCACGGTCAGCCCATCCATGCCCGGGGATTTATTGGTGGGCATGCGACGGAGGGCTTCCGAGAACTCGGCCAGAGTGAGAGGCAGCTCTAGCCGGTCCCGGTCGCCCGCGCTGACCGTCGGGAGTCCGTCCCAGAGCACTATGCAAGCGGCAGGATCGGTCGGATCCGGGGAGAAAAGGTGCGCGTAGAAGGTCCGGGCCCTCTCGCACATCTCCGCCGGATCCGTGAGGGGGGAGCCGTCCTCCGCCAGGAGGCAGGTGACGTGCTTCTTGGCCCCCCTCCGTTTCTCCGGGGCGTAGAAGAAGCGGGAGCCGCGATCCATCTCCCGAAGGAGGCGGATGCAGGATCGAACAAAGGCGCCCCGGGCCCAATGGTCTTTGAGGACCCGGAGCTCCTCCCGCTTCTCCCGGCACGCTCCGCAAAGGGATGGATCCTCGGGGCTGGCGGCCAGACGCCTCTCCAGCTCTAAGACCTCCCGCTCCAACTGCCCTATCGCCGCATCCCTCCGTCGGCTGGCGCCCCGGGTGTAGTCACGGCAGAAGAGCTGGGCGCGCACCTTCCCCACATCCCACCACCGCCGCGCCGAGGGAAAGGCGCGCCGCTGCCCTCGCCAGGCCAGCCAGAACTCCCGGAAGGACGCCACGAAGCCCCCATCCTCCAGCAAGCTGTTGTTGAAGTGCCAATAGGCCGGCCCCGGCCTCTCCGCGCAGAGAGGCCGTCACGGTGACGAGGTGGTGGTCCGAAAAAGGGGCCGGCCGGATGCTGGAGGACTGGGCCCGTGAGAGATGGAACCGGGACAGATAGATGCGGTCCAACCGGGAGTGGCACGACCGATGGGCTTCCACCCGGACATAGGTGTACGTGGAGGCGTCATCCGGGTGGTGGTCGCGCCAGACGTCCACCAGGGAGTGATGGGCGACGATCTCCCTGAGGACGTCCGCGGCGGCCGGGCTCTGCTCGGTTCCCGAGCGGTCCCGCTCCTCGAGGACGGTGTTAAAGTCCCCGCCCAGGACCAGGCACTCGCGAGGATCCAGGGAGCCGAGGAAGGCGGACGCCTGCCGATAGAACCGCAGCCGCTCCGGGGCAAATGCCGGGGCATAGATGTTGATGAGGTTGACCACAAGCCCCGCCATGCGGACCCGGAGGTGCAGCAGGCGGCCCGGCACAGCCTTGGCGACCCCCAGCACCTCTGGCCGTAGGTCGGGGGAGAACAGGGTAGCCACTCCAGCCTGATGGGTGGTGAGATGGCTGAAGTAGACCCCGTCCCCCCACTCCAGCCGCCAGTTAGCTTCGGCGGCCGGATCCGTGTGGGTCTCCTGCAGGAAAACCACGGAGTACCCCCCCTCCCGAAGGAAGGAGAGCACCTGGCTCCTGCGGAAACCCACCCTACAGCTCCGGGTGTTTAGTGTGGCAAAGGTGATGACTGCCATGAGGAGGGCTGGGGGGGATCCACGTCAGCAGGGGCGCTCACGGCCCCCGTTGGGCCGCGCAGCAAACCGTGGCCCACCCCGAAGGCGAGCAGGGAGTCACGGAAGCCGCGCGCCCAGTGGTAAGCCGCGACATTCTGCTTCCCGGTCCCCTTGCCCTCCCCTATGAGGGCCCGCGTGGCCAGGAGGATCTGGTGGAAGTCCCCCTAGCGCTGGAGAGCAAGCACGACCTTGTTGCAGGAGCCCCGGACGTCCTCCAAGAACTCCCGCAATTCCTCTCGCAGCGTATGGGGGGGCGGGGTCACTGGCCTCCGGGGGTCCACCGGTGGGACCTCTGGCGCAGCCCCGTGGCCCGCTGGGATGGGTAAACAAGGGGCGGACCCGCGACGTGGCGCCTGATGGACCGGCGCCACCTGGTCCGCCCCGGACCTTGGCTCAATGGGGGGGGGGGCGGAGGGAAGAGCGCAACCCCTAGTGGGTCGGGACTGTGGAACTCAAAGGCCGCTCCCTGGGAGTCATCCTCCGGGAAAGGGAAGGAGACAGCCCCAGGGGCGGCAATAACAGTACAGGAGGTGGAGGGGGCAGGGCTGGGGTCAGGAGCAGTGTTGGGGGGAGGGACAGAGATGGGACCCTGGGCCGCAGGAGCAGGACCATCGGTAAGCGGCTCCTCGCAGCCAGGTACGGGGGTTTGAGGGGTAGGGAGGGGGTCCCCAGTGACACCGGGCTCGGGCTCAATGGCAGGTAGAGCAGCCTCGGCATGGGGAGATGTGGAACCCTCAGGGGGGCCCCCACCCGGGAAGGAACTCGATTGCTCCGCACCACCGAGGGACACCCCCGGTAGCCCATCACCCTGCCACGAGGCACCGGCCGTCGCCATAGCAGGCTCGGCAGCCAGCAGCAGGGTGCCGTCTGCAGCCGGGCAGGCTGAGGAGTCCAGGGGACCCGCGGAGGCGGGAGCGGACGCAGCGGGAGGGTCGGTGGAGCACGGGGAAGGGGAAGCTGGGGTGAGGTCGGCTAAGTCGAGGCCCGTGGGTAGAGGGTCGTCCTCCCCCGGGGTGACCGGGGTCAGACCCAGGGCCTCGATCTCCGCGAAGACGGAGGGGAGCTCACCTCCCACCACCCCGGGGTCCTCCCCACACGCACCCGAGGCGACGCTCGCCTCGGGTATTGCGGGGGGCGCAGGTGGCAAGGGGACAGGAGGGGCTGCATCGGAGGCCTCCGCAAGAAGGGACTGCGGAGGAGGGATGGTGGTACCCTCCGGCGCTGCCACGTCTGCCCTAGCCGTCATCGGCAGATGGGTTGTCCCCGTGGGCATGGCGGAAGGCTCGGTGCCTGTGGCCCCCCCATCTGGTCTTACAGGGGGCTTCCGCCTCAGGTGGCACGGGCGGAGCCCGAGCCTTCCGCTTACCCCGCTTACCCTCCACCCGGGTCCAGCCCTCCATGGCATCGCCTGCGGGCTGGTCAACAAGGATTGGGTCAGGGGGCAGAGAAGACAGTTTGGGGGCTGGGAGAGGCACTGGTGGAACAACAGGAGGGAGGGATGAATCCCCCTGGGGAGAGCCCTCTCCCACGCCTGGCAGTACCCCTGCCGCACCCTCCTCCACAGGCCACGCCAGAGTGCAGGCAGCGGAGGCGGGGCTCTCCCGCCTATCTGGGCGCCCCGGAGAATGTACCCCTGAGGCCCGAGCGGGAGCAGCGATGGACCGAGGGGGAGGAGGGGCGGCTCTGGGTACCGGGCGGTCAGGGGCACCGGCGATGGCGGGGCCGGCACCCTGCCGGGGCTCGGGGGTCCCGAGAGCTCCTCCGAGCCGGGCCAAGGGGCAGTCCCTCCGGACGTGCCCCGTCGCCTGGCAGAGGTAGCACCAGGCCTCCCCCGTGGAGTAGTGCACCCGGTACTGGGCCCCCTGATAGGGGACCAGGAAAGACCCCTCGAGCGCCTCTCCGCCACGCGCCGCCGGCGGCAGTTGAAGCTGCACCTGCCAGCGGAACGAGAGGACATGACGGAGGGCGGGGTCTTTGCAGCCCAAGGGGAGAGGGCTCACCACAGAGATGGGCTTCCCCAAAGTAGAGAGGGCGGGTAACAGGGCGACATTGGGCAGGAAGGGAGGGACGGAGGTCAGGACCACTCGGACACCCAGGTCCTCCAGCGGTTCCAGGGGGACGAACACGCCCCCCACCGCCAGGCCCTTCTCCACCGCCTCCTGGGTGGCGGCCTCCGAGGCAAGGAAGAAGACCGCCTTGCCGTACATTTTGGAGGCCGCCACAATGGCCGTGGGCCCCACCACCCTCGCCAACGCCCGCACGTAGGTCTCCACGTGGGGCGAGGCGGGCACCAGGAGGCAACGGACGCCGTGCTTCCGGGTCAAGGTGGGGAAGGGGCCCCGGCCGCTGTAGATGGTAGCGGAGGCGGCGGTCGGGGGAGATGACGTAGCGGCGGTCGGGGGGGCCGCCGCCACCTGGGCGTACACTCTGGGGGCTGAGGGAGGGACACCCACAGAGCTGGTGGAGGGAACAGCGGGGAGGGACGCCGCGGCCGGTGGTGGGGCCGCGGCAGCGGGGGCAGGCTCCGCCATGGAGGGCTTAGTCTTCCTAGCGGGGCCCTTTCCCTTCTTTTTGCCCTGGCCCTTTCTGCCGGCTGGGGGGGCTCCCCCAGAGGCGGAAGGGGCGAGGGACGTGGCAGCAGCAGAGGGCACCCCGTCGGTCACCGCTGCCGGCGCCTCAGCGGGAGCGGTGGCAGGTGGTCCGGCAGCGGCGGGTGAGGTCGAGACCGGGAGGCGTTTGGGGGGAGCAGGCGAGGGAGGGGGGACAGACGTCGTCCCGGGAATCCCACCCGCCGCGCCTCCCGCCATGCTGAACGGGGAGGGAGGGCAAACACCGGAGAAAGGGGGTGGGGGTAAGGGACAGGTCACCTACTCCTCCCTGCTAGGCTGTGGGCAGGGAGGAGGGTGCCAACAATAGAGAGGAGGGGGGCAGATACGGGGACTATCGAGGACTTCGGGGGGGGGGGTCAGTCACCGACAGAGGATTGAAATCCGGCTCCTCTAGCTGCACTAGGGGAGGGGAGGGGAAACAAGAACAATGGGGGTGCAGTGCAATAGGGGCAACTTAAACAGGGGAGAGGCACAAGCGCACTGATGGAGCTATGGGTGCACGAAGGGAGGGGCTAATCAGGGCAAGGGGCCGCGGAGGGAGGGGAGCAACCAGGCTGGGAGTGGGGCAGAGGGACCAAGGGGCTGGCTTCAGGGCCGGGGCAGGACAAACAAAGCTGCAAAGGGAGATGGGCGGGGCAGGCAAACAAACTGAAGCTGGGTGCCGGGGGAGGGGGGGCCACAAGGGGCGAACGGGGCAGGCAACAAGGGGCAAAGCTAGGGGGCCTGTTGCAGAGGGGAAGGGGTCAGTCCAGGGGAAGGGGGGGGTGCGTGCACCCACAAGCACTTGTGCACAGTCAATGGCTAGCTGGCTGCCGCTGGAGGCCCAAACGGTGGCAATAGGGCGTGGCAGGCCAGGCGAGCAGCTGAGTCCCAGAGGCAGGAACTGAGGCAGATGGTAAGGGACTGCAGGGGTGGTGGAGGGGGCAGCGGTGGTGGTGGGGGTTGGGGGGGGGGACACAGATGGACCAGGGAGCAGGCTCCACGCCACACCCCCGTGTCCCCACAAACACAGTCTAAACCCCCACCACTAGAGCACAGTCAAAAAGTTACTCAGTTTTTAAGGCCCCCTCCACAGTGGTCTTCAGATTCCTGTGCACTTCCCAGCAGCCGGTGGTCTTCTCCCTCCTCCTCTAGGCTCCAGCAGCTCCCCGGGACAAACACAGCTCCAGCAGCAGCAGCAGCAGCCTCTCCTCCTCCAGCAGCCCTGGTGGCCAGGCAGGAAGGACCCCCCCAGGTGGTAGCTGTAGTGGTGGTGGTGGGGTCCTGGCTTCTCTCTCCAGAGGTGGGGGAGTGGGGGCTGGCCAGCAAGGCCCCCCTCACCCCTCACTCACCCACTCAGCAGCAGTTGTAGCAGGAGCAGCAGTCCTGGGAAGAAGCACTCCAGCCAGCAGCAGCAGCCCAGGAAAGGAAGAAGGAGCTCCAGCCAGCAAGGCAGCCAGAGAAGGGGGGGCACTCCAGCCAGCAGGGCAGCCCAAGCAGGCAGAGCGCTCCCGGCAGTGGGGTGCTTACCCTGCTCCTGCCCTGCGGGGCTTGAAGCGCCCAGGAGAGGGCTGGGGCTGGGGCAAGAGCCTGGGCTGATTGGGGGAAGCAGGCTCAGCTGGGGCCATGCCCCAGTCAGGCCCAGCTGGCCCCTATAAGAGGCTGTGAGCCAGGAGCCCAGTCAGTCTCCCTCTGCTTGTAGCGAGAGAAGGGCCTGGCTGCAGGGACCCAAGCAAGACCCCTAGAGTGGGAGCAGGGCTGGGGAAGGGCCAGAGGAGCTGGGAGCTCTGGCCTGGAAAGCCCCAGGCTGCAGTCCTGACTATAGGCTGAATAGGTGCAGGGTTGCAATGGGGCAGCCCAGGGGGAAGCAGAGGCGGCAGGTCCAAACCCCTTTGCCTGTGATGAGTGGCTCATACTGCAGTCTGCCCCAGTGAATGGGGGCTGGATGGAGACTGGGCAGTAGCCAAGACTGAGGTGACGTGGGGATAGTGGGTGGGGGAGACCCAGAACTGGGGGGGTACTGCCAGGGGGTACTGCCAGGGTAAAAGGGGCACTGGGGTCCTGGGAGGGACAGGGGGCCAGCTGCGATAAGGCAGATCACCGGCCTGCAGAGGGTGCTCTGACGGCTGGAGAGCTAATTCCCAAGAAGACCAGCAGGAGGCCCCGTCAGGTGAGTCTGCCCCCGCTTACATTGGGGAATTGATTCTATGACAAGAGGAGGCGTAACCTATCCAAAAATGATCTCCCTCCTTCAGTTCAGTGACAGCCTGAAACGTTACTTATCCTGGCAGAGCCGGAGGATTGAAAGCAGCTACATCAAATCCCTGTGTAGCTAGCAGGAATGAACACAAACACTCCCTGGTATCTGAAGAGATGTTTAGTTTTACCCTTGGTAAACTAGAAGTCTAAAGGGAAGGAAGGTGGTGCCATATATAAAGAGTGAAACACAAAACAATTATCATAGTAATGCCCATAGTGACTGCAAAATATTTCTATATTCTTCTTATCATCAGTGTATTATTTTCTCTGGCGTCTATACATTGACTATACCTTGACCAAGAAATTTGAATCTCGATAAAATAATCGACTACCCCTGGTTAAGGCAATGGACTTGATACCCACTCGGGCGTCCCTACACGGGTTCAGGTACTAACAACAGTGGCTGCCTTTTAGCCATAGCTTTTAATCAGGGCAATACATTGATCCTGTGAAATCATTTCCCAGCCGGAGTCCATCGCCCACATTCCTTAGGGCATTGGGCCACCATGTGGACGTTTCATTCCCCTCCTCAACTTCACACAGAGACACAATTTCCTTTGCACAGATCCATGAACAGCAAAACCTCCCTGTGTCTCTTGTCTGAGCCAGGGCATTCGATTCCATTGAAACCTTCTCTCCTGCAATGGCAATGGTCATGCAGACGGGACGAGGCCACCTTCACCTCTGACAGTGAGATATTGGATCAGCTCTTTCTTTACGCTGCTGCTGTTAGTCCATGAAACATCAGAGATGGATGCAAGGCTGAGCTCATGCACCAACCCCCTGAAACATTTCAGTGCCCCAGAGAAATCCTGACTCCGGCTATTGGCATGATCTGGTGGAGATTCGAATAGGAACGGGACGGTCTGAATTGTCAGTGTGGGGACTGAACAACAATCTATAGCAATGTCATTAACCACAAACACACTCTAATCATGCTCCAACCGGAAGGGAAATGGGCAGGAACTCTTGTTGTCCAGCCATGGACACACCTACACTAATCCACAGTCAGGAGTGTGCTGGGGGAGCTGGTCTGAGCAATTGGAAGTGACAATTCAGTGAGAACAGAATCATTGTGTAGTGAAGCACCTATACATCAAGTAGTTGTGGCCGAGTGGTTAAGGCGATGGACTAGAAATCCACTGGGGTCTCCCCCTAGGCAAGTTTGAATCCTGCCAACTACGGCAGCATTAGTGTATTGTCACTGCTCTTGTTGTAGTGCCTGAGCATCCACAGAGCCAGACCTGGTCTCACTCTGAGGCTGTCTACACTTAAAATGCTGCTGTGACACTGCTACAGCACTGTGGAGTAGACAGTTGCTACAGTGAGTGGAAGGGTTTTCCATCCCTCTAATAGCTACATTGACAGAACAATCTTTCCTTTCATTTAGCACTATCTAACCACAGCTTAGAGCAGCTTAATTATACTGATTCCAGGGTTTTTCACACCCTAAAAGACGTACTTCTTAGAGGGCTTATCCCATCACGCCCCCATTCCCTGGTCCTTCTCACATGACCTGAGAGCAGCGATACCCGCAGTTCAAGAGGTGCAAACAATTCAATGTTTATTGGGGTAAACTTCCAGCAAGCAATGATTCCAATTTCCTTCCTCAGTATCGCCCTTCCCAGCTCTGACACCACAGAGGCTTGTCTGTGTCCCTGGGTTAAGGTCTACCTGTAAAGGGTTAACACAGACCTGGTGAAACACCTGACCAAAGGACCAATCAGGGAAGAGAATTTGAAAATCCCAGAGAGCGGGAACGTGGGTCTCTGTGTTCTTTGTTCTGAGTTCTTAGCCGTCTGGACCTACACCAGACCAGACGCTTAACCAAGTCTGCTCATCTTTCTGAACTATTTCTTCTATTCAAGCTAGTGAGTATTAAAAGAACTGGGTAATTGCATATAAGAATCCTGTGTCTGCAATTCTGTGTGTTTGCATTGATTATTCGTAATTTTGCCTGTATTGTTTGTACTGAGGAAAAGGGAGAAATTTCTCCAGGGATTAATAAGATTAGACCCTATGAATGTCTATCTTGGATTCATAGAGATTGTGTATTTTTTTTCTCTTCTTTCTTTTATTCTTTTAATAAACTCTTTTAAGTTCAGGACTTGGTTAAGTTCCTTACCTGTGGATTCAGGGGAAGGAAGCTAGGCGCCCCTCTGTGGAGACAAGGATTGTCTCCAAGCAGAGAGAGAGCAGGAGAGGGAGGGGGGAAGTGGGCTGCTTCCCTGTGTGTAGAGATTCAAGGGGTTTGAATCTGGGTTCCCCAGGGGAAGCTTGGGGGACAGGCAGTGCGTCAGACACGTTAACCTGACTGGTGGCAGCGAGAAGGAATCCTACCCTAAGGGTTAGGGTGGGGGGAGAATACCTGCGGGTCCCCATCTTTGAACCCACAAGCTCAAAGTGGGGGTGAGATCCCAGGACATGGTGGCAGCGGAGTTTCGAACCCATTGTTAGAAGGAGTTTTTCAGCTGGGCTACGCTGAAGGAAGCTATTCTCTTCTTCTAGAGCAGGAAAGCAACCTGAGAGAAGAGGTAGTTTACTAGTCTTCTGTTTCTAAGTGGTATTGTTAGAAGCAGTTCCAGCAGTTTGGCTGGAGGGATTTAAGTTTCCAGCAGGCTTTGGTGAAAGCAGTTTCTTTCGGGTGGCATAGAAAAGCACCTTGGAGGAAAAGAAAGTGTGTGCATTCCTTAGGTGGGGGGAAGTGCCCTCACAGGTTGCAAGGAGGTGTGTCCCTCCTTTGTGTGATCAGGATTCCTTGGGTGGGGGGAGTGCTCCTCCGAGCTCATCCCGTCCAACAGGGAAAACAGGTTTGGTGAGGAGAGAAAGCTCCTGAAGCCAGTTTTTTGTCCTGTGACTTTTGAAATGCAGAAGCCAGGAAGCCGAGATTTTCACTAGTCTTTTCTCACAGAGAGACAGAGAGTTTTTTACATTTTCCCTGTTGCTCAGTACAGAACAATAGAGAGTTGCAACACACAATTTGCTATACACAGGATTAATTACCCTTTCTCTACTCAAGTTATCATAAACAGGGAGGGGGTGTCCAGCACCCCAAGGCACAGATATGACGGAAACAAGTGACCAACTAGAGCTTGCTCGATTGCAAATAAAAATCCTGGAAGCCAAAGAGAGAGAACACCAGATGGCCATGGCGGCCATGGAGGCAGACCAGAAAGCCAGAGAGGCAGACCACATCAGACAAATGGAATTAAGAGAGAAAGATCTGGAAATCCAGAGGCAGGCTCTGGAAGTAGAACAGGCTAAGCAGCATAACCCACCACCCCATCCACCTACTGATCACACTTTTCGGAAAAAATTTCCCGCCTACAAGGCAGGGGATGATGTTGAGGCCTTTTTAGAAAACTTTGAGAGGGCCTGTATTGGATACCATCTTCCTAAAGACCAATACATGATGGAGCTGAGGTCACAGCTCAGCGGACAATTATCCCTTGTGGCAGCTGAAATGCCTAAAGACCAGATGGACGACTTTCCACTGTTCCTAACCAAGGCCAGACTCAGAATGGGCATCACCCCTGATCACGCCCGTCAGCGTTTCAGAGCCCAGAAATGGAAACCAGATATGTCATTTCCACAGCACGCTGCTTACCTGGAAAGACACTATTTCTCCTGGATATCAGGATCCAAGGTTGAGGAGCTAGACGACCTACACCTCCTGATATTGATGGAGCAGTTCCTAGATGGTGTTCCTGAGAACATTAGACGCTACATCCAAGATGGTAAACCTAAAACTCTCACTGAGGCAGGAGAGATTGGAGCCAGATGGATGGCATCGGTAGACAACACGAAAGCTACTGCCAAAGGGAGCGAATCACACAAGGTACCCACCGAGACTAAACCTTACCATCGAGGGCCAATCAAGCCCACACCTACAACCCAAGCACAGTCACACCCTACCTCTTCTTCTACCTCACCAGTTTCCAGTAAACCAACACCACCCCGTGACCCATCAAGTGGGCGATGTTTTGGATGCAATGAACTGGGGCATATCAGAGCCAAATGCCCAAAGAACCTGAACCGGGTCCAACTCCTTGCACCTGCACACCAAGGAAACCCGGAATTAGATATCTCTCAAATACCCATATGCTTTAGGGAAACTTTGAGAGTGGACGGAAAGGAAGTTATCGCATGGAGAGACACTGCAGCACATGTGTCAGCTATCCACCGAACCTTCGTGGACCCCAAATTCATCAACCCGAAAACCAAAGTGACAGTTCGCCCCTTCATGTCAAAACCTGTAACATTACCTACAGTGCGTTTACCTGTCCAGTACAAGGGCTGGTCAGGGACGTGGACTTTTGCTGTCTATGACAATTATTCTGTCCCCATGATACTGGGCAACCACTTGGCCCATCACGTTGAGCCGCCAGAAACAATGGGAGTGGTTACACGCAGCCAAGCCAGACGAGCTGCTGCACCCATACCTGTTCCTGAGCCATCCACCAAGACCCCGTCTGTGTTACCAGAGACCCAGACAGAGGTGGTGGAACCGGATCCCATGCCAACACCTACAGCAGCCATACTACATCCAGTCCCAGAACCGGAACTGGAAGAGCAACCAGCGCCAGCACCGGCGCCAGCGATTACAACTCCACCGCCAGAGGGCGACAACGGGCCTGAACTGGAAAAACCAGCACACAAGCCTACCCTAGAGGCTCAGCCGGAGCCTGAAATGACACCTTGTGCACCAGCAGGGAGCGGTTCACAGTCAACAGAAACAATCACATCACCTACATCACTTCCAGAGGAACTGGTGTCTCCCGCCTCAAGGGAACAGTTCCAGACAGAGCAGGAAGCTGATGACAGCCTCAAGAAAGCATGGGCGGCGGCACGCAGCAACCCACCGCCTCTCAGCTCCACTAACCGATCCCAGTTCGTTGTGGACCAAGGACTTTTATACAAGGAAAGTCTTTCTGGTGGACACCAGGAGGGCTGGCATCCTCAAAAACGGTTGCTAGTTCCGACGAAGTACCGGGAAAAGCTCTTAAGCTTAGCCCATGATCATCCCAGTGGCCATGCTGGGGTGAACCGAAGCAAAGACAGGTTGGGAAGGTCCTTCGACTGGGAGGGGATGGGCAAGGACGTTGCCAAGTATGTCCGGTCTTGTGAGGTATGCCAAAAGGTAGGAAAACCTCAAGACCAGGTCAAGGCTCCTCTCCAGCCACTTCCCATAATTGAGGTCCCATTTCAGCGAGTAGCTGTGGATATTATGGGTCCTTTCCCAAAAAAGACCCCCAGAGGAAAGCAGTACATACTGACTTTTGTGGACTTTGCTACCAGATGGCCGGAAGCAGTAGCTCTAGGCAACACCAGGGCTCAAACTGTGTGCCAGGCCTTAACTGACATTTTTTCCAGGGTGGGTTGGCCCTTTGAGATTCTAACAGATTCGGGAACAAATTTCCTATCAGGGACCATGAAAGACCTGTGGGAAACTCATGGGGTGCATCATTTGGTTGCCACCCCGTACCACCACCAAACTAATGGCCTAGTGGAAAGGTTTAATGGAACATTGGGGGCCATGATCCGCAAATTCGTCAATGAACACTCCAATAATTGGGATCTAGTGTTACAACAGTTGCTGTTTGCCTACAGGGCTGTTCCACATCCCAGTTTAGGATTCTCACCATTCGAGCTGGTATATGGCCATGAGGTTAAGGGGCCATTACAGCTGGTAAAGCAGCAATGGGAGGGGTTTACACCTCCTCCAGGGACTAACATTCTGGACTTTGTAAGCAACCTTCAAAACACCCTCCGAGACTCTTGGGCCCTTGCTCGAGAGAACTTAAGAGATGCTCAAGCGGAGCAAAAGATCTGGTATGACCGACATGCCAAGGAGCGGTCCTTCAAGGTAGGAGACCAGGTCATGGTCTTGAAGGCGCAACAGGCCCATAAGATGGAAGCGTCCTGGGAAGGACCATACATGGTCCAGGAGCGCCTGGGAGCTGTTAACTACCTCATAACATTCCCTGACTCCTCTTTAAAGCCTAAAGTGTTTCATGTTAACTCTCTAAAGCCCTTTTATCCCAGAGAATTACAGGTCTGTCACTTTACAGTTCAGGAAGGAGATGACACCCAGTGGCCTGAAGGTGTCTACTACGAAGGTAAAAGAAATGGTGGTGTGGAAGAGGTGACCCTCACCACAACCCTGCAACGTCTGCAGCGTCAACAGATCAAGGAGCTGTGCACTCACTTCGCGCCCTTGTTCTCAGCCAACCCAGGACGGACTGAGCAAACCTGCCACTCCATTGACACAGGTAATGCTCACCCGATTAGGACCCCACCCTACAGGGTGTCACCTCATGCCAAAGTTGCTATTAAACAGGAGATTGACAACATGTTGGAGATGGGTATCATCCGCCCTTCTACCAGTGCATGGGCATCTCCAGTGGTTCTGGTTCCCAAACCAGATGGGGAAATACGCTTTTGTGTGGACTACCGTAAGCTCAATGCTGTAACTCGTCCAGACAACTATCCAATGCCACGCACTGATGAGCTATTGGAAAAGTTGGGACGTGCCCAGTTCATCTCTACCATTGATTTAACCAAGGGATACTGGCAGGTACCACTAGATGAACCCGCCAGGGAAAAATCTGCCTTCATCACCCATGCAGGGGTGTATGAGTTTACTGTGCTTCCGTTCGGACTGCGGAATGCACCTGCCACCTTCCAAAGGCTGGTGGATGGTCTACTAGCAGGATTGGAAGACTGTGCAGTTGCATACCTCGATGATGTGGCCATTTTCTCTGATTCATGGCCTGAACACCTAGAACATTTGAAAATGGTCTTTGAGCGCATCAGGCAGGCAGGACTAACTGTTAAGGCCAAAAAGTGTCAAATAGGCCAAAACAGAGTGACTTACCTAGGACACCAGGTGGGTCAAGGAACCATCAACCCCCTACAGGCCAAGGTGGAGGCTATCCAACAGTGGCCTGTCCCAAGGTCAAAGAAACAGGTCCAATCCTTCTTAGGTTTGGCCGGATATTACAGGCGATTTGTACCACACTACAGCCAAATCGCTGCTCCACTAACTGATCTGACCAGAAAAACCCAGCCAAATGCAGTTAAGTGGACTGATGAGTGTCAGGAAGCCTTTATCCAGCTTAAGGCGATGCTCATGTCTGACCCTGTATTAAGGGCCCCGGACTTTGACAAACCCTTCCTAGTTACCACCGATGCATCTGAACGTGGGGTAGGAGTGGTACTAATGCAGGAAGGACCGGATCACAACTTCCATTCTGTCGTGTTTCTCAGCAAGAAGCTGTCTGAGAGGGAAAGCCACTGGTCCGTCAGTGAAAAAGAGTGTTACGCCATTGTGTATGCCTTGGAAAAGCTACGCCCATACGTTTGGGGACGGCAATTCCAGCTACAAACTGATCATGCTGCACTAAAGTGGCTTCATACTAACAAGGGAAACAACAAAAAACTTATCAGATGGAGTTTAGCTCTCCAAGACTTTGATTTTGAAATTCAACACATTTCAGGAGCTTCCAACAAAGTTGCTGATGCACTCTCTCGTGACAGTTTCCCAGAATCTAGTGGCTAAAAAGTGTTCTTTACATGTTATATGCTTAGTAGTATATGTAATAGTGCATGTGTTTATTACTCTGTTGGTTTTGCAGTTTAGGAGGAAATCGCCACCAGTGGATCCCACTGTGACGATTTGGGGGGCGTGTCATAAGTAGTTAGTTAAGGGTTAAGGTCTACCTGTAAAGGGTTAACACAGACCTGGTGAAACACCTGACCAAAGGACCAATCAGGGAAGAGAATTTGAAAATCCCAGAGAGCGGGAACGTGGGTCTCTGTGTTCTTTGTTCTGAGTTCTTAGCCGTCTGGACCTACACCAGACCAGACGCTTAACCAAGTCTGCTCATCTTTCTGAACTATTTCTTCTATTCAAGCTAGTGAGTATTAAAAGAACTGGGTAATTGCATATAAGAATCCTGTGTCTGCAATTCTGTGTGTTTGCATTGATTATTCGTAATTTTGCCTGTATTGTTTGTACTGAGGAAAAGGGAGAAATTTCTCCAGGGATTAATAAGATTAGACCCTATGAATGTCTATCTTGGATTCATAGAGATTGTGTATTTTTTTTCTCTTCTTTCTTTTATTCTTTTAATAAACTCTTTTAAGTTCAGGACTTGGTTAAGTTCCTTACCTGTGGATTCAGGGGAAGGAAGCTAGGCGCCCCTCTGTGGAGACAAGGATTGTCTCCAAGCAGAGAGAGAGCAGGAGAGGGAGGGGGGAAGTGGGCTGCTTCCCTGTGTGTAGAGATTCAAGGGGTTTGAATCTGGGTTCCCCAGGGGAAGCTTGGGGGACAGGCAGTGCGTCAGACACGTTAACCTGACTGGTGGCAGCGAGAAGGAATCCTACCCTAAGGGTTAGGGTGGGGGGAGAATACCTGCGGGTCCCCATCTTTGAACCCACAAGCTCAAAGTGGGGGTGAGATCCCATGACAGAGGGCTTATCCCATCACGCCCCCATTCCCTGGTCCTTCTCACATGACCTGAGAGCAGCGATACCCGCAGTTCAAGAGGTGCAAACAATTCAATGTTTATTGGGGTAAACTTCCAGCAAGCAATGATTCCAATTTCCTTCCTCAGTATCGCCCTTCCCAGCTCTGACACCACAGAGGCTTGTCTGTGTCCCTGTTCCCATTCCCTCTTCCTATTCCCCCTTTAGCAAAACATAACTCCAATTCCCCTACCCCCATTCCCATTCCCCCCCTTACTTCCTGATTGACTGCAGACTATATAGTAAAACTGGAGTTCTGCTTAGCTATACCTTAACCAATCATTATACTGAAATGTAACTAACCAATCCCAACATATTGTAACATCATTATCTAACCAGTTATACCCCACCACCTGAATTGCTTTACACCCAACAAATTAATTATACAGCAGACAGAAAATCACAGAACCAGACAGAGATTATACAGACAAGCAATAGGAAAGTGGAAACTACAGTGATAGAACAACAAAGAAATGAGGATTTCAGACCCCAGCTATTGATAAGTGAGTTGTTGCCAGACAGGATGCGATCATGGTAGAGGTTGCTTAACTGTCTGTCACCCAGGGCAGGATTTTGAGGGTCTCAGAATGCCAGCACCCATCTTTTGTTTGCTTAAAACGCGAGCAGGGAGATTCCAACACCGCAGAACTCATGGAACTCCAGGAAACGTGTAACTTTAGGTCCGGGTGAGTGTGCCTAAAAATCAGCTGTGCTGGAGAAGGTCTCTAGGAGTTGAAAGAGATGTGCCATCTTGGCCTCCTGAAAGAGTGTCATCAAATATTAATGAAAACTAGGGTTGATAAGTCACATTCTTTGTAGCGTTAGGATTGTGGACTGGTCCAAAGTGCCCGTTTTAAGACTCTTTTTTCCTCTCTCTTGGGTGTTCTGGTTTCTGCATAGAGACGTGGTTTCAAATCCCACTCCTGACATGACCATTTTCTTTTATCTGGAGAAAATGGCCTCACTTCAATCTCCTTTGCAACAATAGGACACCATTTGTTTAGCTTTTCTATTCCAGTAGTTGTGAGAGAAGTTCCAAACTAGGAGGAAACAGGGCCTTTTCTCTCGACCGATCAATTTTTGTCTTCCTTCATTCCAAGCCATTTTCACAGATACATCTGTATTTCCCACACTTTTGTTCAGCGTTCTTTGCTTTTATGAAATTTTAGGGTCATCATTTAATTGCCACACAACTGTACTTATGAAGTGAAACACAATATTTTTTGGATATTCTTGCAGGAGAGTTTTGCTTTCTGACCTGGAATTGAACAGGGGCTACCCAGGGGGGACAATGCTGCTCCCTTTTCTTGCCTCATCCGAAAAAACATACATCCCCCGATGCCCTTTGTTTCCTTGCCCTTTTTAGGGTGAATTTACACTTCTCAGAAGTAGAATCCTTTACAAAACCACTCAAAATCTCAGCAGTGTCGTAAGCAATGGCTTCCAGAAACGTGCCCAGCTTTTCTTTAATTTGGTGACACAGGTCCAGGCAAGGGACTGGATACAGGCCTGGATCAGAATCTTCGTTACCAGAGCTAGAATTTCTATTTAAAAAGAGCTATTTTTCTGCAGCTATTAGATTTCCAACATTGATTTCATTTTATACACATTTTGAGCATCTATTAAGGATAAATTGAACAAAAATACCACTTCTCTTTCCTCAACATCTGCATCATGAAGGGGAGCATTCCAAATAGGAAAGATCTTCTGTGGGGCATGGGTTACAAAAATGCTTTGGGAACCAAATACATGGGCATTTTGCCAAGTTAAAAATCACTTAATGTGGAATTCTCTCCCCAAATCATCTGAGAAAATACTGACTTAAATAATTGAACTACCCTGTGATCATATGCACTTCCTTCAGTTAGTTGGGGTTCTGCTGTTGTTCACCATTTCTGAATGGAGATTTTAAATCACTGCTGTTTCTTTGTTAGCATGTGCAGTAAATTGGAGCGTTCTCCACTGTTGACAGAACTGCACTTGAACTTTCTCCATGTCATCATGGAGGGGTGGGGAAAAAGCAAAGCTGAAGTGACAAATGAGGACTTTAGGAAATGGTCATTTGTCTTCAATTCTCCAATTAAACTGAGCTACGTCCTATCGAACTGAACTAATATCCAATTGGGTGAGCAAACAGCCTTCAGGAAAGAGAGAAACCCACATCACAGAGAGACAGAATACATGACAATGAAAGTATGAAGAGAAATTCCAGAGCAGGTTACATCTGATTATTTAGAATCAGGACAAGAGATTCTTCCATCACATTCTCCTCTGATCCATTCAAAGCAGCTTCACTCAGCACTCTCTCAATAGTCAGTTATGTTATTTACAAAATTGTAAGTATCCCAGCATCCCATAATGGGGGACAAAATAGTCCTCTTGCCAGAAGTGGCCTTACCAATACATGAAACCTGGAATTTAAACGCCAAATAATCACACTATGTTTGGGATCCATTTAAATTCCCCTTCCAGGTCTTTTGACACTTTCATCTCCAGTCATAGCGACTCTGATATAGGAGGAAAGAAATCAAAGCATCATCTCCAAGCACAGACAGCTGAGAACTCTTCCTCACATGACATTTTGAGAAGTGAAGGGATAGAATGTGATGAAAATAAACTCTGCACAGAGAAGCCAAAATGTAACAGTTCTGGAGTGATGGGGAAGGAGGGAATCTCTGAACCACCCCATCTCCTTCCAGTGTCACAGAGGCTGAAATGACACTTTTTTCTCCTGCTCCTCTTTATTTAACTATAACATGAAAAATTCCCAATGTAACTGCTCTTCAGCACAACCCAGAGCAACGTGAGAACAACTGGCAAGGATACAATCACTGGCAACTCTAACAATAACTTTGCAATAGGAGGAATGGTATAAATGTGACGCTCCCTGGTTCCTCATAGGAAGGGCACACTCCAGTTACTTGTGGGATAATTGAGTTGATAGAAAGGACACATGGGCCCACCTCAAAAGAAGGCAAACTACAAAAGCCATAAATGGGCCACTCATCTGGCCAAGCTGAGGGATAACAATGCTGCAAACAGTTCAAACAGATTAAAAAAGTTATTATGTGGGAATCAGGAAAAGTATTTAAAAAAAAAATTTGATAGCCCTAGAGGGTTTTATGGTGTTCACTGCCCTTGCAAATTCTCTGATGGCTAATATGGTCTGAGCTGCTAGTGAAGCTTTTCCTACACTCACTGCATTGATAGGGCCTCTTCACTGTGTGGATTCTCTGATGAACAGAAAGGGCTGAGCTGTGAGTGAAGCTTTTCCTACACTCACGGCATTCAAAGGGCCTCTCCCCTGTGTGGATTCTCTCATGTGCGATAACGTGTGAGCGCTGACTAAAGCTTTTCCCACACTCACGGCATTCGTAGGGCCTGTCCCCTGTGTGGATTCTCTGATGAACAGAAAGGGCTGATCTGCGATTGAAGGTTTTCCCACACTCACGGCATTCATAGGGCCTTTCCCCCGTGTGGATTCTCTGATGTTTAGAAAGGGCTGAGCTGCTAGTGAAGGTTTTCCCACACTCACGGCATTCAAAGGGCCTTTCCCCTGTGTGGATTCTCTGATGTGCGATAACGTGTGAGCGCTGACTAAAGCTTTTCCCACACTCACTGCATTTATAGGGCCTGTCCCCCGTGTGGATTCTCTGATGTTTGGAAAGGTGTGAGCTGCTAGTGAAGCTTTTCCTACACTCACTGCATTGATAGGGCCTCTTCACTGTGTGGATTCTCTGATGAACAGAAAGGGCTGAGCTGTGAGTGAAGCTTTTCCTACACTCACGGCATTCAAAGGGCCTCTCCCCTGTGTGGATTCTCTCATGTGCGATAACGTGTGAGCTCTGACTAAAGCTTTTCCCACACTCACTGCATTTGTAGGGCCTGTCCCCTGTGTGGATTCTCTGATGAACAGAAAGGGCTGATTTGCGATTGAAGGTTTTCCCACACTCACGGCATTCATAGGGCCTTTCCCCCGTGTGGATTCTCTGATGTTTAGAAAGGGCTGAGCTGCTAGTGAAGGTTTTCCCACACTCACGGCATTCATAGGGCCTTTCCCCCGTGTGGATTCTCTGATGTTTAGAAAGGGCTGATCTTTGAGTGAAGCTTTTCCCACACTCACTGCATTCGTAGGGCCTGTCCCCTGTGTGGATTCTCTGATGAACAGAAAGGGATGATCTGTGAGTGAAGCTTTTCCCACACTCACGGCATTCATAGGGCCTGTCCCCTGTGTGGATTCTCTGATGATTAAGAAGGGCTGAGTAGTCACGTAAGTTTTTTCCACACTCTGTGCATGTATTTTTTCTCTTTCCAATGATGATTTCCTGCTTTGTTGTGGTTTCCTTGAGGTCCTTCTGAGTTCCCTGAGAGGAAATACGTTTACCCATTTTCACCCCCGGCTGGTTTCCTTGTTCTCTTTCTGGTCTGGTCTGAATCTCACAGGATTTTTCCTCCTCATGACTCCTGGACGCATTGCTTTTTGATCTTTGCAATAATGCTCTGTGTTTATCCACTTGCTGAACATTTTTCTGCTGAGAATTCTGCTCCTCTTTCTCACATGCCATTGCATCACCTGCTGTGAAAAAGACAGAAACATCAAACAGGGATGAAAAGTGAAAAGCCAAAACAAACTAAGTGCTGGAGGGAGGTCAAACAAAAATCACAAACTGAACTCCCCCATTCTCTTCCCCAAAACAGGAGAGAGGAGGGGATCGATTTGGCTTTCAAATCCCATCCAAATTCTCAGGGGGAAGGGAGGAAGCTACTGCCTGGTGTCTGCTAGAATCTACGGGAAGCCATGAGCTATAGTTACCCTGAGGATATGACCCCTGCTGGCAACAATAATGAACTGAGAGATCTCTCAAGGGCTTCGTAGGGCATCCCAGATGTTTCCTTCAGGCACTTTCACACTCAGAGTTGGTTTAATGTTTCCTCACCTCTGCAGGGAGATCTCAGGGTCTGTTTTCCCTCTGAACCCTGCAGGTCTGAGACCCACGGCTCTTCCCCTTGTTCCAGCTGGGAGATCACATCAGGTTTGGAAAATGGAAACCCTGCTCAGATGAAAGAAAACAAAGGAGTTCCGTTCATTTCATAAAACTTTCTCATAAAAAACATTTTATTAATTTAACTTTAATACTTAGTGTGACCCGGTGTGCCTGGGCTAGTCCTCACTGAAAATGCCAAGACCAGGGCAGGCTGAAAAAGGGAGAACAGAGGCTCCCCAAACTGGTGGTTAACACGGAAGTTAAACTCACCAACCAGTCACCAACTGTGCTTCTGATCCCCCATACTGGTTATCAAGAAACTGAAAAAAGAAATCACGCAGCCCCCTTTATTGCATTCCAGTTCTCTGACTCCCAATCAGCACCTAGGTCCAGCACAGTGAGAGGTTATTTAAAAACTCTACTCACATAAACAAAGTGTTCTTCTGACCCCAGAGTCAGCCACATTACCAGGTCAGTATAGGTTTGGATCTTACTCAAAATACTACGATGCCAGCCAATCATTGGCATCTAAACTAAAGGTTTATAAGCAAGAAAGCATCTAAACTAAAGGTTTATTATAAAAGAAAGAAAGAAAAAGGGAGTTGTTAAATGGGAAAGCAGTCAGATACATTCAGAAATCTATACATCTGGTTCTTAGCAGTACTGGTGAGTTTCTGGCTTGAAAGGCTCTCTGGTAAACATCCACATTATTCAGTCCTTTGTTCAAGCCTTCAGTTTGTAGAGAAGTTGCTCCAGAGGTAGGAAGAGGAATTGAAGACAAAATGGAGATGATGCAGCTGCCCTTTATATTCCTTTTGCCAAGTGGCTTCTAATTCCTGTGTCCCAAACACAAGCTTCACAGCACATGGCATGGAAAAGCCTTGGAGTTCTCAGTACACAGTGTGATACAGCGTGGCCAGAGGGCAGCAGGAGAGGGTTAGAAGGGAGCCTTATTCCCTGCAGAGGGAAGAAAGTTTGCTATAGATTAACTAGAGCACCCGAAGCCAATTAGAGCACCTGCAGTCAGTCATCTGATAAAGACCCTTGCTCCAATCAGACAGGGAAGGAGTTGGAGCAGAAGGATTGGTGTTGGAGCAGAGAACAGTTTGAAGGGAAGCAGAGGAAAGTTTGGAGAAGTGCTGCAGTGGGCTAAGAAGTCCAAGACCCTAGGTAAGGGGCACCTGGCTTGTACAGAGGGAGGGCAGGAAGCCCCCACAAGCTGAAGGGTAGGAGCGGGAAGTAGCCCAGGGGAAGGAACCATCAGTTCAAGTGGTTCACCACTAACCTCAGGGCCCCTGGGCTGGGACCTGGAGTAGAGGGCGGGCCCAGGTCCCTCCCTCTCCACTCCCCTCCTCTAGGACACTAGTGGGGCAGTTAATATTCCAATTCAGGGGCAAGAAATGGTGCCCTGAACCCCCCCCCTCCCAGAAGAGAAAGCACGAGACCCATCATAATAGTGCCGGCAATTTGCCACACGTGGTGTCAGGAGTGGAATCTGCGCCCTGGGGACTTAGACCAGGTTTAGACAAAACCCTCCCATACTTAAGATGGATGACGTGGTCAAGCCCCTTATACAAGCCACCGCGGCCCAGCAGGAGGCTACCCGGGTCCAAGCAACCGCCCAACAGGAGGCGACTAGAATGCAGCAGGAGACCAATCATCTCTTGATGAGTCAGGCTGCTCAAGACCGAGCCCTGCTGAAAGACCTGGTGAACCAGATGAAGGCCCTTATGGAGCAGAATCGCAACTGTGAAGGGACCCGGACCGTACGGGCTAGCCACTGCCTACAGAAAATGACACGGGAGGATGATGTGGAGGCATACCTCCTGGCTTTTGAAAGAGCAGCCCTGCGGGAGGCCTGGCCCCGAGATCAATGGTCTGGTATCCTTGCCCCATTCCTGTGTGGGGAAGCCCAGAAGGTCAACTACGATATGGCTGCAGAGGCTGCAGCAGATTATTCCCAGCTGAAGGCAGAGATCCTGGCCAGGTTCGGAGTAACGACATTGCGAGCCCAGAGGTTCCATGAGTGGCAGTATACGGAGGACAAGACACCCCGATCACAATTGTTTGACCTGATACACCTGACCCAGAAATGGCTGCGCCCTGAGGCCCTTAGCTCTGAGAAGATGATGGAGGTACTGGTATTGGACCGGTATATGAGGGGGCTACCACCAGGTCTCAGGTCTTGGGTTGGCCAGAATGATCCCTCTACCTATGATGAGTTGGTCTCCCTCGTGGAAAGACAGCTGGCAGCCCACGAACTGTTCCAGACCCCAGGCAGGGAGACACGGGAATGCAGGAAGCCAACCCCAAACCCAAGGCCCCGGGCTGTCGAGAACTATAGGAGAACTGTAACTGGGAGGAAAGACACCGAGGAATGGCTCGAGGCCAGGAAGAGACCTGGGGGTTTGGGAAGAGAGGTGGGGGGCCGGCCAAATAGTCCCAGGCAGAGGGTGACAACCGGAATAAGGGGGCAGTGTTATGAGTGTGGGGAATTGGGGCATATAGCAGCCCAATGCCCCAACAAGGAAGAACCTAGGCAGTGTAATCTGGGGGATTACGGGGAGCAATGTGGCCTAATCGGCCTGGTAGGGGTCACAATGACCTCATATGGATATACCAGACCAGTAAAAATGAATGGTATAAAGACCATAGCATTAATAGAGTCCGGGAGTGCTGTCACGCTGGTCTCGGGGAAGTTGGTGGGAACAGACCAACTAACCCGGGCCAAAAACACAGGGGTAACGTACGTACATGGCACTGTGAATTTTTACCCTACAATTCCGGTACGGATTGAGATCCAGGGGAATACTACCAGGGTTTCTGCAGGGGTGGTCCCCAAGCTCCCCTACCCTGTTTTAATTGGTAGAGACTTCCCCGGGTTTGAGAGCTTACTTACCCCAATAGAGCCAGGGGAGGGTAGCAACCCCCAGGCTGAGATGGAGGCAACTACAGATAGCCTCAGCCCAATGTTTGCCAAATTTGCTCCAGGGTTATTCTCATCCCCTGGGAAACCCCGAAAGTCTAGGCGAGGAAGAAGGGCAGATAAAAGATTAGGGACCAGGATTCTAGCAGAGAATCAAAAAACTTCCCTTGTGGGTAGGCAAATCTGCTCAGGAGAGCAGGAGATAATTCAGGCCAAGGAAGACTCGGAGGCGGTTCCTAGCCCAAGTGGGAGCACCCCAGGGGGAAGAGTAGAAATAGGCCCCCTAGAATTAGGTCAGTTCGGTACTGCACGTGAGACTTTTGGGCAGGATCAGGCCGATGATCCGTTATATGCAAACGTGAAGGAGGAGGTAGTGGAAGTGAATGGTGTGCCTGTGGAAGGAAAGATCAAAGGCCCAAGGCCATACTATGTGCTCAAACGCGATCTTTTGTACAGGATAGAGCAAATACGAGGGGAAGAAGTAGAGCAACTCTTAGTCCCACGGAAACACGTAAGGGCAGTACTAGAGTTAGCTCACAGTCATCTATTTGGGGGACATCTAGGGGTAGACAAGACACTAGATAGAATCCTAAGGAGGTTTTATTGGCCAGGGATACGAGCAGAAGTCCAGCGTTATTGTGCCTCCAGCCCTGAATGCCAGTTGCATAGCCCCCGACCTCACTTGCGGGCCCCATTAGTACCTTTGCCTATTATTGACGTCCCTTTCGAGAGGATAGCCATGGACATAGTGGGCCCATTAGAAAAATCGGCACGGGGCCACCGAAACGCACTAGTCATCCTTGACTATGCCACGCGGTATCCAGAGGCCATTCCTTTAAGAAACCCCACATCCAAGGCAATAGCAAAGGAACTACTACAGGTATTCACCAGAGTGGGCATCCCTAAGGAGATCCTGACAGACCAAGGAACCCCGTTCATGTCAAAGCTAATGAAAGACTTATGTGCCCTGCTCCGCATCCAGGCCATACAGACCTCAGTCTACCATCCACAAACAGATGGACTGGTCGAGCGATTTAATCGTACCCTTAAAAGTATGATCCGGAAGGTGGTAGCACAGGATGGAAAAGACTGGGATACCCTTCTACCGTATTTAATGTTCGCTATACGGGAAGTCCCCCAGGCGTCCACGGGTTTTTCTCCCTTTGAACTATTATATGGACACCACCCATGCGGGATATTAGATATCGCCAAGGAAGACTGGGAGGAACAACCCAACCCAGGAAAGAATGTCATTGAGCACATGACACAGATGAGAGAGCGAATAACTCGAGTAACTCCGATAGTACGGGAACATTTGGAAAAAGCACAAGAGGCCCAGCGGACATATTACAACTGTCGGGCGAAAGAACGGAGATTTCAGCCAGGGGAACGGGTGATGGTGTTAGTGCCGACAGCAGAAAGCAAACTTCTAGCCAGCTGGCACGGACCATATGAGATAGTGGAGGCCATTGGGGAAGTGAACTATAAGGTTAGACAACCAGACCACCGAAAGCCAGAGCAAATCTACCACGTCAACTTACTGAAGCCCTGGCATGAACGAGAGACGTGTCTGGTCATTCGAGGAGCTCCACCCTCAGACAGACGACCCACGGAGACAGGTAAAGATATCTCCAGAATTAACCCCAGAACAACGAACAGAGGTCATTGAAATGATCCACCGGAACCAGGACGTATTCTGTACATAACCGGGATGAACGACACTAGTCCAACATCATATTGTCACCAGCCCCAAAGTAAGGGTGACGATAAGACCACATCGAATACCGGAAGCTAAAAGGGAAGAAATTAGGATGGAAGTGAAGAAGATGCTGGAACTCGGGGTCATTGAAGAATCCCACAGTCAGTGGTCCAGTCCGATCGTCCTAGTCCCCAAGCCTGATGGCACCCTGAGGTTTTGTAACGACTTCCGGAAATTGAATGAAGTATCTCACTTCAATGCCTACCCGATACCACGCACTGACGAGCTAGTTGATCAGTTAGGCAAGGCCTGATACCTAATCACTCTGGATCTGACCAAAGGACATTGGCAAATTCCCCTGGCCAAGGATGCCAAGGAAAAGACTGCCTTCTCTACACCCGATGGCCTGTTTCAATACACTGTCCTCCCTTTTGGACTCCATGGGGCCCCTGCAACATTCCAACGACTTATGGATAAGTTACTACGACCCCATGCCAAGTATGCCGCCGCCTAGCTAGACGACATAGTCATCCATAGTCCTGACTGGGAAATGCACCTAGGAAAAGTAGAAGCAGTGCTGGACGCCCTGCGAAAGGCCGGTCTCACTGCTAACCCTCTCAAGTGCGTGATAGGACTAGCTGAGGCCAGATACCTCGGGCATGTAGTAGGGAGAGGTTTGGTAAAACCCCAATGGAACAAAGTGGAGGCAATACAAGGTTGGCCTCGACCAATCCGCAAACAGCAGGTCAGAACGTTTTTAGGGATAGTAGGATTCTATCGGAGATTCATCCCTCATTTTGCCACAAGAGCAGGGCCATTGATGGATCTGATAAAAGCTCGAGGCCCCGAGATAGTTAAGTGGACTGATGCAACTGAAGAAGCATTTGTAGATTTACGGACAGCCCTATGCTGCCATCCAGTACTCATAGCCCCAGACTTCGAGAAGGAATTCATCCTACAAACGGATGCCTCGGAGGTGGGGCTCAGTGCCGTCCTTTCCCAGATGGTAGGGGAGGAGGAGCACCCCATCTTGTACTTCAGCCGGAAGCTCCTCCCCAGGGAACAAAAGTACGCTGTTGTCAAAAAGGAACGTCTGGCGATAAAATGGGCTATGGAGACTCTCCGCTACTATCTCCTGGGGCGGCGGTTTATCCTCGTGACAGACCATGCCCCCCTCCAGTGGATGCACATGAACAAGGAGAGGAACGCTAGAGTGATGAGGTAGTTCCTCTCTGCAGCCTTTCCATTTCCGGGTCCAGCATAGGGCTGGAAGCCAACATGGCAACGCTGATGGCCTATCGCGACGGCACTGCCTCTCGTCCCAAGTAGCCCAACCCCTTGGTGTTGAGCTGGGGGGGGATATATGATACAGCATGGCCAGAGGGCAGCAGGAGAGTGTTAGCAGGGAGCCTTATTCCCTGCTAGGGGAGGAAGGTTTGCTATAGATTAACTAGAGCACCTGAAGCCAATTAGAGCACCAGCAGTCAGTCAGGTGATAAAAACCCTGCTTCAGTCAGACAGTGTGGGAGTTGGAACAGGAAGGTTTGGTTGGAGCAGAGAGCAGTTTGAAGGAGTTGGAGCAGAGAACAGTTTTGAAGAGAGACAAAAGGAAAGTTTGGAGGAGTGCTGCGGTGGGCTGAGAAATCCAAAAACCCTAGGTAAGGGGCACCTGGCTTGTGTAGAAGGAGGGCAAGAAGCCCCTCCACAAGCTGAAGGGCAGGAGAGGGAAGTAGCCCAGGGGAAGGAACCGCCAGTTCAAGTGGTTCACCACTAACCTCAGGGCCCCTGGGCTGGGACCTGGAGAAGATGGCGGGACCAGGTCCCTCCCTCTCCACTCCCCTCCTCTTGGACACTAGTGGGGTAATTAAAATACCGATTCAGAGGCAAGCAAAGGTGCCCTGAACCTTCCCCAAAGAAGAGAAAGCGCGAGACCCAGCATAACAGTACCGGCAATTTGCCACAGTATTTATAATAAAAATAATAATATAAAGTGTCTCTCAATTCCATACAGTGTCACTTAATAAACCAGTGAATTCCCAGGACCGGTTCCTCAGCTGTTTGAAGATGCCGAACACCTTGCTTGTGCAGGACTATAATACCCACATATATGTTGGGAACACACAGACACTGTGCTAGTCTGTTCCCCTATGTTCACTCTTCTAGAAAATTATGATCAAGTTTGTTCATAGTATGTGTCAGGGCTGAATCCCCACTCTGTCACTCCGAGTGCAGAAAGTGGGGGCCCGACAGGATTCTACAAATTAATTTGTGCCACTCTAGGCTTGTATTAAAGCCCCAAAGTTCAGTTTTTCTCTGACCTTGGCTTGGTAAATGCTGCCACCACCCAAATGCAAAAACCCCCCAAACCCTTGGACCCAGGAAGGAGCACTTGAGAATTCTTCCCTCTGGGGCACCCTCAAGCCCTTTCACCTCCCCTCCGGGAAAGAGCTGAGAAAGAAAACAAAGGAAATTAGCTGTGGCTACCAGCTAATCAAACAACACACACAAACCTCTTAGGACACCAAAAATCCAATCCTGTTCTTAAAAGAGGTAAATTTTAGTAAAATTGAAAAGGAAAACAATACATCTGGAACTTAGGCTTTTGCTAGATCTTAAAAGAAAATTTTTGTAAGCACCCAAAATAGCTTTCTTGGGGGTTCAGCTTAAAGCTTACAAGCAAACAAAAGCATCTGGGATAGCACTGAGGAGATCCAAAAGCCAAAATAAAAAATAAACCTGATTGTGTCTGTCTAAACATTCCCTGGCCACATCATTTCTTCTAGGTATGGAAGATGAATTTTCATACCTGCTTCAAGCCATACACAGCATTGCTACTCCGTGTCGCCTTCTCCGGAGAACAACAGACAAAGGGAAAGTTACTTTCCCATTTAAAAAAGTTCTAGCCTTTCCATTGGCTCTTTTGGTCAGGTGCCCAATACTTTTTTTTTTTAACCCCTGTTGGCTTGTTAACCCTTTAGAGGTAGAGCAAGCAGAGAACTCGCACCAACAGGTATTTTACAGCCAACTGGCTGGCTGGGTGTTTATAAAAGGGAGATCCCTCCCCTCCCCTCCCCTTCATTTATCACTGTATGGCTTGTGAGGTACCATTTGAAAAGACATAATCTACTGAATATCCTCCTGTTAAACTGTGTAGCAACATTGTATGTAAAGTGATGAGATTTTACGGTATGATATTACTGAAAAAGCTGCAACCCTAACCCTAAGTTCCTCAGAGACAGCAAGGCAAACAGCTGGTCAAATAGCCATTCTCCACCAGGGGGAAGGTGTGAAGATGACATTTACATTCCATCACAGGGACACTTGAAGCTCGTATCTATGACAGCCTGTCACCATGACTCAGCTGAGAACTGAAGTGGTTTCTAGTACAAAGGACTGAATTATAAAAAGAGGTGAGGAAAATGCATGAGACTCTCTCCCCCTTTTCCCTCTGCTCATGACAACTCCTGAAGAACTGAATGTGGGCGGCAGGGGCAGGTTAGGGGGAGTCCTGGCTGAAAGGAAAACCAGCCTGTCTCAGCAGATGGTGAGAGAAACATTTGTTTTAAATCCCTTTTAGCTTGTTAGGTTAAACATTAGTTTGTGTTTTATCTTGCATTTCTTTCGTAAACAATTCTGACTTTTATGCCTCATTACTTGTAGTCACTTCAAATCTTTTTTTTCAGTAGTTAATAATTTTGTTTCCTTTTTTTATCTAACCAGTGTGTTTGGATTAAAGTGTGTTGGAAACTCCATTTGGAATAACAAGGCTGGTGCATGTCATTTTCAACTGATGAAACAACAGATTTCATATGAGCTCCCATTGTTCAGGAGTGTGCTGGCCAGTGCAAGATGCACATTTCTGGGGGAAGTCTGGGAGCAGAGAATTTTCTGGGGTTCTCCTGTGGGATACTGTAATTTGTGAGTCACTGACTAGCAGCACTCAATACTGTGTAGCTGGGAGCGAGTTACATGCTGGAGACTGCATGTGAACTGCCCAGGGGTGGCTGCTCTCACAGTAGAGCAGTGTAAAAGGCACCCCAGCTTGGGGAACTGAGGGGACACAGCTGTTAACAGTCCAGATTGTACTGTGCTTAATATCAGACACTCAATTTCAAAGAGTCTCCTAAAACACACAGAAAGTAAATCCACGTCCCAGAAATCGAAGTCTCCCTGGCACTGCTTCTTGCTGACAGATGGGTCCAGAGACAAAGACAGAGTCCTGGGGAAGCTGGAAACATAAGCATGGGGCTCAGTGCAGAACGGGAACAGGAAGGGCAGGGATATTATTGAATGCAGGATCTCAGCAGTGCTAGATGTCAGGATAACACATATTGCAGCCCATTGGCAAACATAATCCCAAATATACATAGAAAATGATGGGGTCTAAATTAGTTATTTCCATTGATTTATACAAGGGCACTAAGATATTCTCTGTATTACTGTCTATCCCTTTTAAAATAATTCCTAACATCCTGTTTGCTTTTTTGACTTCTGCTGCACACTGCTGGATGTCTTCAGAGAACTACCCACAAAGACAAAAAGATCTTTTTCCTGATTAGCCTAATTTTGCCCCCATCATATTGTATGTATAGTTGGGGTTATTTTTTCCTATCTGCATCACTTGACATTTATACACATTTGCCATTTTGTTGCCCAGACACTTAGTTTTGTGAGATTTTTTGACGTTCTTCACAGTTTGCTTTGGTCTTAACTATCTTGAGCAGTTTAGTATTGTGACATTATTGATATAATCTGGGACCATATAGAACATGGTTGCAACCAAGGTCCTGTAGTGGCACCAAATCTTATGTAAAGGGGGTCATATAAGGTGTCCAAGACCAGGTTATGGGTTGCTGGTTATAATTATGGTGTCTATATGTATGTATCATTTTGTAGTTGAAGTTATGAGTATTGGCTCTATCCTGTCTGTATTTCCAACTTATGCTGTGCTTCTGGAAGACATCCCAGACAAGCTGGTGTTAGCTCTGCCTAGCATGCTTGATGGCCCATTAAGGACCATCAGCTATTCAACTGACCCATTGAGAGAAGGCAGATATGCCTTGTAACTCAGCAAAGTATGCAGGGACTTGCCCATGTGACTCCAGACTCCATTTTGCTGTCATTTTCCACAGTAAGAACAAAGAAGTGTTCTTACACCTGGAAAAGCCTATAAAAGGTTGATGCCTCATCTCCATCTTGTTTTCAATCCTGCTTCTTACCTCTGGAGGAACTTTGCTACAAACTGAAGCTCTGAACAAAGGACTGACTGACCCATCCCTGAGGATGTACTCCAGAGACTTGATTTGAACCTGCAGTTTACTCCATCACTGCTACAAGCCTGAACTAAGAACTTTGCCATTACTGCATGTCATTGATTCCATTTAACCAGTTCTAGCTCTCATCTCTATCTTTTTCCTTTTATGAATAAACCTTTAGATTTTAGATTCTAAAGGATTGGCAACAGCATGATTTGTGGGTAAGATCTGATGCGTATATTGACCTAGGTCTGGGGCTTGATTCTTTGGGATCGAGAGAATCTTTTTCTTTTATTGGGGTGTTGGTTTTCATAACCATTCCTCCCCAGGACGAGTGCACTGGTGGTGATACTGGAAGACTGGAGTGTCTAAGGGAATTGCTTGTGTGACGTGGTTAACCAGTGGGGTGAAACCAAAGTCCTCTTTGTCTGGCTGGTTTGCCTTGCCTTAGAGGTGGAAAAATCCCAGCCTTGGGCTGTAACTGCCCTGTTTTAAGCGATTTGTCACTCTCAGTTGGGTCCCACCAGAACCGAATCGTCCCAAGTATCATCTGCAAACTTTGCCACCTCACTGTTTACCCCTTTCTCCAGATCATTTATGAATACGTTGAATAGGATTGGTCCTAGGACTGACCCTTGGGGAACATCACTAGTTACTCTTCTCCATTCTGAAAATTTACCATTTATTCCTACCCTTTGTTCCCTGTCTTTTAACCAGTTCTCTATCCATGAAAAGATCTTCCCTCTTATCCCATGATAACATAATTTATGTAAGAGCCTTTGGTGAGGGACCTTGTCAAAGGCTTTCTGGAAATCTAAATACACTATGTCCACTGGATCCCCCTTGTCCACATGTTTGTTGACACCTTCAAAGAACTCTAATAGATTAGTAAGACATGATTTCCCTTTACAGAAACCATATTGACTTTTGCTCAACAATTTTTGTTCTTCTATGTGCCTGACAATTTTATTCCTTTACTATTGTTTCAACTAATTTGCCTGGTACAGATGTTAGACTTACCAGTCTGCAACTACCAGGATCGCCTCTAGAGCCCTTTTTAAATATTGGCGTTACATTAGCAATCTTCCAGTCATTGGGTACAGAAGACGATTTAAAGACAGGTTACAAACCATAGCTAATAGTTCCCCAATTTCACATTTGAGTTCCTTCAGAACCCTTGGTAAATACCATCTGGTCCCGGTGACTTGTTACAGTTAAGTTTATCAAGTAGTTCCAAAACCTGCTCTAGTGACACTTCAATCTGTGGCAATTTCTCAGATGTGTCAACCACAAAAGGTTTGGGAATCTCACCAACATCCTCAGCCATGAAGACTGAAGCAAAGAATCCATTTAGTTTCTCTGCAATGACTTTCTCGTCTTTAAGGGCTCCTTTTGTATCTCAATCGTCCAGTGGCCTCACTGGTTGTTTAGCAGGCTTCCTGCTTTTGATGTACTTAAACATTTTGTTATTACCTTTTGAGTTTTTGGCTAGCCCCTTCTTCAAACTCCTCCTTGGCTTTTCTTATTACATTTTTACACTTAATTTGGTAGCGTTTATGCTCCTTTCTATGTACCTCACTAGGATTTGACTTCCACTTTTTAAAAGATGCCTTTTTATCTCTCACTGCTTCTTTTACATAGTCGTTAAGCCACGGTGGCTCTTTTTTAGTTCTTTTGCTGTGTTTTAATTTGGGGTATATATTTAAGTTGGGCCTCTCATATTGTGTTTTTGAAAAGTGTCCATGCAGCTTGCAGGGATTTCACTCTAGTCATTGTACCTTTTAATTTCTGTTTAACTAACCCTCATTTTTGCATAGTTCCCCTTCCTGAAATTAAATGCCAGTGTTGAGCTGTTCTTCCCACCACAGGAATGTTAAATGTTGTTATATTATGGTCACTATTTCCAAGCGGTCCTGTTACAGTTAGCCCTTGGACTAGATCCTGCGCTCCACTCTGCACTAAATCGAGAGTTGCTTCTCCCATTGCTGGTTCTTGAACCAGCTGCTCCAAGAAACAGTCATTGAAAGTATCCAGAAATTTTGTCTCTGCATTTTGTCCTGAGGTGACATGTACCCAGTCAATATGGGGATAATTGAAATCTCCCACTATTATGGAGTTCTTTATTTTGATAGCCTCTCTAATCTCCCTTCGCATTTCATCCTCACTATCACTGTCTTTGACAGGTGGTCGATAACAGATCCCTATTGTGTTATTCTTATTAGAGCATGGAATTACTATCCATAGGATTCTATGGAACATGTGGTTTCATTTAAGATTTTTACTTCATTTGAGTGTACATTTTCTTTAACATACAGTGCCACTCGCCCCGCCCCCCTCCCCGAGTATGACCTGCTCTGTCCTTCCGATACATTTTGTACCCTGGAATGATGATGTCCCATTGATTGTCCTCACTCCACCAGGTTTCTGTGATGCCTATTATGTCAATATCCTCCTTTAACACGAGGCACTCTAATTCACCCATATTATTATTTAGACTTCTAGCATTTGTGTACAAGCACTTTAAAAACTTGTCACTGTTTATTCGTCTGCCCTCTTCTGATGTGTCAGATTCTTGTGTGTGAGAATGATCTGGCCCCTACTTTATCCTCTTCCAGCCTCTCTTCCTGACTAGAACTAGAAAATCCCTATCACTAGACTCTTCTCTAAGACAAGTCTCTGTCCGATCCACGAGCTCCTCTGCAGCCATTGGCTTGCCCCCATCTGTTAGTTTAAAAACTGCTCTGCAGCCTTTTTAATGTTAAGTGCCAGCAGTCTGGTTCCACTTTGGGTTAGGTGGAGCCCATCCTTCCTGTATAGGCTCCCCCATCCCCAAAGTTTCCCCAGTTCCTAATCAATCTAAATGCCTCCTCTCTACACCATCATCTCATCCACCCATTGAGACTCTGAAGCTCTGCCTGCCTACCTGGCCCTGTGCGTGGAACTGGAAGCTTTTCTGAGAATGCCACCATAGAGGTCCCCGATTTCAGTCTCTTTCCTCACAGAGTAAATTTGGCCTCCAGGACGTCTCACCTACCGCTCCTTATGTCATTGGTGCCTACACGTACCACGACCACCGGCTCCTCCCCAGCACTACACGTAAATCTATCTAGATGCCTCGAGAAATCAGCAACCTTTGTACCAAACAGACAAGTCACCATACGGTTCTCCCGGTCATCACAAACCCAGCTATCCTTGTTTCTAATGATCAAATCACCCATTACTAACAGCTGCCTTTTCTTAATGCCTGGGGTTCCCTCCCCGGAGAGGTAACCTCAGTGCAAGAGGTTACCCCAACACCATCTGGGAGGAGGGTCCCAATTATGGGAAGGTTTCCCTCTGCTCCCATTGACAGCTCTCCTTCCCTGGGCCTTTCATCCTCCTCAACAGCGCAGTGGCTGTCTGACCAGAGGTGGGAGAAATCTACAGTGTCCCGGAAAGCCTCATCAACATACTTCTCTGCCTCCCTTAGCGTCTCCAGTTCCACCACCCTGGCCTCCAAAGCCTCCACGCGGTCTCTGCGGGCCAGGAGCTCCTTGCACCGAATGCACACGTAAGCCACCCGCCCACAGGGCAGGTAATCATACATGCTACAATGAGAGCAATAAACAGGATAGCCCCCACTCTGCTGCTGGGCTTCTGCCTGCATTCTCTCTTTCAGCTACCTAGGTTAACAACAAGGGTTTTGTTTCGACCAAGAAGTTTGTATTATAGCTTAAATGTTTTAAAGAATGGCAAGAGTACCTCGCCCCCTTCCCACTCCCCTTCCAAACTCCCTCACGAAACTCCCCGTTAGCAGCCCTGTTTGAAAAGCTCCCTGGTCACCTGCTCACTGCTTTACAAAGCACTCCCCTATCACATACCCCCCAGCCCCTGCTTGAGCCACTCAGGGTAGGGGGCTGGGAGCACCCCCAGTACCCCAGCCCACCCTCCCAGACCTGACTCCTGCATCCCCTCCCACATAACGAGCCCTCACATCCCATGCTCTGACTCCTGCACACCCCCCCACATCCTCAACCGCACCCTGAGCACCAAATGGGAGCTCCTGCACCCCCCCTCTACATTGCCACCTGCACCCCTCACACCAAATGGGAGCTGCCCCAGGTAAGCACTTCACACCCCAACCTCCTGCCCCAACCCTGAGCCCGCTCCTGCATCCTAAAATCTGGCCAGACCCTGCACCCCAATCTCCAGCTGCTCCTGCACCCTAACTCCCTCCCAGACCCTGCACCCCCAGCCCTGACTCCTGCACCCTGAACACCCTGCCCTCCCTGACCCCTGCACCCCCTCACACCCCCAGCCCTTACTCCTTCACCCCTCTCAAACACACCCCAGTTCCCTGCCCTCCCTGATTCCTGCAACCACCCATAACCACTTATCCCCCACCCCCTGCCCATCACACACCCCCAGCCCTAACTCCTGCACCCCTCCCACACAGCCTCCTGCCCCCCCCCCACATCCCCACCTGCATTGCTCGCATGAAACAGGAGCTGCTCCAGGTAAGTGCTCCACACCCCAACCCCCTGCCCCCTCCCACACCCTAACTCCTGGCCAGACCCTGCACTCCAACATTTTTTATTTTTAATACAGGGCTCTTATCCAAAGCGCTTTAAAATAGGTAGCTAACGGCACAAACAATATATGGAAAGATCATTAAGTGGTGCACCAAGACTCTCAGCGATTTTCAAGTGGTCTGTGGAAAAATCGGTTAGACGACAAAAACAATCAAGGTACCTCACTTTATTTTCATTTACTTCCTATTACTTATAGGAGGAGGAGGAAGGAAAAAAGAATGAAAAAATGGGGGTGGGAGGGAAATAAGAGTGTGTTTTTTGTTGCTTATGTCCCAAGGAGGGACCCCTAAAATGAAGCTGAGCACAGGGCCCCACTAACGCTAAATCCGCCACTGAGCTTCCTTCTCTGGATACCCCCAGTCAGCATTCAAGGACGCAGGGAGTGTCTGTGTGATAAGTAACCTGGATCAGCAGCTCTGACTCCAGCAGCCTGCTCATTACACCCCAAGCATTATTGTGGTCTGGGTGGAGAAGGCTCAGGGTTTGAGAGGTCAGGGGTAGGAAGCTTCTGCTGATTATGCCGCACCTAACCCTCAGTTTTACTTGAGGAAACAGGAGATATTTGACAGTGTGCAATACGGCTCCTGTGCTCTGTTCCCAAAGTGTTGTGCAGCAGGGGAGGGTCTCTGGTAGCTTGTGTGTCACTGGCATATTGGGGTGATGAGGCAACAGGACAGAGTAGAGGTGGCATTGTGGGGTGGCATGAACCATCTCTCTTCTTTTCCCCTTCCAAGAACAGAGGGGACAGGAACCCTTACCCAGCGAGGTCACATTCTCATAGTTCTCCTGCATGACATCCCTGTAGAGGGCTCTCTGAGCAGGGTCCAGCAGAGCCCACTCTTCCCTGGTGAAGTACACAGCCACCTCCTCGAAGGTCACCGGCCCCTGAAAGAGCGAGAGTCCAACACTCAGGACCTGCTGCCCCACTCACAGCCCCCCTATACATGGGGGACAGGAGAGAAAAAAGAAACTCTGGGTGGATTGCAGTCAGAGTCCCACCCCCACTCCGCTCAGCGCATCCAGGAAATACCAGGGGGAGGGGACGAAGCGAGAGCCCCTCCTGTCTCCCAGCAGAGCCATCACACACCTACTAGCCACTAACTGACACAGGAGATGGAGCCCCTAGCAGGGTCCAGGGAGAGCTCCCTGGTAGGAAGCCCAACACCCTCCCCATTCTGAAGAGCTGGATGGGAAGGGAGGGGAATCTCCCCCAAGCCTCACTGGTGGGTGGCCCCTTCATATCTCACAGCAGCCGCTGGTTAGTCAGGTCAGGATCCAGCACTATGAGTCTGGTCAGTTTTCCCAGCCCCATGCAGCTGGGTTATTTTCTGCTCCACAAACTAGAGCATTTCCACCGCCGAACCTCCTGGGTCTGTTCCTAGAATCTAGGCCACATATTAAATAACTCCCAGCAGGGTTAGCACACCCCTGTCCTCCTCCCTTTCTCCACCCTGTGCATTCCTGCAAACCCGACTGCAACCTCCAAACCAGCCTGTGCAAACCTTCCCATCTCCCACGTATTTGCTGTCCCTCTCCCGCCCTGGAGGAACCCACCAGCAACCCCCTGATAATACCTACCTGAACTGGCTCCTCTGCAGCCATTTCTCTCTCCTGTCCAACGAGAGGACGGGATGAACTGGAGCGAAACATGGACGTTATTCCACAGCCTGGCAGGGCGAGAAGGGCAGTTGTGAAGGTTTCAGAACAGGCTTTAATTCATTTCACAGCATGATTCCCCCAGGCCCTTTCCCTGCAGACAGACACCCTAGAGTCTGCCATGCTGAGAAAGGCTTGATCTCTTTGTACAGTGTAGACCTGGCCTCTCCTGCCAGGCTAAGCCCACAGAGACATTTTTAACCTCCCTTCTCCCTCCCCTCACCCCGTAACAAAGTCTCTGAACACAAGGCTAGAAAAAAGCAGAACCAAAGGAGTCACTGTGGGGGATCCCCTCAGACACTGACCCCACGGCAGCCACACCCCAACAGGAGGGATATGGAGTCAGGAACTGGATTTTCCTCTGTCTGATTCTCATCTTTTCCACAGGAAAGTGACTCTACCCAGGGTGCAGTAAAACATCTGTCTGGGCAGATCAGAGATCTGGAAATCTCTCTCCAAACTCTTCTCTCCCACAGCCCCTTTCAGTCTCTTTCTCCTTCTATCTCCTTTTCCCCTCTCCCTGCCCGTCTGGTAGGAAAGTCCCATTCCTGGGTAGTTTGCTCCCCCAGGGCTGGATTTGCTCCTGTAATTGCTAATTAGACGAGAAATGGGGGGGGGGGGTCTGTTTGTGTAGAGTCATTTTAAGGCCAGACCCCAGCATTTTCCTTTTGTTTCTTTCAGTTACCTGGAGACTCTGGCTCAGAATTTAGTATTAACAGGGCTCAGGGCTGCCCTAGGGGGCTAGGACCAGCTGGAGAAAGTCATCCCCTGGGCCGGGCAGAGAAGCAGCTTTAATTCAGGTCACTTCCGAGCACAGAACCCCGCTGGGGGAGCAGCAGCTGCTAAGCCTGGTCTCCCAGATCACTATGGAGGCTGCAGCCTCTGACCCAGGAAGCTGAACCCCAGTATCCTGAGCAGAGAGGGACAGAGCGTTTGAGCAGCTTCCCTCCTTTAGCTCTCTGGGGAGAGCAGCTAAGGAGAGCTGGGGGCACAAATTTTCTAAACGGAACCGAAAGTTCCTGCAGTTGTCAAAAGAGGAGAAAAGCAAAATCTGTGATTTCACACTCACAGTGTTTGATAAGTGGACAGAAAGTTATCACAGTGACAGGGCCTGTGACTGGGGAATGCCCAGCAGTGCTTGGAGCCAGGACTCTGACATCAGTTGATCAGAGAGAAGGATCATGGTTAGAAGAAGTTCCCAGAGTCCCCAGCCAGGGTCCCCAGATACCCCTCAAAGCCCCACCGGCCAAGGAATCCCCACCAGACCATGACTGTCAGGTTGGGAATCCCAAAGGGTTCCCCCCACCAAGAGCCCCCAGCAGCCAGGGACCCACCCACTGGGAACTCAGTCCCTCACTGCCTGCCTAGGACTTCCCCCCAGCAGGATCTGCCCTGCCCTTTGCCTGGGACCCCCTCCTCCACCCAGCAGGACCCCCTGATGCTTTTCAGTAGGACCCCTCACTCTGCTTCCCTGGCATCCCCTGACCTAGTGCCAGGGACCCCCTCCCCCAGCTCTGTGCACTGGGCAGGGCAGCGATCCCAGGAGCCAGCCGGGGAAGCTCAGACAGAGCCCCTGGCACAGCACCAGCCTCCCTCTAACCCCCTGTCCCGCCTCCCCAAGAGACGCCCACCCCGGCTGTTCTGCAGCCAACAGCCCCCAGCGATACCCACCTCCAGGACCCACAGCCTCAGGGCTGGGCACATCCACCCTTGAGATTTGCAGAGAAAACATGTCACGACCTGCAACTGGAGGTGGAAAATCAGACTCCTGGAGAGACCAGGGGGAAATGGGGGAGACGGGAGAGCGGCTCGTTGGCGGGGAAAGGGGCGAATCTCCCCGGATTTTACAGCCCGGGTGAGACACTGAGCGAGAAAAGGGGCAGAACTAGAGAGAATTTGTATCGGGGGCGAGAGGCAAGTGGCACCAACAGGGACAGGATCCAATTAACTCCCCTCCCCCCTTCCCCCGCCCGCCACTCCCCCCCCCGGAAATTTCCTGGCTGCCCAGAGACAGTTCAACCCCCCCCGCGTCCCACAGACCTCCCCCCCCCCCGCGACACCCCCCTCACTCCCAGGTCCTCCCCGCCGGGCTCTCCCCCCCCATCCCAGCGGGGGGGGGGGGCGGATCCTGCTGCGGCTCCGCTGGGGCCGAGGCGGCTCCGAGGCTTCTCCCGGGTTCCCCGGGGCAGAGTCACGTGCCCGCCCCCCCAGCGCCCCCCCCGGGGTCTCTCACTCCCCGGGGGCTCCGGGCGGGGCTGGGGCGGGCAGAGCCCGGGGCTGCCCGGGGGGCGGGGCCCAGCTGGAGAACCCCCCCCGGCCGGGCCCCCCCCGCACAGACCCCCCCGGGGAGCAGCAGCGGCTCAGCCCGGGCCCGGCTCACGCGGAGGCGGCAGCAGCTGCAGCTTTGTTCTCCCGCCCGCAGCGGGGCTCGCACGGAGCATGCGCGATTTTACCTGCTGAAACCTTCCGTTACCTGGGCTGGAGAGAGCGGAAGCGGCCCCGGGGCAGGCTGGGAGATGTAGTTCCTGACTCTCCCTGGAGCGGAAGTGACGTCAGCGAGGGAGCCGGAGTCGGGCTGCGAAGGAGCGTTGGGCGCTGCGGCTCTGCCTGGCTCGCGCGGGGCCGTTGGAGCCTCTCCCGGGCCGGAGAAGGGTTGGTGCCGTTGGAGCTCTGGGCATGCGCAGATCGCGGCGGGAGAGCTCTTCATTATCCCTGGGGTCCCTGCGTGGGGCGGGGGGGAAATGTCAGTGCAGCCCGGACATGGCCGGGGGGGGGGGGGCGGGGCAGGTGACCCCCGAGGAGCGGGGCGCGAAAGGGGGGGGCTGAGATCCCCTCGGATTTACCGCTGCCCCCTCCCGTGGGGACCCCCCTCCTCCCCCGTCCTGCCCCCTTTCTCCCTAGAGAGCCACGAGCAGCGCCCAGGGTGACCCCCCCTCCCCCAACCCCTGAGAAGTTCCCTGTCCCCCCCCCCCGATTGTGCCCCATTTTCTCTCCCCTTCGCCAGTGGCCAGTTCAGGTCTCAGGTTTGGGGGGTTTCCCCCATTTCCACCTGCAGGGATTTGTCCTTGTGCGGGTGGGAAATGGTTCCCCCCAGTGATTCCTGAGCTGGGCAGAGGGTGAATGGGCAGAGGCTGGGGGGGCCTGAGACAGGGACACCTCTGGGCTGGGCTGGGGGGGCCACTCTCTGCTGGCAACGGGGCCTGGGAAGGGCCAGGAAGGGGAGGGAGGAGCAAGTGTCCCCCATGGAGACGGCCCAGCCCCAGGTTTCCCCTCCCAGCTCCTTCCCCTCCCCCACTCTGCCCAACCCAGCAGCCCCCCCCACCTGCTAGTCACATTCCCAGACCCCACTGCCAGCCCCTCCCCACTGCTGGTGACTTTCTCACTCCAGCCCCCTCCTTTCCCCTGTGCAAAGACATCACCCAGGGCTCCCTGCCGGCCATGTGAGTGTGAGGCAAGAAGATTCCCTCCCATTCTGTTGTTGATTCAATATCCTGGTATAATCCCCTCCAGTTTCCCATCTTTTCTCTTCAACTGTTAAATGGTGACACAAAATCTCCCAGATATTGGTGCTTTTCTCTTATATTGGCAAATATTTAGTTTGTGCCCCATTTTCTCCTCAGTTCTGAAATACTGATATCTAATGCTCAAAAATCTTCCCGCTTTTCTCCCCAGGTGTGTGACTGAGATCAGGGCTCCTATTGTACTGCCAGGCGCTGCAGAGACCCCAATTGAGATCTGGGCCCTGTTCTGCCAGGCACTGAAGAGACCCCAGGTGAGATCAGACCCCACTGTTGTGCCAGGTAAAACAGACCTGGACCGAGATCACGGCCCCCCTTGTTGCAGGCAGCGAACAACTGCGACCCAAAGCGCTGCCTCCATTGTGCTGGGCACTTCAGAGACCTCGACTGAGATCTGTGTCCCCGTTGGGTCTGGCACTGCACTGACCCCGACCCAGATCACACCCCACCACTGTACTGGGCACTGCACAGACCCTGACAGAGATCCTGCCCCCACAGTTTGCCAGATTCTGCAGGGGACCTAAACAAAATCCGGGATCCTGTAATGCCGGGAGTTGCAGAGCCCCCGACTGAGATCAGGCTTCCTGTTGTGCAGGGCTCTGCACAGACACTGACCAAGATCAGGGTCCCCATTGTGACAGGTGCTGAAAAGGGTATCTCTACCCTGCTGTTAAAAACCCCCAGCTGGCCCATGCCAGGTGACTCAGGCTCACGGGGCTCAGGTGAAGGGGCTGTTTAATTGCAGTGTAGATGTCTGGGCTCGGGCTGGAGCCAGGCTGTAGGACCCTGCGAAGTGGGAGGGTGCCAGACCTTGGGCTGCAGCCCCAGCTGGACCATAGACACCACAATTAAACAGCCCCACAGCTGATCCGTGTGAGCCCAAGTCAGCGGGCACGGGCCAGCTGCCGGTGTCTGACTGCAGTGTAGACATGCCCACAGGGACAGAGAGTCCTTGCCACAAAAAGCTCAAAGGCTAAATAGGCCAATGGTGGGAGGTGACTCTCCATTTTACAGATGGGGAAACTGAAGCTCAGAGAGCTGAAGTAATTTGCTCAAGTTTTCATGGAGAATTTGGGGCAAAACTGGGAACTGAACCCAGATTGTTTGAATTCTTGCCTCTCCCCTTAACCCCAAGCCCAGCGTGTGTGTGTTCAGCGTTGTTTTGGTCTGTGTTTGCCGTGCATTGGCTTCCAAGGGAGGCTGTGGAATTTCCTTCATTGGAGGTTTTTAAGGCCAGGTTAGAGATACACCAGTCTGGGAATGTCTAGGGATACTTGGTGTTAGTAAAACTTGAGTTTTGCTTAGCTATTTCTTAACCAATCATTTTACTGAAATTTAACTATCCAATCCTAACATATTGTAACATGGTTATTTAACCAATTATATTCCACCACCTTCATTCGTTTACACCCAACAAAATTAATTATAACAGCAGACAGAAACAATCACAGAACCAGACAGAGACCATGCAAATAAACATACAGAACAATACAGAAGTGAGGATTTCACCACTACATTTATACAGACATAAGGGTTTTCCAGCTGTGTCTATTGATAAGTGAGTTCTTGCCAGACAGGACGCTATCAAACCAGGTTTCTTTTTACATCTTCTAGGCTCTTCTCTTTCTCTGGAGGTGACAGGAATATCAGGGCAGGATTGTATTCCTAATAGCCCAATAGCACCTTATTTCAATGTGACTAGTTTGGAATGTGAGGATGTGACCAGACACCTCCCAGCATATGGCTGCCTAACTACATCTTGGCTGAAGGCCTTAGCCTGTCGCAGTAAGAGAAGGCCATTCCACAGACAGTGATCTTTGATTCCTTCTTTTATACCTCTGTAACTAGCGAAGTGATAAGAATACACCTACATTCTTACAGTCCAGGCCTTTGCAGACAGGCCTGAATAGCTCTAGCCTAACACTCCACCCCCCCCCCCTTTTTTTTTCTTTTTCTTTTTCTTTTGAGATTCTCCTGCCCAGGTACCCCTGGAAAAGCACAGGACATACGGTGACACATCTCCTGATAGGGCCAGGCATCAAGGTGGAAGGTGTCGATATTCCATTTGTCCCACTGCCCCTTGTGTAGTACCGTGCCCTGCACCTTCTCTCGTACGGGCATACCACACCTAGTCCAATTAGTGTCCCAGACTTCCCATTATATTGGGCCCGGGTTGTCTTGCACACTGTGGGGTGGGAAGGGCTTACTACATTACTTATAGGTTATCTGCATATGCAGCGTGACACAAGTACTGTTAACAATATAGAATGCACAGCAACACCGAGTCCTGACCACTGCAATATGGTCCCACGTCCGAGCCACGACCGAAACACTGCCTCTCCTCCTTCGACAGGGTCAAGATCTTAATGTGTCCCGTTGCTGGCAGCTGCAGCAAGCTGCCCCTGCAGGTTTTACGTGCTTTTGTCCATATTATAAGTCCATTGAATGTCCACAGAGAAATGGGTTATTGTCCAAGCCAACGTAACCACTTGGTATGGAATCAGGTGGTATGCCCTGGATCAATTATTCACAGCAATAAGATTTACAGATTCATTTGTGCACCAAAGTCCAGATAGCAGCATATAGATGTGTGTAGTTTGGTTGGGGCTGGTGTAATTGTGCCCCCAGAAATATGTACATTTCCAGCAAAACCCCTCCTACACAGTACACCCAATTGTCCACCCCTTGCCATTGGCCATGGATACTGCTCCTGCATAGTCATAGGAGAGGGGCACAGCCAAACATTTCCTTTGATGTGCACCATTTTTCACACCCCTCCATTGATTCCCAGTGAGCTCCTCCCCTTCTCATTATTCCCATAGGGCTTGTAGGGCCCACCTTAGTTGCCGTTCTATTTCCAGGCACCATAGTAGCCATTACCCAGGTGCTGGCCTCCCAGTTGAGCATTTTGCATTCCCATACACATCTCCCCCTCCCCCCAGGTCAGCCTTTTGAAGCCATCCCCCACCCACCTCATGCTAGCAACAAGACCAACACCACAGACAAACACCACAAAACATAGATCCATTGTATTCTGGGTTATTCTTCTGCTGGCGCCAGCATGGTTGTAGAGTGTCTGAAAAACAAAAAAAACGATTTCCACCTCCCTGGTGGGGACAGATTATTTCTTAATAATACCAATTCCTTTTACAAATTTCTTTGCTAATTGCAGGAAAAACAGAAGAATTACCTTCAGGCTGTCCTTGTTTTGTTCTATAGTCAGGCTAGTGAATTACCCCACTCACTGATCATTTACGAAATTTATGAGGTGGCGTGCCTTAGTTTCCCACAGCTTCAGATTTCTGCTCTGTGTACACACACACACACACACACACTCTCTCTCTCTCTCTCAGGGTTAACCAGTCCCCCTTATTTTCTCTTTTCTGGAGGGCCTTAATCTGAGTCTTCTAGTAGCTTGTTTGCTGACCAGATGCATTCATTATTCTCAGGTTTTTTGTGCTGCAAATGGCAGTTTCCTCCTTCCCCCATCAGCTGGGTATTGCATTCACACAGAGGGTATGGCTACACTTGCAAATTTGCAGCGCTGCAGCAGGGTGTGAAAAAACACCCTCTGCAGCGCTGCAAATTGCGGCGCTACAAAGCGCCAGTGTAGTCAAAGCCCCAGCGCTGGGAGCGCGGCTCCCAGCGCTGTCCGTTATTCCCCACAGGGAGCTGGAGTACGGACAGCGCTGGGAGAGCTCTCTCCCAGCGCTGGGGCTTTGACTACACTTAGCGCTTCAAAGCGCTGCCGCGGCAGCGCTTTGAAGCGCTAATGTAGCCATAGCCAGAGTCTTTCTTGGCTTGCCTCTGGATTCAAAGCTATCAGCAGCTCAGAGACTGTTTCAAAAGGGACACATTTCACTTCCACCTGGGTTCTTATTACTCTTCACTTTCATCTTCTGCTCCAAAACACTGCTCAAAAGATCTGAAAAAGAAGCACAATCTACTATGGCTCCTTTTGGAGCCCTAACAGGATTTTAATTAAGTACCATGTTTTGTTTGCATTTCTTTTACCCCTTTTCCAATATACATGGCATACCCCACCCCTTGCTAGTCACATTCCCAGACCCCACTGCCAGCCCCTCCCCACTGATAGTGACTTTCTCACTCCAGCCCCACTCCTTTCCCCTGTGAAAAGACATCACCCAGGGCTCCCTGCCGGCCATGTGAGTGTGAGGCAAGAAGAATCCCTCCCATTCTGTTGTTGATTCAATATCCCTGTATAATCCCCTCCAATTTCCCATCTTTTCTCTTCAACTGTTAAATGGTGACACAAAATCTCCCAGATGTTGGTGCTTCTCTCTTATATTGGCAAATATTTAGTTTGTGCCCCATTTTCTCCTCAGTTTTGAAATACTGAGATCTAATGCTCAAAAATCTTCCCCCTTTTCTCTCCAGGTGTGTGACTGAGATCAGGGCTCTTATCGTACTGAGCGTGTCCCTGTTCTGCCAGCTGCTGCAGAGACCCCAGGTGAGATCTGGGCCCTGATTCCTTCTTTTATACCTCTATAACTAGCTAAGTGATGAGAATACACCTACATTCTTAAAGTATAGGCCTTTGCAGACAGGCCTGAATAGCTCTATCCTAACACTTGGTTCTGCCTCAGCACAAGGGGCTGGAGTAGACGCCCTCTCAAGATCCCTTCCAGGCGTACATTGAAATAATTCTCTTTTGTGCTGTGTCCTGTTCTACGCTGAGCTGTTTTGCATGGTGCCATTTGGAACTGTGATTGCCCCATGTTGTGTTGCATAGTTTTATGGTGCATTGTTTTGCCTCAGCTTGTTTGGTGTCTGTGTTGTGTTGATTTGAGTTGACCTATTTTGCATCGTGTACTTTTGTCCTAAGGTGTGTTAGTTTGCATTGTGTTGCTTTCTTCTCCTTAGTATTGTGTCATTTTATGCTGTGCAATGTAGGTTTTTTTTTATTGTTGTTGTTTTTTGAATGGCCTGACATCATGTTGTCGTGCGGTTTTTCTCTGTATGTTGTTTTATATGTATATATTGCATCGTATCCTAGACATGTAGGGCTAGATAGGACCTCAAGATGTCATCAAGTCCAGCTCTCTCTGCCGAGGCAGGACCAAGTATATGTAGATTGTCTCTGACAGAGCTTTGTCCTACTTGTTCTTAAAAACTTCCTGGGACAGAGACTCCCCAGCCCCCCTTGTAAGACTATTCCCGAGCTGACCTGCCTTAGCTCTGGGGACACACACACAGACTGTAGTGGTGAGCAGCTCTGGAGAGAGAGGAGACCCCAGTGAGTGGCAGCTGGGGAAAGAGACTAAAGTTGGGAGGAGAAACATTGACGTGGCCAAGGTCACCCAGGCTGTCTGTGACCGAGCTCGAAATAGATCCCAGTTCTAGTGCCTCCGTACTGCTGTTTTGGGCACTGAAGGTCTCTGCCACCCTGTTGTTTTAGGCACTGGTGCAAACCCTTCGTACAGACAGAATTTACACTAGTCCACTCTGGCACTGGTGCACCATGTCCCTGTTTGAAGGCTTGCAGGAGATGGGGGATGGGGGGCAGTGACCTCCCTGAGTCCTGGGACTGGCTGAACAGTGCAGCTGGTAAGAGAGGGGCAGCAGTGAGTGCTGGAGGTATGAGCCAGGAGCACAGCCCCACAGGGCTGGACACTGACTTCTCCTGACCCAGGGGACACCCCCCAGCTGTGTGCAGGGACTGCCGCTGAGCTGCCCTGCCAAGACAGCCTGTTCATCCATGGACAAACCACCTCTTCCTGCAGCCTAATACAGTGGGGTCTGGGGACCTTTCCAAGCTGCGGGTGACGGGGCTCTGGCATTACCGGGGTCTGTTCCTGGCTCTGTCCCTGACCTGCTTGGTGACCTGGGGGAAGTCACAGCCCCTCTCTGTTTTCCTCCTCCCCATTGTCTGCTTGGATTGTGATCTCTTTGGGGCAAGGACTGTCCCTCTCTGTCTGTGCAGTGCCCAGCACAATGGGGCTGCTGATCTCAGTCAGGTTCTCTGCCATGTGCTGCACGATGGGGCCCTGATCTCCATCAGTGTCTGTGCAACACAAAGCACAGCTTATAGACTCACAGACTTTAAGGCCAGAAGGTAGAGGTGTATTTCAGATGAGGTCTCATCGGTGCCTTGTATAACAGTACTAACCCTTTCATGTGTCTGCTGGAAATACCTCACCTGATGTATCCTAGGACTGCATTAACCTATTTCACGGCTGCATCACATTGGCAGCTCATAATTATCCTGTGATCAACCAATACACCCAGGTCTTTCTCCTCCTCTGTCACTTCCAATTGACAAATCCCCAGCTTATTGCGAAATTATGCATTTGGGGACTAACTAGAATTTGTGCACTATTAATTTAAATCCCATTTCTATTACTCGAGCTTTCAAGGACATGCAGATTTTCTTGTATGATTTTCCTGTCCTCCTCCATATTGGCAATCCCTCCCGGCTCTGTGTCCCACTCCCACTTCTTGTGCCAAGATCACTAATAAAAGTGTTGAGTAAGATTGGTCCCAAGACTGCTCTGAGGAACTCCACTAATAACTCCCTCCAGCCTGACAACTCACCCTTCAATATGACCCCCTTGTAAACTCCCCTTTAACCAATTCTTTCGTGACCTTTTGGTTCTCATATTAATCCCCATCATCTCCAATTTAACGAATAGTTTCCCATGTGGAACTGTATCAAAAGCCTTACTGACATCCAGATCAGGTTTCTGTGGCACAATCTACCTTTTGTAACACCATGTTTTATTTATTTATAGTGCTGAAGGCTGGGAGGAACTGTTAGCAGTAGGCTGAGAATGGCCATGTGGAGGTGGGGGAGGGGATGGCAGACAGTGGGGAGGCAGGAGGATGCGGCATTGGAGGTGTATCTGGGATTGTGTTCTGTAGGAATCCATGTCTCTGCTCCCTGTGGCTGTGGCTCGTTCCGTACCAAAGCAGCATGTCAGCAGAGCAGACGCACACACCATAGCTCTGCCTGGAACACACAGCGTTCACTGCCAGACGGGCTGGGCGATTTTTCAGGGACCCAGCTTGATATGCCTGGCTGGGGTGGGTTCAGCTGGACGGGGGTCTGGGGCTCTGATAGTTTGCGATGTTCCTTTTTGCATAGTCAGTTCTTTCCAGTTATTGTTTTACCCCCACCTATGCCCAGTATCCCTCTCGTCTTAACTTGCTTTGGTTATTTCACTTCCAGTTTTTAAATGGGATCTAAGAATTGCAAAGCTGAATGAAAGATGAACAAACAGAACCATTTGACTGTTGGCCCAGAGCTGGTAGAACGGTACCTAGTGACGGTCGGCTGTAATGACCGGGTTCCCTACAGCGTTTTCTGGTGGGGCGGATAAAGCAACGTCAAAGAGCCAGATGCGCGTTTGAGGGCGAAAGGGCTAAACGCCTGGGAAATGAGCTGACACCTACTTACCATTTCTTAATGCCTAAAATGTTGACACTCCCTCACAGCATCTTTTTTTCAAAGTGATGCACAGCACACAGTCAAGTTAATGAATGAAAGCACACCCATTATTGACTGCTTTGTGCTGCGTGAGCATCTGATTAAGCACCTAATTACAACTGTACCACTGTAAGTGGAAATGTATCAACCCAACTTAGCTCCAAGGTGTTTAGATGTGAATGAAAAGTTTCTAAATTAAATACATGGCAGAATGGTTAATGGGGAAAATACACTGAAATGCCTCTACCCAGTCCTGTTGACTTCTTCTCCTAAACCTCCCATGAGTCCTGGCCTCTTGGTCAACTTGGCTCCCAGACCCCCATCAGCTGTGCCCTCTCCCAGCCTAACCCATTTCTACTGCAATTCTTCACCCTCCTCATCCAGGCAGGGGGTTGGCACTGCAGCCCCTAAGGTACCTGCGTTAATCACTGTCTCTCATACTGGGGCTATTTAGATTTCAGGGAACGATTTCTCAGAATTACTGACTCTGGGAGGTGGGAGAGAGGAGAGGCTGAGATGGTGTTTGCTCTTAGGGCTATGTTCAACTCTGGTAGCCTCCATGTTACCTCATCCTCCACCCTCCCCCATGTGTGTGCTCATGTGTCAGTGTGTCACCTGATCATAATGCCACTGGCCTCAGCAGAGCTCCCAGACAGGAGCTATTTCACAAGAGGGTTACGGTACTGAGAGTGAAATGCATCACAGGGAGGGAGTAATTATCCTGAAATGAAACATTACAGTCTAGGAAGTGAAAGACTTCAAGTACTTCATTACTTAAAATTATGCTTGAAAGGATTGGATTTTTATGAATAAATTGCAGTAAATGTTGATTTTACTGTACACACACACAGATGAAAAAGTATTTATATAGGTAATATACAGAAATGCTTCTGGAGAAAGTGGAGTTTGATTTAAGGATATTTACACTGTATATTTTGGGTGTGACATTGACAATTTCTCTTTGAACAGTTATATGATTTGGCTTTTGGAATTTCAACAGTTACTGTTATTAAATAATTGTTGTCTGACGACCCCCATAACTTCCCACAGCTCTGAACATTGAAATTGTAAACATTGAAAAAAGGGCTTAAAAATAAATATCGCTATCTATTGAAATTAAAAGAAAGAAATAGACACAATGAATTTTGTCAAACCCACTTAACAGCAATTGCAATATGCTAGGGGATGGAAATTCACAACTAAGGCACCAACCTTAATTCTGCCCTGTAGTGACACCAGGCAATTGCCGTAGGGCTACGAATTAGGCATTTTAGTGTATATTGTTCCAGATTACAAATCGGTATGATCTAAAGACACATGAGATCTTTTCCTCAGGATATCACCGTCACTGGGTTGTTTCTCTTAGTGGTAATTCCCAGAAGTGAACAGTTTAATAACATTATCAGTTATGAAGTGGCCATTTCAGATTCCTGGGGAGTGTCTGTTATTTTGCACTAGGGGCCAGGTCCTTGGAGAGACGGAACCTTGGTTTCATTTTAACTTCTCCATGCTCAGCAGCTTCTGGAATTTGGTTCAAAGTATTTACATGTTTCCCTGCCCTGTTTTTAAAAGTGCTGCTTTAGAAAGTGGGGAAGGGCAGGAACTGACTGCAGGATCAGTAGCTGAGTCCCTTAGATATTTATAGCTCATCAGAAGGAGGACGGGGTTTGGTTGGTGTCTGGGGATTTAATAATAATAAACACAAATATCATTGTTCCTAGAGAATTTTCGTCTTCTAATTCCCATAACCCACTAATTATCCCTGGCTGCCCCCGGCAGTCTGGGGAGGGAGAACTGGTCGACTCCTGTGGCCAGTGTGGAACCGAAGGCACAAGGATCTTTGAGTGGCTGACTCAGAGTCACCCAGAGTGAATTTCACTTCACTGGGTAAAGCCCTAGTTGCTGAGCTCTGCAGAGGGGTGGGGAGGTGAATTCTACCCCCCATTCTTGGGCATAGACCCCCCCCTCCAATTCTCACCCTGATCTCAGACACAACCCCAACCTTCCCCTGCAGTGATGGACCCACTTGATGCTGCCAGAGCCATCTGCCATGGGAGCTAGAGAGGACAGAGGCCCAGCTCCAGAACTGCTCCCCCTGCCCACAGCCCCCAAGCTGTGCTAGAGTTGCCCTGACTTTCCAATCTGCAGATCAGTCCAGGTGTCCCCAGCCCGTGCACCCACCACACACAATCTTTGTCACAACAAACATCCCAGGATTGGGAAAGACCATCTGGGGCTGGCTGCAGTCTCCCGTTGCTGCTGTGAGGGGAATGGGGTGGTCCCTCCTGTAGGATACAAACATACCCAGGGGCAGAAGGGAAATGTAGTTTCTTCCAGGGGTTTGAAATGTTTAGTTTAGAGTCCTGAGCTCTGTCTTCCTGTTTGTCTCCTCCTGCCACTTTCAGATCTCTTGGAGAGACAAGGTGGGGGAGGTAATTTTTTTAGAACCAATTAAAAATACCTCTCTGCTATCCTGGGACCAACATGGGTACAACAACTTTCCCCTTTGTACCCCCTCCCCATCTCACCTCCCCCTCAGCTGAGACTGTCCCATGTGATAGGAGAATAAGGGTTCAGTCCTGTCGCTGGATTGGGTCTTGCCAGCGCTAACGGGAGTGAAAGCCTGTGTGCATTAATGACAGCAGCAGCTCTGGGACTCGACACATAGGGAGAAGAGATGGGAGTGAGCAGGTTGTGTTTGTGCCAGGTGTGAGTTACTCATGTGGGAATTCTGCACCACTACGTACGCACAGAATTCACGTCCAGCGCAGAATTTCTTTTTTTAGGCTTGAAGAAGATACGTTCTGTGTGAGAAGTGCTACAGTTCTGCTTTTCACCCACCAGAGGCCCCTGTGGCACCAGAACAGGCAGCAGCCAGCTGGGTTCATCTTGGTGGGAATTTGTTGCCCCCGAGCTATACCCCAAATGGGAGGAGAGTTAGTGGGTGCAACTGGGGAGAGTCCTGAGACACGGCTGCCGCTGGGGGTGGGGACAGGGTGGTCATTCTCGCCTCGCAAGAGGGTGTGGAAAGGGCACAGGAGGAGCAAGTGTCCCCTATGGAGACTGCCCAGCCCCAGGTTATCCAGTCCCAGACGCTTCTTCCCCCACCATGCCCCAAACCTCTTCACCCCTCCAACCATCAGTTGCCAGGCTTCCCTCGCTGCGAGCCCTTCCTGCCTGCAGAGACCCTCTGAGCCAGTCGTGTGTCAGGGCTCAGCCCTCTGGCTGCGTCCTCAGGGCACTTTCTTCCTCTCTCGGGGCACCGTGCCACAGGGACCCCACAAATCTACATTGCTCAGGCTTTGGCTTCAGCCCCGGGTGGTGGGGCTCAGGGCCCTGGACTTCAGCCCCATGCGCTGGGACTGGAGCTTTCTGCCCTGGGCCTCAGTGAGTCTAATGCTGCCCTTGCTTGGCCCCTGCCCTGAAACCTGCTAGTGGCCTCCAGGGGGCCCAGGACCCCTGGTTGAGAACCACTGTCTTACCCCACGAATCACAGCAATGTTCAGGTTACTGCCAGTCATAGAATCCTAGAATATCAGGGCTGGAAGGAACCTCAGGAGGTATCTAGTCCAACTCCCTGCTCAAAGCAGGACCAACCCTCAACTAAATCATCCCAGCCAGGGCTTTGTCAAACCTGACCTCATGCCAAAGGGCCAGTCACTTACTGAGGTCAATTGAATCTTAGATCTCACAACAAAGACAACACTTGTAGCCAGTCCTGTCATAACCTGTATTAAGATTTATTTAAAAGGAAAGGAGAGTTGTTTACGAAGTTAAAGCAGGTAATCCTATAGATGCAGACGAGTTACAGTGTTAAATTTCAAAAGGCAATAGAAGCTTCTATAATAAGCAAGCTCTGCATATTCTTTAGGACTAACCCAGGCTAATCAGCTGGGGATCTCGTGCTTATGCCTAGAACCCCCCCCCCCCCCCGAGTCCAAGCAGCTACAGATCATCAGTTCCTTCTGTATGGGGTTTTTTATCCCCTTCCTGCCATGTGCTCTGAGCTGCAAAGTCAGCTACAGGGAAGTCAAGAGCACAACAACAGTCTTGTCGTTTTTAACATCCCATAATAGTCTATCTGGTGTTGATGAACCTTTCCTGCCAGGCAGGGTGTAATGCATTCGGTTGCTAGTCAGCACTTCACCTAGGTAAAGTCTCTCTCCTGTCTGGTGATTTACAGAGCCACAGAGGCTCCCAATGCAACTAGTCAGATGTTAACCCAGGCAGCAAGTCACAAGCATTCAATAAAGTGAAAGCGCATTCTTATAATCCTAATACCTAATACTAACACAGGTGAGTCAGACTGATTCCAGTGATGCATTTGTCCCTGTTCAATGAAGACATGGGGGCTTTTGCAAGAGCTAACACCTCATCTGCCAGCGTCACAGGCAGGAAGGGCAGGGATGGTGTCTCTAGCCTCTGTTTTCCAGAAGCTGGGAATGGGTGACAGGGGATGGATCATTTGATGATTCCCTGTTCTGGTCATTCCCTCTGAAGCACCTGGCATTGGCCACTGAGCTACATAGACCATTGGTCTGATGCAGTGGGTGGCTCTTATGTTCACAGTCTGTATGAGGAGGATCTACTCATTTGGACTCACTAGGGAGCCACAGAAAGAAACAAGATGTGCTGAGGCAAGAAGGCCCAGTCTCAGAGCCCCCGGGGTCACGCTTCCCAAAGGCTAAAACTAGGCCCAGCCCATGAAGGGGGCACTGCCAGGTGTAGCCTGATTAGGGGAGGGTTAGTAGGGACAGTGGAATTTATCCACTTAATTTAGTTTTATTTAATAATTAATTTTCTAATTAATTAGTAATAATAATAAATAGATATTAATAATATGGGTATGGCTCACCAATATGTGTGATCAGAAGATAAAGTTCATCTTGAATCAGGCTTCACAGAATTTAATACAAGGAGATTGGGGTATATGACAGGAAATTACACTGAGACAGAAATAGTCAATAAAGACCTTTTATTTAAAATCAATGAAACAAGAAGTAAATGTAAAATGTTAAAAGCAGTTTGAGATTACAAAGTTACAAATATCACAGTTCTTTAACAGATATGATATGATAATACACAGTTCTAAATGCACTCTGCAGCAATAGCACTAGAGTGAATTTCACACCTCTAATAGAGGAAGTTATAAAGAAACTGGTTATGAGTTAAACCCTTCTTAGCATAGATGCTTTAGCAGAAATAAGAATTTGTTCATACTTACAACTTTGAAAAGAATTAATAGTACAACTTAGTATTGACAGCTTTCATAGGAGAGAGAGGCTTCGCTGTAGGTTGAGACGATAAGGAAACAGAGAGGTGTATCGCCTGCCTAATGGTGGATTGTCACCCTTTTTATAGGGAGAAATCCTTCCTCCTATGCCCAAATTTGTCTTTCCCCCATGGAAAGGTGAGAGTACCTGTTTTCATAGGCTGACCTTTTATTTGCGTATGGATGACAAATATATACGCATCTGCGGGTGTACGTGTTAAATTTGTGGGCAGAAAAACCCCACTTTTCACCCTATATAGGTGAAAGGTTAGCAGACATTCAAAAGGTCCCTAGACATTTTGCGTAGGTTTGTATCCTATTATTACTTTTCTGAGTAAGGGTCTTAAAGGTTGCTGTCAGCGTCACAGAGGAAATAGGCCAGGATGTCTGGCCTAGAAGTTTCTAGGTATCTTGCATTACAGCTTATTGTAAATAATTCTATTAATCTATGCAGCCTACACACTTTTATCAAAAAGACATTTTATACAGACCAACAGATTAATCCTCAGGGCTACACAGGAGAGACTGGATAAAGGCTGGAGCATCCAACAACTTTGTAAACCTGAGAGAGCTGCCTTGGGGACAGTGACAGGGAGAATCCCCCAGAGTGACTCCTTTGATTCTGCTCGTCTCTGGCCTTTGATTCTTAGAATCACAGAAATGGAAGGGGCCTCGAGAGGTCATCTAGGCCAGTCCCCTGCCCTCAAGGCAGGACTCAGTATTCTCTAGACCATCCCTGACAGGTGTTTGTCCAGCCTGCTCTTAAATATCCCCAGTGATGGAGATTCCACAACCTCCCTAGACTATTTATTCCAGTGCTTAACCACTCTGACAGTTAGGAAGTTTTTTTCCTAATCTCCATCCTAAACCGCCCTTGCTGTAATTTAAGTCCGTTGCTTCTTGTCCTAGCCTCAGAGGTTAAGAAGAACAATTTTTCTCCGGCATGTTTGTAACAACTGTGGCAGAGCTCTGACCCTGCTCCGGTGGGTCCTGTGCTTCTAGGCGGTTTATGCTGCCTCAGTGGCTCACTGTGACCCTCCACGTAGCCCTTCTCTCTCTAGGGCCAGGGTCACAGTCTACTGAGCCCTTTTCATCATAGGCTGCAAGGAGGTTGGTGAGAGAACTCCCACAGTCTCTGTTCAGCCTCCTGTCCTGACAGGGACCTGACTTCCCCTTCCAGGAGATGTTCCCGTAGTGGTGGGTTGGGGGGAACCCGGGCCCGCCCTCTACTCCGGGTTCCAGCCCAGGGACCCTAATGGTAGCAGTTGTTGGCAGCCAACCTTTCACTGCCAGAGTTGCTACATTTCCGTGGGCCACTTCCCCACAGCTCTCCTGCTTCTCCCTTCTTCACCCTGACCTTAGGGCTCCCTTAACGATGGTTTGAGGGTGTCTTCAGTAACCAGCCCTTCAGCCGCACTTCCTCTCCTCTAGCTCCCCGGCTCTCCTCTGCTTGACTGGAGTGAGCCCTTTTTATAGTATCAGCAGGGCCTTAATTAGAGTCAGGTGGTCACTTTAACTGAATGGCCTCACCTGACTCTTTACAGGTTAATTAGAGTCAGGTGTTCTCATTAGCCTGGTGCAGCCCCTGCTCTGGTCAGTCAGGGAACAGAAAATTGTTAATCCAGTGGCCAGTATATCTGCCTTCTGCTATTCTGCTGTACCCAACTGGCCTGGGTCTAACACACAACCTTTTATGTACTTGAAAACTGTGATCATGTCCCCTCTGAGTCTTCCCCAGTTTTTTTCAATCTTCCCTCATAGGTGATGTTTTCTAGATCTTTAATCATTTTTGTTGCTCTTCTATGGACTGTCTCTAATTTGTCCACATTTTTCTTGAAATGTGGCCCCCAGAACTGGACACACTGATGAGGCCTAATCAGTGCGGAGTAGAGCGGAAGTATTTTTTCTCGTGTCTTGCTTACAATACTCCTGCTAATACTTCCCAAAATGATACTTGCTTTTTTGCAACACTGTTGACTCCTATTTAGCTTGTGATCCACTAGGACCCCCAGATCCCTTTCCACAGTACTCCTTCCTAGGCAGTCATTTCCCATTTTGTATGTGTGCAACTGATTGATCCTTCCTAAGCGGTGTACTATGCATTTGTCCTTATTGAATTTCATCCTATTTACTTCAGACCATTTCTCCAGTTTGTCCAGATGATTTTGAATTTCAGTTCTATCCTCCAAAGTCCTTGCAACCCCTCCCAGCTTGGTATCGCCCGCAAACTTGATAAGTGTAAGAGAAAGACACTGCTCCTGGCAGGGTTTCACCATGTATCAGAGGGCTACACCCTGGTGGGAGGGGGCTAGGCCTGTACTGGGATAAGGTCACTCTGTGCTTCACAGTGTGGCAGAAGCTAGAATGTCCATTAGCAGGGGAAAACCTGGGGGGAATCAACATGTGGAAAGGACAGAAGCCCTGTCTGAATTCTCTCACATTGCCCTTCTCGCCCTGGCAGGCTACAGAATAACAACATCCACGTTTTGCCCCAAATCATCCCGTCCTCCCACGGGGAAGGAAATGGCTTCAATGGAGCTGGCTCAGGTAAGGGATTCTCAGGGAGCTGGTGGTGGGTTCTGCTTGGAGGGAGAGGAGCAGTAAATGTATAGGAGGGTGGGAGTCAGTGATGAGCTGCCAAAATATTAACAACAGGTTCCCTCCTCCTCACCTCACGAGGGGGTCATGCCACATCCAACCCCCCGTGCTCCTTGACACCCCCCCCGGGGACCCCTGACCCATCCCCACCCCCATCCCCTGACTGCCCCCTGCCGCCCCATCAAACCCCTCCTCTCATTCTTGATGCCCCCCTGGAACCCCTGCCCCATCCAACCACCCCTTCTCTCTGTCCCTGACTGCCCCCCAGCACCTCATCCAACCCCTGCTCCTTCCTGACTGCCCCCCGGGACCCCCATTCAACCCCCTTGTACCCTGCCCTCTGACCGCCCCGACCCCTATCCACCCCCCACAACCCACCGAACACCCTCTCCCTGTTCCCTGCCCCCTTACCACACTGCCTGGGGCCAGGACCGCGACTGGTGCCACAGGACCTGACTCCCCGATCCGGGCTGGAGCCGCTTGGCCGAGACCGCAGCCAGATCTGCCGGGACCGCAACTGGCGCCACAGGACCCGACTCCCCGATCCGGGCTGGAGCCGCTCAGCCGGGACCAGTGCTGCAGGGCCCGTGCTGGGCCGGATTGGAGCCGCTCGGCCGGGACCAGCCAGAGCCAGGGGTGCTTGGCCGGGACCCGGCTGGGGCGCTCGGCCGCGGCCAGGGGGAGCTGCTCAGGTGGAGCCGGACTGGGCCGTGCACGCGGTCCCCCCCCCGGCCCGGCTTACCTGCCTGCTGCTTGTTTCAGGCTTCCCGCAAACATTTGATTCGTGGGAAGCAGGGGAGGGGGAGGAGAAGGAGGGCGGAGCGTTCACAGGAGAGGGGGATGTGAGCTGGGGCCGGGGGCCAGGTGGACAGCTGCCCGAGCCTTTGTTAAATTTAAAAGCTTTTTTAGAACCGGTTGTCCTGGAACAACCGGTTCTAAAAAGGCTTCTAAATTTAACAACCGGTTCATGCGAACCGGCTGGAGCTCACCACTGGTGGGAGCTGCTAGAGGTGGTGGGAGGCAGGAAATATCCTGGGTGGAGAAAGGGAGGGGACAGGATGGACAAACCTGCTGAGACTTGTGTACTCTAGGGTGTGATGGGTTGTCACCCCAGGGTGCAGTCTGGGGGGCTTCTGGGAACCGCTGTGCCCTCTAACCCTCAAGCTGGGCTGGCCCTTCTCTCACGGCTTTGCTGGAGATTCAGCCAGCCTCTCCAGGGCCTGTTATCACCCAACACGACAGCAGGTGGCGCCATGCAGCCAGCTAAGCTACCTGAGTGCTTTACCTCAGCCACTCAAGGAGAGAGAGAAGACAACAGCCAATTTCCCAGCGATAAGTGTTAGCAAACAGATCAAAGCAGATTACTTAGCAAATAACCAAAAACTCAAACCAAGGCTAACATACTAGATGGATAGAATTTGAATTAGCAATTTCTCACCCTGACTGATGCTACAAGCAGTCCCCCAAGTTTCCATACACAAGGTAGAAATCCCTTTACCCTGGGACCAGCACTTCCCCCAGTTCAGTCTTTGTTCCTCAGGTGCTTCCAGCAGTTCTCTTGTGCAGGGAATGAGGCCAAGAGATGATGTCACACCCCACCTTATGTAGCTTTTCCTTATGGCAGGAACCCTTTGTTCCAAACTCAGTTCCCAGTCCAGTTTGTGGAAAAATACAGGTACCAAAATGAAGTTCATTGTCATGTGGTCTGGTCACATATCTTTGTTGATGAGCCATCAGCACTGTCTGGCTTCTTCATTGTTGTACCTGAAAGGCTCGTTGTGGCTGTTACCCAGAGTAAGCACATTTGAAAGACAAATACAGAGTCAATATCCATAACTTCAGATACAAACATGATCCATGCACACAGGTAGGATAATCATATTCAGCAAATCATAACTTTTCCGATGACACCGCACATGACTCATCTTGTACAAAATGCCTCATGTCCTAATCATATTATAATCCTGCCACTATGCTGAATATGGGCTGTAGTGTGAGATAGGTCCTAATGTCGAAGCACAAATGTAGGGAATGGAACTTCCCCTCTTTGTGGAACAGGAAATAACCCCCCAGCCAGGGATGGAAAAACTTCCCAGACTCCCAGTGCTGGAGCCTGAACCTACTGACACTTCATTAGTTATCCCCACCCCCAGTCTTTGTGGCAACTGCAAACGTTATCGGTGATGATTTTATTTTCTCTTCCAGGTCATTGATAAGAATGTTAATAGCACAGGGCCAAGATCCAATCCTTGTGGGAACCCCCTAGAAGGAAATCCACTCGATCATGGTTCCCTATTTACAATCCCAATTTTTAATCTATTTAATGTATGCCGTTTGTATTTTGTACCTTTCTAGTCAAAATATTGTTCTGAAGCAACTCATATGCCTACGTATATTACATCAGTACTATTAGCTGCAACCAAACTTTTGATCTCATCCAGTAAGGATATACAGTTAGTTTGATAGGATCTATTGTGTCTACACCTTTATAATGGATACTAATTATATTACCCTCCTTTCTTTATTAATGAAATCCAGTATCGGCTGCTCCATTCTCTTGACGCAGCTAATGACAAGTGTGTCAGTCTGAAATCGATACTGGGCATCTCTTTTATACTTTTTAAATATTGGCACAGCATTAGCTTTATTCCAGTCTTCTGGAATTTCCCAAGTGTTCAAAGTCCTAATTAAAGTCAACATTAACAGTCCACCACACTCCTCCAGCAGGTCTTTCAGAACTCTAGTTCTCTGGACCCACTGATTTAAACACATCTAACTTTAATAGCTGCTGTTTAACATCCTCATGAGTTACTTCTGGAATGGAAAGACTGTCAGCGTCAACATCTTATGATATGAGTTACATCATCTGTTTTTCTCCAAATCCAGGAGAGAAATATTTATTGAACACTTTTACCTCTTCTGCATGTTTGTTGATTATTCTGCCATTTCCATCTAGTAATGTACCACTACCATTGTTAGGATTAATTTTGTACTTTTAAAAACTTCCTTCTTATTTTCATTGGTTGATCATTGATTTCTGTTAGCTTCCCTTGCCAACTTTCTACAATTCTGAACTTCGAACTTAGATTCTTTACTGTTGACTTCCCCTTTCTTCCATATATTTTATTTGGAGAGTGTTGGGATTCCTACCAGGGAGCCACCAGCAGGGTCTAGAGCCAGCCCCATCTCCTATATTAAGCTGTGGCTAGTAGGTATGTGATAAATGTGATGACCCTGCCTCCGTCTGTCAGCTGGGAGACACAAAGGTTCTCTCTTTCTACCCTCTGATGCCATCTGGCTGCTCTAAGCAAGGTGGGGTGGGACTCTGTTAACATGTGCCTCCCGGAGCTTCCATTTCCCTGGTGCTGCTGTTCTGTGAATAGTGGGGTTGTGAGTGGGGCAGCAGATACTGAGTGTTGGACTCTCGCTCTTTCAGGGGCCGGTGACCTTCGAGGACGTGACTGTGTATTTCACCAGGGAGGAATGGGCTCTGCTGGACCCTGTTCAGAGAGCCCTCTACAGGGATGTCATGCAGGAGAACTATGAGACGGTGACCTCGCTGGGTAAGGAGTCCTGTCCCCTGGGTTATTAGAAGCTGTGGGGTCTCTAAAGAACCTGAGCAGTAATAACTTTATACCTTTATTCATCATCCAAGTTTTGACAAGTTTCTTTGTCCCCCTTTTTTTCCTTATCTCCCATACACTAGCAGGCAGCAGGGAGGGAGGAGGTAATGAGAGACGAGGAGGGAACAGAAGAAGCTCCCAAGGCGCCGGGAGGTGGTGCCAGCTGCCAGTAATGGGAAGAAGGGGAGGGTAGTGTGGAGGAAGGGCACCCAGGAAGTGGGCTGGGTGGGTCAGTGGGAGGGAGGAGAGGTTTGGGGATCTTGAGCTGTGGGGGATCCCAGACCTTTAACCCCTAATCCCGACCCAAACCTCAGGTAAATCCCAGACTTCAGCATAACCACTCTCACAAAGCCTCAGCTTAATATAAGGCCCTGAACTGTAGCAAGCTTAGGCTACGTTTACTAAATCGAATCACTAAATCGACCACGGCTAGATCGATCTCAGAGCGTCGATCCCGGCTGTAGTGTCGACCTGCCCTTAATAACCCGTTTCTTTATGTTCACCTCCTTGCCCCTCCACGCATGGTCCAAGCTAATAAGCAATACTCTGATCATGACATTTTACCTCTAGCGAGTATGAAATTGCCCACAAGACGTGAGACTGGGTCATAGATCGTAAAATCAGGTCGGGGTCAAGAAGAGTGAGAGTTTGGAGAGAGTCTTGTCCCCTCTCTCCCCATCTGCAGCAGCCACAGGCTGTCTTCCCTCCCGGCTCCTTGGATCTCTGAGCCTGTCCCTCCTGAGGCTGCGTGGCCCAGTTCTTGTTTCTGACCTTCTCCTTTTCTGGAAGAATGAGAGGCTGTTGCTCCTGAATGTTAGTGTGTAATTCCCCAGCCTTCTCCTCCCACTGGGGGAGTTTAATTCTCCCTCCCATTACACCTGAGTCACTAGATTTCCTAATTCCCCAAAATGTGCTTTTGCAGTGTCACAGTTCAGGGATAGCGAAGCCTTTCACCTGCCTCCATGGTCTGCTCAAGGAATGGCCCGTCAGGTATCAGGCCTCTAGCCAGCCCCTCTCTATGGGCAGGGACCCACATGCCTCTCCTTTTTGACCAGGGTTTGAGGATTGCAGCTTGTCCTCCACTGTGTTCACTGGACTAACGTCCAGTTCCTGTGCTTTGCTTTCTCTCCAGGGTCTGTGAGCAGTGTGTCTGAGATAGAGGTGGGACTTTTGCTGATACTTGTATGATGCCAATACACACCTCAGTTTCCTGCTGTGATTGGTATTGCTATGATTCTAAAGAGCAGGAGACATGAGGTGTTTTGTCACGTAGCTGTCATGGGGTGATATGAATGGGTCATTAAGGACTGGCTGGGAGTAACCTACATCAATGGAATACCCGACAGAGACAAGAGAATGATTGTCACCCAGGGTCGCCCAGAGGATTCAGGGGACCTGGGGTCTTCTGCGGCGTGTCCCCCTTATCCGCTCTGACACCGCAGAGCATTTTCCCTGTGTCCCCCTTACCAGCTCTGACACCGCAGAGCCTTTCCTGTGTCCCTGTTCCTGTTCCTCCTCCTGTTTGACTCAGTTTATATAGTAATATTCTCAGCTATGTCTTTGCTTAACCAATCATTGTACTGAAATTTAATTAACCAATCCTAACACATTGAAACATAATTCTCTAACCAATTGTATCCCACTACCCTAATTAACTTACACCTAGCAAAATTAATTGTACAGCAGAGAAAAACAATTAGAGAACCAGACTGATTAACATTGTAAAAGTGGTGGCCATAAAGATAAAACAATACAGAAATGAGGGTTTCACAACCACAAGCATTGAGAAGTGATTTCTTGCCAGACAGGCTGCTGTCAGACTAAGTTTTCATTAACCATCTTAAGATCTGTTTCTTTATCTGGTAGTGATGGGCACTATCAGGACAGGATCATCTTCCTAACAGCCCAATAGCACCTTATTTCAGTGTGACTGGTTTGGGATGTGAGGATGTGACCCTTCCCTTCCCAGCTTATGGCTGCCCCTGCTGCTTAGCCAAAGGCCTTAGCCTAAGAACAAGGCCTCAGACGGTCACAGTAAGAGAAGGCCCTTACAAATACAGACAGTGATTTTGTTTCTCTCTTTTCACACTCCTGTAAGTAGCTAAGTGATAAAAATACCCCTAAGTTCTTAAACTATAGGCTTTACAGGCAGGTCTGAATATCTCTATTCTAACAGTGGGTTCTGTCCCTTCCCCCACTCTGTGTCTGTCTTGTGTATTTAGATTGTAAATTCTTCAGGGCATGGGCCATCTACTATTCTCTGTTTGTACTTGTCCTAGCACAATGGGGACCTACTGTTAGTTGGTCCTTAGGCACTAAGGTAATGAATATGATTTATTATCATAGTAACTCTCCTGCCACTTTGAGCCAAGGAAGCTGGCCTTGGGATGTTACTTCTTAAAAATGAGCATGGACTATTCTTTGTGACAAGTTTCCCACAAATTCCACTGACCTCCCTTGTTTTCTTTGCCTGCAGTAGGGTTTCCAGTTTCCAAACCTGATGTGATCTCCCAGCTGGAACGAGGGGAAGAGCCGTGGGTCCCAGACCTCCAGGGCTCTGAGAAAGAAGTGCTTCCAAGAGCTGCCTGCACAGGTGAGGACTTGGTTAAACCAACTCAACAACTGTGTGGGAATGCAGGAAACATTTGGGATGCCCTACAAAGACCCTGTGAGCTCTCCAAGTTCAGGATTTTTCCCTGCAGATGTGGAATCATTATGGCAAATGTCACTCATGGCTTCCCTCCTATTCTGACTGACAACTAGCAGCAGGTCGCTCCCCGATCTCTCTTTCTCCTGAGTGTTCTCATGAGATGCAGACCAAAACTGATCCCTTCCTCTCTCCTCTGGGGAAGGTTTTGGGGAAAATCAGCTCCTGATAGGTTTGATTTCTCCCACACATATTTTGGATTCTTCATCCCTTTTTCCATTCCTCTCTCTGTGATTTTCTTTCTTTCCGGTGCAAGTAGTGATCTATGTCTGGATTCTCTCTGTCTCCCATCAGGTGATGGGATGGTGAGTCAGAATGAGGAGGAGAAACCCCAGCAGGAAGACACTGTGCAAGTAGAACCACATTGGATGTTATCAGGAAGATCCAAAGGGAATGTTTCCGGGAGTTATGCACTCCCAGAAAAAACAAAAGCCTGTGAGACTCAGGGGAGGCCAGAGGGAAACTTTAGTAGCCTCTCAGACCTGATAACAAGCGACAATATCAACTTGGAAGAGACACGCTACACATGCCATGAGTGTGGGAAAAGCTTCAATCGGAGCTCTGCCCTTATCAGACATCAGAGAATCCACACAGGAGAGAAACCTTATGAATGCTCTGAATGTGGGAAATGCTTCATCGATAGTTCAGCCCTCATCTCACATCAGCGAATCCACACAGGAGAAGTGCCCCACACATGCTCCGAGTGCGGGAAAAGATTTAGTCGGAGCTCACACCTTATCACACATCAGAGAATCCACACAGGGGAGAAGCCCTACACATGCTCTGAGTGTGGGAAAAGCTTCAATCAGCGCTCACACCTTATCACACATCAGAGAATCCACACAGGGGAGATGCCCTACACATGCTCTGAGTGTGGGAAAAGCTTCAATCGGCGCTCACACCTTATCACACATCAGAGAATCCACACAAGAGAGAAGCCCTACACGTGTTCTGAGTGTGGGAATAGCTTTAGTCAGAGATCAGACCTTATCAGACATCGTAGAATCCACACAGGGGAGAAGCCCTACACATGCTCTGAGTGTGGGAAAAGCTTCAATCGGCGCTCAAACCTTATCACACATCAGAGAATCCACACAAGAGAGAAGCCCTACACGTGTTCTGAGTGTGGGAATAGCTTTAGTCAGAGATCAGACCTTATCAGACATCAGAGAATCCACACATGGGAGACGCCCCACACATGCTCTGAGTGTGGGAAAAGCTTCGGGTGGAGCTGTCACCTTATCACACATCAGAGAATCCACACAAGAGAGACACCTTACACATGCTCTGAATGTGGGAAAAGGTTCAATCAGCGCTCAAACCTTCTCACACATCAGAGAATCCACACGGGAGAGATGCCCTACACGTGCTCTGAGTGTGGGAAAAGCTTCAATCAGCGCTCACACCTTATCAGACATCAGAGAATGCACACAGGAGAGCAGCCCTAGACATGCTCTGAGTGCGGGAAAAGCTTCAAGCAGCACTCAAGCCTCCTTAGACATCAGAAAATCCCCATGAGAGAGAACTGTAATAAATCCCTTGACTAGGGTTGGCCAAAAATTTAAAAAAAAAAAATTCACATTTGCTTATTCCCACATAGTGATTTTTGTACCATCTTCACCGTGGTGTGTCAGCTCCACCAGATCAGTTGCCTGCTTCTGCCTTTTGCAGCTCACCCTTCTTTGGGGTCAGGCCTGTGATCTTTTCTATCAACTCCTTTCCTTTTGAGTCACAGGAGTGTGTGTCCCTCCAGCCAGGAATGTTCATCCCTCCAGGTGGCGGGAACGAGGTTTGATCCCAACAAGCTACACTGAGGCAAAAACTACCTGTGCCTGACATCCACTAGGGCTGTACATGGCGTTGGCTGCTCAGGTTAGTGATCTTAATGTGAAATATTGTAGTGCAGATGCCGCCCTGGTGCAGTGGTTGCCATTAGCTTTCCCCTTGACCTGACCTAAACTCCATCACTTTTCCTTTTCTAAACAAACCCTGAGCATCACGGTTATACTGATCCCCCATTTCACAGCAACTCTTAGTCATCGAGTTCTCCCTTGGGGAACCAATTGTTTCATTCCCAGTTGCTCTGATGTTGCTGCAGGTTGTGCTGGGGAGCAGATATTTTTATTATCAATTTCCGCACTTAAACTATATTGAACTATAACAAAGAGCAGGAACAGGGCAGGGATAGGGAGAAATGTCATTTCACCAGTTGCAACAACAGATGTAGTTAGGGTAAGTCAGAGGGATTCCCTTATTCCCCGTCACCATCCTCCTTCAATCCGTGCTAGAGCCTAAGAATCCTTTTCCTTTCCCCCGTTGTGGGATGGGAGACTTCCAAAAGTGCTCCCTTTGCTATAGCACATGGCTAAGCTCAGAGAATAAATCCCCAATAGCCCCTGAGCTTTGCTTTTTGAATTCTGTATTTCCAATTACTTCAAGCCTGGGCACTGTGATTATTTACCAGTTTCTTTATCACTGTTTCTACCACTGTTTCTGTAACATTTTTTGTTTTTTATGGGACAGGGTTGTTATTCCTTTGCCTAACCCTAACCTGGAAAGCCAGGGTGTCTGTTTTCTCTGGCCCCTCCCCACAGACAAATCTGACAGGGTTGCACCTGCCAGGAGCAAACAAAAAGGCCCACCGGTCCCACACACAAAGCAGATAGACACACACACAAGACACAGAAGAAACTGAATTATTTGAGCTATCAACATTTCCACTTTCCCACAGCATGTTAGTTCTGAAGGTTGTTTTAATTTGTTTATTTTGTTGGAACCAGAAATGGGGAAAGAGACACTGGAGTCAGTGGAATTACAGCAGGAAGGGATAAGTCTCATGATTCGTCACTAACCAAAGGCTTTGTGAACAGAGCGATAATGTTACTGAATGGTCTGTTTCTAACTGCAGGGTTAGCCAATCAGCTCTATGGGTGGTGCTGATCATGAAATAGAAGCACATTACCTTTAAACAGCTGCTATTTCAATGCCTCTGGAAGTACAGAAAACAAAGATCTGTGTTAAAGGAAAGTTGCCATTTCTCAGAGCCCCAATTTCTGTTGTGTGTGTACAGGAAGGTTTGAATGTGTAGCAGGTAGTTTAGTAAAACTTAACTATTTTATGTGTGTAACAGGCTCCTGCCCACCTCCACCAGAGGTTTCAGTCACATACGATGGCAACTTACCGAATGTCACACACATTAGTCCATCCCTCCCCATATTCAGTCTCTAACCGGAATGTTCGAATGAGGCAGAGAACTGGGAAAGTATCGCAGTAGGAATACATTAAAAAGTGGGATTAATCAGAGCTGGGCTGCAGACAGAGCCTGTTCTAGAGCTGGTGAAGTGACAGGGACACGCTCCCGCTAGTGCCGGCTCTGAAATAACAGCAGAAGCAGATCGAAGAGAATGAGCTCATGGGCAGCTGCCCTGTCAGTGCAGCACTCACCTGGCAGGTGTTACACAAAACACAGCACTTCCCTCCACTGCCACCACTTCATTATACTGGCCATGGGGCTGTTTGTCCTGCAGGACTTTGATCTCTCCGGGTGGTCCATGGTGATTCATAACAGAGCCCTTACGGGAGCAGGAGTCATCCCAATGGAAATCTCTCCACTTCTTTCTCAGTGTTACCTTCTTAGCCCTGGCTTTGGAGATTACATTAGCCTTATCCTGTCTTGATTTTAGGTAGGATTTTGATCACCTTCTGGGGCTTGGCAGCTTAGAACTTTCGAGGGCTTTTCTCTGCCTTTTTGGTCCCCGCTGCAGTCAATACATTCTAGACATGGGCATGGTGACCTCCCTGGGGATCTTGATAGCTTTAGCCAACTTCTTGGTGGCTATTTTCCTGCTCACCGCCACTGTCTTCTTCTCATGCCTTGTCCTAGGGTCCCAGCTGCTGGTTGAATGGGAAGGAGCCAAAGTGCTGGTGACTTTAGCCTGCACCAAGTGGCCTTTGCTCATCAGACTCCTGAACCCCAACTGGATGTGGGTCTTGTTCTTCTGCACAGCACAGCCCTGGAGAGGAGGGATCTGCAAATGTACATTCATATGATCCCTTTGTTTAATTGACGAAAACATAAATTAGACACTTAGAGGCTTGGAACTGATTTCAGCTGATGGACAGGTTTGCTAGGTTTTTATGCATTTGGACAGTGAAATGTTGAGTGTTACATTCATTTCAAGCATCCCCATATAGTGGAGCTCCTGAACATAATGGAGAATGGAAATGAAAATGTTTTCCCTTTTTTTAAAAAAAATAAAAAAATAAAATAATGAGAGGCTTATTAGAGAGCACTTGGATTTGAAGCAGGGACCACTTGATCTGCAGTCAAACACTCTACCACTGAGTTATACCCCCATGAGAGCAGATACTTTCCTCATTGTAGCTGAAGCATATCCGTGATTCCAATAGCAGGGGCAGGTTCTCTCTGAGGCACAGAGATTTTTTGGGGAGTTGGTGGCTCCTTTCTTTCCTCACCCTGGAATAAACTGAGCTTTTTACTCCATGGTACATGTTTTATGGACTAACAACAGCAGCTTGAAGAAAGAGGAGAGTGAATATCTCACTCTCAGGGCTGAAGGTGGCCACGTCCCCTCTGACTGACCGTTGCCATTGCAGGAGAGAAGGTTTCAATGGAATTGAATGCCCTGGCTCAGACTAGAGACACAGAAAGGTTTTGCTGTTCCTTGAACGGCAAAGGAAATTGTGTCTGTATGTGAAACTGAGGAGGGACATGAAACGCCCACAGGGTGGCGCAATGCCCTAAGCTAAGGCAGGAGGGTGAAGGAATGGGGCTGAGGAATGACTGAAGTGGACTCACCTGGGATTGAAATGACATTTGTTTGTGTCGGGCAGTGAGAAATGTGACATTAATTCAGATGCAGGGTTGAGGCTTCTTTAGCTCCTTGTAGAACTTGAACTTGATTTCCCAGAAGGGAGAAAGGGAAGGTCTGGGGCAGCCTTTAGTCCCTGGCTGGAGCAGTGTATGAAAAAGGCTCCAGAGACGCAGCTGGCAATTACAGGCCACTGAGGCTAACGTCAGTACCAGGCACATTGGGTGGAATTGTAGAGCCCAATGATTAGACCCATCGGTGAACAGAATTTGCTGGGTGTAGCGGGTGGTTACCTGCTCCTGCCCTGCGGGGCTTGAAGCAGCCCAGGAGAGGGCTGGGGCTGGGACAAGGAGCCTGGGCTGATTGGGGGAAGCAGGCTCAGCTGTGGCCATGCCCCAGTCAGGCCCAGCTGGCCCCTAGAAGAGGCAGTGAGCCAGGAGCCCAGTCAGTCTCCCTCTGCTTGTAGTGAGAGAAGGGCCTGGCTGCAGGGACCCAAGCAAGACACCTAGAGTGGGAGCAGGGCTGGGGAAGGGCCAGAGGAGCTGGGAGCTCTGGCCTGGAAAGCCCCAGGCTGCAGGCCTGACTATAGGCTGAATAGGTGCAGGGCTGCAATGGGGCAGCCCAGGGGGAAGCAGAGGCGGCAGATCCAAACCCCTTTGCCTGTGATGAGTGGCTCATACTGCAGTCTGCCCCAGTGAACGGGGGCTGGATGGAGACTGGGCAGTAGCCAAGACTGAGGTGAAGTGGGGATAGTGGGTGGGGGTTCCCCTGGGAGGGGGAGACCCAGAACTGTGGGGGTACTGCCAGGGGGTACTGCCAGGGTAAAAGGGGCACCGGGGTCCTGGGAGGGACAGGGGGCCAGCTGCGGTAAGGCAGATCACCGGCCTGCAGAGGGTGCTCTGACAGCTGGAGAGCTAATTCCCAAGACGACCAGCATGAGGTGCCGCCGGGTGAGTCTGCCCCCGCTTACATTGGGGAAGAATGAACATGGTTTTTGTAAAGGAAAATCATGCCTCACGAATCTACTATAATTCTTTGAGGAAGTCAACAAGTATGTGGCTAAAGGTGATCCCGTGGATATAGTATACTTAGATTTTCAGAAAACCTTTGACAAGGTCTCTCCCCAAAGGCTCAGAAGCAAAATGGGATAAGTTGGAAGGTCCTCTCTGGGATAGGTAACTGGTTCAAAGGCAAGAAAGAAAGGGACGGATTTTCAGAATGGAGAGAGGTAAATAGTGGTGTTCCCCTGGGGTCTGTACAGGGACCAGCACTGTTCAACATACTCCTAAGTGATCTGGAAAAAGGGGTAAACAGTGAGGTGGAAACATTTGCAGATGATACAAACCAACTCAAATTAGTTACATCCAAAAGAGAGTGCAAAGTGTGACAAAGGGATCTCACCAAACTGAGTGACTGGGCAGCAAAAAGGCAGATGAAATTCAATGTGGATCAATGCAAAGTAATGCCCATGGGAAAACATGATCCCAATTCTACATCTAAACTGATGGGGTCTAAATTAGCTCTTACAACTTAAGAAAGAGATCTTGGAGTCACTGTGGATACTTCTCTGAAAACATCTACTCAATGTTGTAGCCCTGAGGATTAATCTGTTGGTCTGTATAAAATGTCTTTTTGATAAAAGTGTGTAGGCTGCATAGATTAATAGAATTTGCAATAGCTGTAAACGCAAGATACCTAGAAGCTTCTAAACCAGACATCCTGGCCTATTTCCTCTGTGATGCTGAAAGCAACCTTTAAGACCCTTACTCAGAAAAGTAATAATAGGAGACAAACCTACGCAAATGTCTAGGGACTTTTTGAATGTTTACTAACCTTTCACCTAGTTAGGGTACAAAGGAGGGTATTTTTGTCCACAAATGTAACACATACACCCGCAAGCTACTATATAGCTGTCATTAGTACGCACACAAAAGGTCAGCCAATGAAAACAGGTACCCTCACCTTTCCATGGGGGAAAGACAAATTTGGGCATAGGAGGAAGGATTTCTCCCTATAAAAGGTGTGACAATCCACCATTAAGACAGGCGATACACCCATCCTTCTATTCTCATCGCCTCACCCTGCCTACACCTACGAAAGCTGTCAACTACTGATAAGTCGTAGTGTTCTGTCCTTTCACAGCTGTAAGTATGAAATAATTCTTAATTTCTACTTCACCTCTAAAGCATCTATGCTAAGAAGGGTTTAATTCATAACCAGTTTCTTTATAACTATACTTCCTCTAGCAGAGGTGTGAAATTCACTCTAGTACTATTTGCTGCAAAGTGCATTAGATATCATATCATATCATATCTCTTAAAGAACTGTGATATTTTGTAACTTTGTAATCAAACTGCTTTTAACATTTTACATTTACTTCTTGTTTTATTGGTTTTAAATAAAAGGTCTTGTTTGACTAAACTTTGTCTCAGTGTAAATTCCTGTTATACCCCAATCTCCTTGTATTAAATTCTGTGAAGCCTGATTCAAGACGAACTTTTATCTTCTGATCACACATATTGGCGAGCCATACCCATATAATTAATACCTATTAATTATTACTAACATTCTTAATTAATTAGAAAAATTAATTATTAAATAAAACTAAATTAAGTGGATAAATTCCACTGTCCCTACTAACCCTCCCCAAATCAGGCAACAATGTGCATCGGCAGTCAAAAAAGCCAACAAAATGTCGGGAAGTCATTAGGAAAGGGATGGCTAGCAAGACAGAAATATATTGCCTGTGCATAAATCTGTGGTATGCCTACATCTTGAATACTGGAGCTGGTCCCCATCTCAAAAAGATATATCAGAATTGGGAAAGGTACGGAAAAGGGCAACCAAAATGATTAGGGGTCTTGAACAGCTTCCATGTGAGGTGAGATTAATAAGACAGAGGAGTTTTCGGCTTGGAAAAGAGATGACTAAGGGGGGGCTAGGATAGAGGTCTATAAAATGACAGGTTTGGAGAAAGTAAATAAGGAAGTATCAGAGGGATAGCCGTGTTAGTCTGGATCTGTAGGGAAGTGCTATTTACTCCTCATAACACAAGAACTAGGGGTCATCCAGTGAAATGAATAGGCAGCAGGTTTAAAACAAACCAAAGGAAGTATTTCTTCACCCAACACACAGTCAACCTGGGGAAACTTTGCCAGAGGATGCTGTGAGGGCCAAGACTATAACAGTGTCCACCAAAGAACTAGATAAGTTGATGGAGGATGGGTCCATCCTTGGCTATTAGCCAGAATGGGCAGGGATACAAAACCATGCTCTTGAAGTGTCCCCAGCCTCTGTTTGCCGGAAGCTGGGAATGAGCAACGGGGGATGGATCGCTTGATGATTCCCTGTTCTGTTGATTCTCTCGCGGGCACCTGGCATTGACCACTGTGGGAGGACAGGATTCTGGGCTGGCTAGACCATTGGTCTGATCCAGTATGGCCGTTCTGATGACCAATAGAGGGCAGTCCCCACCAGCAATATGTATATTTGGTGCACTGAAAGGGCCAACTTTCCAAAGCTGACCCAAAGGTTTAGTAAAAGTGTTTTGGAGAAAAACACTAAACAGAACAATGCGAATGAAAACTGGGAGCTATTGTTTAAGGAGCTTGTTAGATGGGGCATAAGCCACATTGCCTAATTAGCTGAGCTTGCAATGGCCTTCCACTCAACTCCCTGACATTTCTCCGTCTGCAAATGTGGTAACTGTTTTAAAACCTAGATCCAATCAATTACAACACGTCAGGGAAGATTCTAGGCATCAGTGAGCTGATCATTGGGTTGATGGCGGTAAACAAGACATTCCCATAAGGCTCCCTCCCTCCCTCTTCCCAAGAACCACCCTTATCCTCTCTCCCCTTTCTGCTCCCGCATCCTCTGCAAACTTTCGAAGACAGATGTTTTGTGATGGCCTTCGCTCATGGGGATGTTGCCTAATGGTCAGGGTTTCAGTCCTTCGGGGTGGAAGGATGCAGCAGATGGCAGGGGAGCCCAGGACCCCCCATGGGCTCTGACCCAGGCCACTTTGAGGGCAACACTTCTTACCACCCCGCTATTGTCCAAAGTTTGCAGTTTGTCACAGGAAGCTCTGAACGGTGTCAGCTCACTGCTTGGCACCTCTTCGTGGCTGGGTATGGCATGGCAGCTCTCTCCTTCTTGGGGTGGCAGCTGTGTCTGTTACGCTGACAGATCCGGGTCAGTGACTTGTCGGTGGGTGGGATCGAACTGGGAACTCAGGAGCTTAGTGCATGGGCCTCCACAGCATGAACTAAAAGCCACCTGGCTGCTAGCTAAGACTGTAGAGAAGACTTGTTTTATCTCTCCCTCTAAGTGATCTTGGTGCCACTAGCTGGGACACACCACCACAGCCTGGAGGTGTGTGGGTTACATACTTCCCCTAGCTGAGGAAGCGCATCCTGAACTTCGGAGAGTTCCCAGCTGTAATCCCGGACGACCCCTGTAACAATGCAGCCTCTAGCAGGACACTGCTGAGAGTATCAATTCAGGACAAATTGCTTGGAGCAGGGCAGTCACAGCCCGAGGCTGGGTGCCCTTTACTATTAAAGCACGTCACACCAGCCATGCAGAGAGGACTTTGGTTTTACCCCACTGGCTAATCGGATGTCATAGAATCAATTCCCTCAGCTATTCCAGTTCTCTTCTGTTAGGTTCTATGGGAGCTGTAGGCCCTCCCAGGGTGCTCTGCAAGAACGAGGCCCACACACACTGTGAGTTATTGGCTTTAATGAAGGTAAAGTGACACACCTGCAACGGAGACTCCAAGCATTGCTGTCATGGAGGCGGGAAACCCAGCGCCCTGGAGCTCGGCCTGGTACGGAGTCCAAAAGCAAACACAAAGCATGCTCATATTTATATAAACAGCAGCAAGCCAGCTCATACATAATGCAATAAGGACTTTCCACCCTCTGGGGCCGCCCCCTTGGCCAACAGCCTAGGGGCTTTCCACGCAGCGGTTCCAGCCGGTTATGGCAGGCTGGAACTGGCATGCCGTGTCCTACAATGACCGGGTGCTGAGAAAGCGAAACTGCCTAAGCTAGGCCGTAACAAAATCTTCCGTGGTTCCCTATCCTCCTACACCCCCTGAAACAACCCCCCCACAAGTGCCGCCCACCCCGTGGAAACAAACCCTCCTTCCCCAGCACTGTCCCGCCAAAACAGCGGTAATGAACCTTGCTAATATGTTATAGGGGGCCCCTAAGGTAGTATAGTTAAGGTAAAAGAAAAATGTTTTCTTGCTAGTAGAATAAGATCTTCCCCCCACTTGGTAATCAGTCGCCCTGTGGAGTGAATGAGGTGGGACTGAGGAAGGCGTGGAAGGCAGCACCTCCAGACAGCTGCATCCCTTGGAGAGGGGCTGGGAGCCAGACCAGATCAGCAGAACAGGTCAGCCAGCGACTCATAGCTCATCTCCTCAGTCCCCTGCTGCCGGCTCACCAGCCCTTCCCACTCACCTCCTCAGCCCCCCCCTTCCATGCCGCCGGCTCACCCGCCCACTCCCCTCAGTCCCCTACCCCCCATGGCTCACCTGCCTGCCCACCCACTCACCTCCTCACCTCTCCTCCCCACCGCCAGCTCACCTGAACCCCCGCCAATGCCCACCAGCTTGCGACCTCAGACCCCCAGTCCCCACGGCTCACCTGCCTGCCCGCCCACTCGCCTCCTCACCTCTCCTATCCCACCGCCAGCTCACCTGACCCCCCCGCCAATGCCCACCCGCTTGCAACCTCAGACCTCCAGTCCCCATGGCTCACCTGCCCCCCCGCTCACCTCCGTTCCCCCCTCCCCAGCTTGCATACTCACCCCCCACCACTGCCCGCCCGCTCACCTCCTCAGCTCTCTTCCCCCACTGCCAGCTCACCTGACCCCCCCGGGGTTACCTGCTGCAGTGCGGGCAGCCCCCCTGCCCCAGCTCACCTCGTCTCCGTCTCCACCTTGCTGGGCCTGAGCGCGAAGCCGCCACACAGCTTCTCTTCCCTCCACGGCTTCCTGCGCGCACAGCTGATTAGCAGGGGGAGGGGGGAAAGCGAGGTGAGGCATTCAGGGGAGGAGGCGGAGTGGAGGTGAGCTGGGGCCAGCCACCGGCTCACCTGCCCCCCCGCCACTGCCTGCCCGCTCACCTCCTCAGCCCCCCTACCCTGACCTTCTATTGTGCCATACAGGAGGCCTGTGATATGCAGGGGGTCAGATTAGATGCTCTAATGGTCTCTTCTGGCCATAAAGTCGACTAATTTCAGAAAATCTGAGTGTAGCATTGGGAGCAGCGTCTGATGTTTCCCTGTCTAGCCGGCTTGCTGCCTAGAACGAACGCTCCTGGAGTGGGGTGATCCACAGGAAGTAGCTCAAACCTCCAAAGTGCCTGGCCAGGGGCAGGACATTAGCACAGCAAGGGAGGGGTGAGGCAGTGACATCACAAAGGCCTTTTGCAGGACCTCAGACTATTGGTCCAAGGTGGTGGGGAGGTGGTGACCTCACAGAGAGATGCTGACATCGGCCAGGCAGGACAGGGGCGAGGGGCCAGGAAACCTCAGAGACCCCTGTGGCTTTGCTCCAGCAAGTCTCCTTCTCCAGGTCTCTCTTTGAGGACTGAGAGAGTATTCGGGTTCATGGACGTGAGCGCCAGGAGGAACCTCTTTCGAGTTTTCTCCTTCCCTTGTAGTGATTTTACTAGAAAACAGCTGTCCCTGTTTAGAAGTTAAGAGCCTCCTGGAGGTTTGAAACCTGTTCAGTCTGATCCATCTGGTGACAGTTGAATTCTGGGCATGCAAAACACGAGCTTAAGGAGGCAGAATTTTATTGCACACCTGGGAGTTTGTCCCTTAGAATCACTGGGGACATTAGGGTTTGTCCTTTTTGTTTCACCTTTTTTTCCTCCATCCATCTCTCCCTCCTTTCTCTTCGTCTCTTCCTTCTTTTGTCCTTTCTCCTGTTCTCCTCCCAATACCAGGAGGGGGGGGTGTTGCGGGGGAGTGCTCTGCAGCTCCCACTGTGGGAGGTCCACCCAAAAATGTGGGGCTGAAATAGTGCTCGGGCAGTGATCCCCACCAGTGACCTGGGCCATCCTTTGGCCTCTCTGGTGAGAACATTCAGCCTCAGTCTCTACCCTGATTGGCTGAGCAGGGGGTTATTGATAGGGAGGAAACTCAGATCCTTGTTGTTCTCTTTTTTAAGAACAAGTAAATAAGTCAGAACCAGTTCTATGTTTGATGAATTTTGCTGCTTCTCTGCATTAATGGTCTCTGAGCAGTTCATGATTCTCTCTAACATTGCAGTTCTCCTCAAATACTTGCTGAATAATTCCTGTGCACTGTTGTTGGTCTGGAGCTCATCTGAGAGCACTTTATTCAGGTCATTCAATGTCTGAAATTCAAGATCCAATGGTTAGTTTGAAAATCAGGGCTTTTGGGTCCTATTCCCAACTCTGCCACTGACTGGCCGTGTGACCTAAGACAAGTCAATTCTCCTTTCTCAGCCTTAGCTTCTCCCTCTTTCAAGTAGGGATAATAATGATCCGCTCCTACCTAGCTCAACACACTCACTCTTCCCCAACACACACACTGTCTCTCCCCACACACACACAATCTCCACACCGCAGTTGAAAGCAGCTGGTAATCTAGTAAGAGGCCCATGGAACGGTGGGATAGAGAAACCTGCATCATGTGATGCTGTACCAGCCCGTGAGGCATTGCAAACCCTTCCCAAAACATCCTGCAGCCAGTTGCACAGTGGGATAGTTACCCACAGTGCACTGCTCTCTGTTGCCATCCAAGATCTGCTAGCATGGATGTGCTCTGGGGACACAAGGGACATAGGGAGGACATTCAATAGCTGTTTAGTTAAAACACTTTAACTAAAGCAGCAATGCCAGGGGGTTGGTGTTTCCTTTCTTTCCAGGTTCTTTTGAAGAACTTCAAAATGATCTCACAAAACTAAGTGATTGGGCAACAAAATGGCAAATGAAATTTAATGTGGATAAATGTAAAGTAATGCACATTGGAAAAAATAACCCCAACTATACATACAACATGATGGGGGCTAATTTAGCTACAACGAGTCAGGAAAAAGATCTTGGAGTTATCGTGGATAGTTCTCTGAAGATGTCCACGCAGTGTGCAGAGGCGGTCAAAAAAGCAAACAGGATGTTAGGAATCATTAAAAAGGGGATAGAGAATAAGACTGAGAATATATTATTGCCCTTATATAAATCCATGGTAGGCCCACATCTCGAATACTGTGTACAGATGTGGTCTCCTCACCTCAAAAAAGATATTCTAGCACTAGAAAAGGTTCAGAAAAGAGCAACTAAAATGATTAGGGGTTTAGAGAGGGTCCCATATGAGGAAAGATTAAAGAGGCTAGGACTCTTCAGTTTGGAAAAGAGAAGACTAAGGGGGGACATGATAGAGGTATATAAAATCATGAGTGATGTTGAGAAAGTGGATAAGGAGAAGTTATTTACTTATTCCCATAATACAAGAACTAGGGGTCACCAAATGAAATTAATAGGCAGCAGGTTTAAAACAAATAAAAGGAAGTTCTTCTTTACGCAGCGCACGGTCAACTTGTGGAACTCCTTACCTGAGGAGGTTGTGAAGGCTAGGACTATAACAATGTTTAAAAGGGGACTGGATAAATTCATGGTGGCTAAGTCCATAAATGGCTATTAGCCAGGATGGGTAAGAATGGTGTCCCTAGCCTGTTTGTCAGATGGTGGAGATGGATGGCAGGAGAGAGATCACTTGATCATTGCCTGTTAGGTTCACTCCCTCAGGGGCACCTGGCATTGGCCACTGTCGGTAGACAGATACTGGGCTAGATGGACCCTTGGTCTGACCCGGTACGGCCTTTCTTATGTTCTCACCCTGGAGTAAACTCAGCTTTTTATTCCATTCTTGATGTTTCATGGAATAACAACAGATGACCGAAGAAAGACGTGGACAGGACAGGTCTGAAGGAAGAGGCAGAGAGGTGTTGGTGGTGGGCAGGGTGGGTTGCAGGGACGGGTCAGAGAGGTGGCGGCTGGTGGGCAGACCTTGTGGTAGGGGGTGGAGAGGCACGAGCAGGAGGCAGGAAGGCCTTGGGGGAGGAGAGGAGCGAGCGAAAGGTGGATCAGCCGTCCTCAGCCAAAGAGGAAGAGCTGGGAAGTGGCCAAATAGGAGTAAGGGGGGAGCACAGGTGGGGCCTCAGAAAGAGGAGAAGGGGGGGGCAGTGCCATGGTCTGGGCACCAATGGGCCCCCCACTTCTAGGGAGCTTCCAGCGCTCACACCCAGCCTCCCCAAATGCAAGAGCCATGGGCCACCTATTCTCTTCATCTTCACTAACCAAGCCCCTCCCCAAGCTATGTTGATGGGAGAAGCCCTCCTGTTGACACAGCGCTATCTGCACCGGGATTAGGTTGATATAACTGCATTGCTGAGGGAGGTAAATTTTTCACACCCCTGAGTAATGTAGTTACACCGATCTAATTTTGTAGTGTAGACCTGTCCAAAGAACCTTGGGAGTAAAACTTCCCCTGCTCCTCTGCTTTACTGAATCCAAACACAAGCAAAGCTTGTCAGGCCCAGATGGAGGTTGGCAGAGAGTCAGGTGTGTGCAGACATGATCCCTTCAGCAACTGCAGGCACCATGGCTTAGCTGGCTAATACCCCTGTTTTGTATACAGGAGATACTGGGTTTAAGTTCCAGTGGTACCTTACTGAGTTGCTTTTGGGGCACCTGGTATTGTCTGCTGTCAGAAGACAAGATTCAGAGCTAGATGGACTGTCGGTCTAGCCTAGTGTGGTTTTTCTTATGGTTTAAATTACACTCACAGGCACTGAGGATAGAGTTACTGAAAGTTTGGGAGTTAGGAGCTGATAGGTCAGTGGTCCAGTCCCCTCATGGATGACCCCCTCCCTCTGGGACAGGGGCAGGTCTGAGCTCTCACACCAGATGCTCATTGTGGCTGCCAGAATCTGTGGGCAGCTCATTTAGTTTATGCGGAGGGTTGAGTCCTGTTTTGTGCACTGTGTCTGAGAATGAAAATCCTAACCCGCCCTTTGAAATAACAAAAGCAGCAGGACGTGTTTCTGTCCCTGCCCCAGAGCAGACAGACCAATGGAGAAATGCCATGAGTCCAGGGTAATACTCCCCTGCGGTTTTACCATTTCCACTTGCTAAACTCCCTCCCAACCTTCTGGGCTCCTGGAGCAGGGGACTGAGCCTGAGCCGAGACACGGACACTGCAACTTTACAGCCCAAGCCGCATGACCCTGATTAATGTGACACGGGCCAGTCATGGGTGTTTCATTGCACTGGAGACGTAGCCTAATGTTATGTCTGCACTGTGATTAACACACCCAGGGCACCTGTCAAAAAGCCAGGGTCAGCTGACTCAGGGTTATGGGGCTTGAGCTGCAAGACTATAAAATTACAGTGCAGACAGATGGGCTTGAGCCCAGTCTCTGAGACCCCCTGAGGGGTGAGGGTTTCCGAACCCAGGCTTCAGTGTGAACACAAATATCCGCACCACAGTTTTTAGCCTCTCAGCTTTAGCTTCATGAGCCCACGTCAGATGGTCCAGGCCGGCCACACTGCCATCTTTATCCCAGGAGAGATGGACTCTAAGGGTACGTCTCCATTGCAATGTCAGCCCAGGTGTGGCATGTTGTGCTCAAAGCAGCACCCTGGAAGCCCCATATTCACCACTCTCATATAATGATGATACAATTTGTACAAAGTCTGCCTGATGAGGTATCTTTTCAAAAGTCTTGGTCTGTTGAACATTACTATTGTGTTGGATTGTGTGTGTAGCATTGGCTGGGAAGTTCTGCTCTGTGTGTGTTACTGAGATGAGGTTAGGAAATGCCCACCACCAGCCTTTCAGGTGTGACAATGGAGGAGCCAGACCCGCTGCTGGCCCATTAAAGGGATCCACACTCCCAAGGACTATCCCAGGAACCGGGTACAATGCAGACTTCTCCGAGATAGCGCAGCGACAATGGACACTGCTTGACTCACATCCTAGCAAAGGGACTTCCTAGCCAGTTGGAAGAAACTATGAAAAGGGGGGTAGAGACATTATGAATTGGCCTCTCTCCCCCACAACTCAACAGCTGGAAATACACCTGGATGACAAAATTGATTCAGAAATCAGAAGAGAATAATAATAATACATTCAAACCAAAGTCCCCAAACAGACTAGTAGTGGTTTTTCAGCAGAAAATTTTCAGTTTGGGGAATTTTTTCTCAGTCAGACTTTGCCAAGGGAAGCAGGGAGAAAATGGTTGAGTTGTCTCCTTCAGAACAGCTTGGCCTAGACACTAGCTCTGGTTCACTGTTGTGGCCTTGCCCAGGTTGGGGGTATTTTAATTATTTGGGGAGGTCCCAGGGTGTTTGGGGGGAGATTATGAGGCTGTTCCCTTTGAGATAAAAACTAAGAAATGCAGGACTAGAGAATTTTTTTAGAAATCTGGTATTTAGACATTTTATTTGAAGAGGGGGGGGGGCAGCTGAGATTCTGAGCAGATTTTTGTTTGCAAGAAGCAACATTGCTGGATCTGTCATTGTACCAAGGCGGGAGATGGTTGTCTATAAAAGAAGGTGAAGACTAAATGCATCCGATGAGGATGGGATTTGAACCCCTGCGTGCAGAGCACAATGGATTAGCAGTCCACCACCTTAACCACTCAGCCACCTCATCTGAGCTGCTAAGACAGGGACAGGAGGAGAAATCTAAGTCCGGCAGAGAGAGGGCCACTAAGGAGTTTTTAAATACTAAGCGTAAGCAGGGTCTGAATGAGCTCCCCGCTCACATCTAGTGAGGAGCTGGGGGAAGACTTCAGGAACAGGCCATGTTTGCACAGACACCCCTACTCTGCCTAGCTATGCAGCATGGTGGTGCCGCTTCCCCAAAATGACCAGTTTGGGATGGTGGTGGATTGCAAATCACTTTAGCATTGAGTGGAATGAAATGTTATTCTCCTTCCTGTACGAGTGAAGGGCAGCAGAACGTACCTAGGCCGTCCTGACGGAGGGGTGGGTGGGGGAGGAATCGCTCTCATTGGACGGCAGAGAAGTGATTGAGGACGTCACCCTAGCCCAGTGGTCCCCAAACATTTCACACTGCGCCCTCGTATCCATGGCTGTGGCCCCTCGGAAGCCGTGGTCGAGAACCGGGGCTGGGAGTGGGGCCGTTGCTTGCTGGGGAGAGGGGTGCGGACAGGGGTAAGGGGGTCGAGGCCGGGCTGGGAGCCAGGGGCCCAGGCTGAGGGTGGGGCTGGGGAAGAGCTGGGACAGAGTGGGGCTGAGTGTTGCTCCCTCCCTGCCCTCCATGGGGGCTGGCTCAGGCCCTGAGGTGCCCCCATCAATCTTCCTCTGTGTCCCCCTAGGAGTCACGCCCCACATTTTGGGGACCACTGACCCCTACTCGCTAAGCAGGGGCTAGTGATGCCAAAGCCCAGGGAAAGGGAGAACAAGTGCGGGGGCCCCAGCACCGGAACCCTGCCCCCCCCCCACTTCTGTGTGTGGCTCCACCCCCCAGGGCCGGCCTTAAGCCGATTTGGCTGATTCCCCTGAATCGGGCCCCGCCCCTGACAGGGCCCCCGCTCTGTAGCGTCTCTCCCGGAAGCAAAGCTCTGCGTCTCCCGGAAGCAGCAGCTGTTGCTAGGCAACTAGAGACGCTGGCCGGCTGAGGCAGAGGGGGCCCCTGGCTGTACTTGCAGGTCAGGAGGGGGGAGGGGGGAGAAGGCACATGTGCTTTGCAGCCTTCCTTCCCCTTCCCCTCCCCCTCCCCCTCCCCCTCCCCCAGCACTCACCTGGAGGAGACGCCGAGGGAGCTTCTGGTCTGTGGCAGACAGGAATCTCTGCAGTGCACCCTTCCAGCGGTGAGTGTCTGACCCTGCGATTCCCCAAGGGTTGTAATATTGGGCTGGTTTTGTGGTTTACGTGGTGTTGCTGTTTGAGGGTGAGTCTGTGCCTGCCTGTGTCTGTTTCAAAACTAAAGTTGGGATCATGTAACCCAGGAAAAAAGCCCCGAGCCGGTACTTAGTGCTGTGAACTCCAGGTGAGAGAGAGGGAGGTTTGGAGGAGGAAATCAAATACATCAAGAGGGGAGAATGCGAAAGGTCTGCAACACGGCAGGCTGAGACTTTTATCTCCCTCCCCCCCCCCCCCGCAGGAGGGGAAACTGAGGCACTGAGTGATCAGATTCCCCTCTCCAAATTATTTGCAAAGGAGGAGGACGGGGGCTCCTGTCCAAACCAGTTCCCTTCCCATCAACTCTGCTTTCCCTGCTGCAAGACCGCTGTAGGGGATGAATATTTCCATTAAACTATGGCTCCTTCGTTTGCCCTGCAACAATGAAATAGACCGGCTTGGGGTGGAATAGCCCCCCCTAAAGCTTTGTGGATATTAAGGGTTTGGGGGGGGGGCATGATAATATTCTAGATCAATCAAATGCCCAGCTCAGCTTTCTAGCCATCCAGCAGCTTTAGGGCAGGGAAGGTAGGTGCTCTTGGTGCAGAGTGGTCCCAAAACAGGGGTGAATTTAGCGGGGGTTCGTGGGGTCTGCTTGAAATCCCACCCGATGCAGCCACACAGAATCATTGGCAGCGCTGGGAGAGGCCAGGAGTGGAAGCAGGTGGCCTGGGGGTGAGGGGACATTTGCCCTCAGTTCTGGGCTCTGGGATGGACTAGGCTGGGTGGTGGGTTCAGTCTAGTCTTCCAGCCTGTTGCTCTCATTGGGGTTTGTGGTTTTCATCTGGCTCCACCAAAAAGATCATAGAATCATAGAATCTCAGGGTTGGAAGGGACCTCAGGAGGTCATCTAGTCCAACCCCCTGCTCAAAGCAGGACCAAACCCAACTAAATCATCCCAGCCAGGGCTTTGTCAAGCCTGACCTTAAAAACCTCTAAGGAAGGAGATTCCACTACCTCCCTAGGTAACCCATTCCAGTTCTTCACCACCCTACTAGTGAAAAAGTTTTTCCTAATATCCAACCTAAACCTCCCCCTCTGCAACTTGAGACCATTACTCCTTGTTCTGTCATCTTCTACCACTGAGAACAGTCTAGATCCATCCTCTTTGGAACCCCCTTTCAGGTAGTTGAAAGCAGCTATCAAATCCCCCCTCATTCTTCTCTTCTGCAGACTAAACAATCCCAGTTCCCTCAGCCTCTCCTCATAAGTCATGTGCTCCAGCCCCCTAATCATTTTTGTTGCCCTCCGCTGGACTCTCTCCAATTTATCCACATCCTTCTTGTAGTGTGGGGCCCAAAACTGGACACAGTACTCCAAATGAGGCCTCACCAGTGCTGAGTAGAGGGGGATGATCACATCCCTTGATCTGCTGGAAATGCCCCTACTTATACAACCCTAAATGCCATTAGCCTTCTTGGCAACAAGGGCACACTGTTGACTCATATTCAGCTTTTCGTCCACCGTAACCCCTAGGCCCTTTTCTGCAGAACTGCTACCCAGCCATTCGGTCCCTAGTCTGTAGCAGTGCATGCGATTCTTCCGTCCTAAGTGCAGGACTCTGCACTTGTCCTTGTTGAACCTCATCATATTTCTTTTGGCCCAATCCTCTAATTTGTCTAATTTGTAAGATCAAACAAGCCCAGTAGAAAAGGGGAGTGAGAGAGGCGGGAAGGAGTTTGTAAGGGGTTTAAGTGACCCATCAGCGAAAGAGTAAAAACAGAGTTTGACTGGGTTTCCCCCCAGCCACCACTCCTGCAAACACTGGGAAAGGGTCAGCTCCATCCCCCACTGAGGCTATGGTGAGGGACAACAGGGGAGGAAGGAAGCCACATGGCAGTCCCTTCCCCCCAACACCACCCTCCAGCCCCCAAACTCTGTCCCAAAGCCTGCACCCACCCCTCCGCATGCCCTCCCAGAGCCTGCACCCCTCCACCCTTCCTGCACCCCAGTCCGGAGCCTGCACCCAGCACCCAAACTCCGTCCCACTCAGCCCTGGGCAAAGCTCCTTGGTCTGGCTCCCAGTCCCTCTCCAAGGGTTGCAGCTGTCTGGAGGTGCTGCCTTCCACACCTTCCTCATTCACACCTCATTCATTCATTCAATAGGGCAATTGATTACAAAGTGGAGAGAAGATCTTATTCTACTTCTAGCAAAAAGACATTTTTCTTTTACCTTAATTACACTACCTTAGGGGCCTGCTATAACATATTACTAAGGTTCAATACAAAGTCATGTAAAAGTTATACAAAAATGCATAATGCAGAGATTTATCTACAACTGCATTGATTGAGTGCTGTGTGCAGTAATATAGTGACCCCTGGGTCTTTGAATAAGGCTATATACTGCGGGGGGGGGGGGTGTGCAGCAGCGAGTCGGGGGCGAGCGGGTGAGCAAGTGGCAGGTGGGCACAGAGGTGAGCAGTGAGCCAGCAGGGGGTTTAGGGGCGGGTATGGGGGTTTCTGGCAGGGGAGGGAGAAAGTGAAAGGAGGCGAGTGGTGGGTGGGGGACTGACTAGGAGGGACGCAGCAAGTCAGTAGGGGACTAGGGGGTGAAGAGGAGTGTGATGGTGGGGCAGAGCGGGGAGGGGGTGGGTCCTATTTTACTGCTGTGATCTGGTCACCCTATGTGTGCCAGGTTTCAGAGTAGCAGCCATGTTAGTCTATATCTACAAAAAGAACAGGAGTACTTGTGGCACCTTAGAGACTAACAAATTTATTTCAGCATGAGCTTTCATGGGCTACAGCCCACTTCTTCGGATGCATAGAATGGAATACTTCTTTTTGCCTATGGGTGCCGTTTCTCCCCCCTCCCCCTCAAACCTTCCTCTTTGGCCCACAGCTGTTTTGATGGGGTGGTGCTGAGGAAGGAGAGTTTGTTTCTGCGAGGCGAGCGGCGCTGGTGGGGGCAGTGTTTCCATGGGGCTGGGCAGTGCTGGGGGGAAGGAGGGGGCATAAAATAAACATTATTGAAGAAAATCAGTTGTACAACTATCAAAACAAATTATTTTCCTAATATGAAAGTGAAAATCTATAATTAATATTCTTTTAGAATGTGGTGACTTCTATCAATATGGGCAAGAGATCAAGAGATATTGGTAGAAAGTACCCAAGTGGGAGTAAGAAAAGAGCCATATACAATATTATGTAGTAATATATAATTTTGTTATTATGTATCTAGTCATGGAAAGTAAATAATACATGTAAGAAATGAAAGGTGGGGTTTTTTAAGTTTTTTTTTTTTTTTAAGTCATCCCTGCCGGGGCCCCGTCAAAACTGTTCGAATTGGGCTCCGCACTTCCTAAAGCGGGCCCTGCCGCCCCCTTCCACCCCTTCCACCCACGGCCCCACCCACTGTCACCTCTGCTCCACCCCTTCCCCCACTGGCCCCACCCTGTCACTCCTTTACCCCGGCCCCGCTGCGGCCCCAAGACCAGAGAAGCTCTGTGCCCCTGCTGCAGCCCCCGGGCCGTAGCAGGGAGTGGGAGCTCCTCCAGCCCTGGGACCAATATGGGGGAGACTTTCCCAGGGGGGCCCAATTTGGCCAGGGCCCCTAGTCATGGGCCCCACTGCCCCCTTGGCAACACAAGGTTTGGGGAGCCTGAGCCCCCCCGAGCCTCCATTACGAGCCGCCCAGGCTACCTCTGCTCAGTGGGTGGCCAGTCTCCCTGTGTCTCTGCTGTTCGTGCTGGGGAGCCCGGCCGGCCTTAGGGGTGGGGCCCCCGGCAGCCGCCCAGGGCTCCAGGGGGTCAAAGGGCACCGTGTGGCCATGCAAAGGTGCTCACTGCTCTCCCCTGCCCCAATGCTCCTCCGTGGCCCCACAGAGGGCTGGGGGGAGCGAGGAGCAGCACTATGTGCTCCATGCGTCCTGGTCACTTTCCCCATCTGGGCTAGGCTGTGAGGGGAGCATCAGAAGCTGCTGCTCTCTGCCCTCCCCTGACGCAGCCCGGCTGAGGAACGTGACCTGGATGCAGGGAGCTCGGATGACGTCCCTTCTCGCCCCCCTGCCCCTGCTAGGGAAGGCTGGTGTGTGGTGTCTCCATGGCTGCACTTTCAGTGATGCAGGTTTCTCGATCCCATTGTTCCAGGGGCATCCTACTAGATAAAATTGAGCAAGAAATGCTTCCCAGTGGTTTTTAGGACTGGAATTGCTATTTTCAACAGTGATTGCCATTTTTTTTCTAGTTTTGTTTGTTTAAAAGGAAGACAGTGATATTGCACTGGCAAATTCCCCATAGAAACAAAGAATAATAAAGGCACCTCAACTTTTCCTCATTTATGGAGGACAGTCTTATAATACGCATCCAGATCTCCTCCAATCACACAAGTTGAAAATTGTTCCACTTTACAGCAGTTCTGTAACCATGCGGGAACCAGTCCTGTCTGTGTTCAAAATTCCTGCTGAATGACCCACCATGGGAGCAAGTTACCAGTGACCCAGGGCTGGGGCAGAAGGAGGGTGTGGGGGTGGGGGAGAGCCCAGAGCTGGGGCAGCAGGGGGGTGCGGGTGGGGGGGAGGCCCAGAGCTGGGGTGGCAGGGGGGTGCTGGTGGGGGGGGCAGAGCCCAGGGCTGGGGCGGCAGAGGGTGCAGATGGTGGGGGGCAGAGCCCAGGGCTGGGGCAGCAAGGGTTGTGGGGGGGAGCCCAGGGCTGGGGTGGGGGCAGCCAAATTTTTTTTCCTTGGGGAGGCAAAAAACCTAGAGCCGGCCCTGCCTCCACCCACCGTGAGGTAGGCAGGAGTGGATCATTATTATCCCTACTCAAAAGAGGGAGAAGCTAAGGCTGAGAAAGGAGAATTGACTTGTCTTAGGTCACACAGCCAGTCAGTGGCAGAGTTGGGAATAGGACCCAAGAGCCCTGATTTTCAATATACCTGCTCCTGGAAATTTCCACTAAATGCATCCAATGAAGTGGGTATTCATCCACAAAAGCTCATGCTCCAAAACATCTGCTAGTCTATAAAGTACCACAGGACTCTTCGCTGCTTTTACAACCTAACCATCAGATCTTGAATTTCAGACATTGAATGACCTGAATAAAGTGCTCTGTGATGAGCTCCAGACCAACAACAGTGACAGTAATTATTCAGCAAGTATTTGAGGAGAATTGCAATGTTAGAGAGAATCATGAACTGCTCAGAGACCATTAATGCAGAGAAGCAGCAAAATTCATCAAACATAGAACTGGTTCTGACTTATTTCCTTGGTCTTAAAAGAGAACAAGGACCTGAGTCTCCTCCCTGTCAATAACCCCCTGCTCAGCCAATCAGGGTAGAGACTGAGGACGGGAGGCTGAGGGTTCTCACCAGAGAGCCCAAAGGAGGGCCCAGGTCACTAGTGGGGATCACTGCCCGAGCACTATTTCAGACCCACATTTTTGAGTGGACCTCCCACAGTGGGAGCTGCAGAGCACTCCCCTGCAACAGATGGATCAGACTGAACAGGTTTCAAACCTCCAGGAGGCTCTTACCTTCTAAACAGGGACGGCTGTTTTCTAGTAAAATCACTAAAAGGGAAGGAGAAAACTCGAAAGAGGTTCCTCCTGGCGCTCACGTCCGTGAACCCGAATACTCCCTCAGTCCTCAGAGAGAGACCTGGAGAAGGAGACTTGCTGCCGCAAAGCCACAGGGGTCTCTGAGATTTCCCTGGCCCCTCGCCCCTGTCCTGCCTGGCTGATGTCAGCATCTCTCTGTGAGGTCACCACCTCCCCACCACCTTGGACCAATAGTCTGAGGTCCTGCCAAAGGCCTTTGTGATGTCACTGCCACACCCCTCCCTTGCTGTGCTAATGTCCTGCCCTGGCCAGGCACTTTGGAGGTTTGAGCTACTCCCTGTGGATCACCCCACTCAAGGAGCATTCGTTCTAGGCAGCGAGCCGGCTAGACAGGGAAACATCAGACGCTGCTCCCAATGCTACACTCAGTTTTTTAGAAATTAGTCGACTTTATGGCCAGAAGAGACCATTAGAGCATCTAATCTGACTCCCTGCATATCACAGGCCTCCTGTATGACACAAGAGCTACTTTTGGGGCAAACACATTCCAGAAAGGCATCTAGTCTTCATGAAATGACATCAAGAGATGGAGAATCCACCACTTTCCTTGGTAGCTTGTTCCTGTGGTGAATCATCCTTGCTGTTGAATATTTGTGCCTTAGTTGTAATAGGAATTTGTCTCTTTTCATCTTCCAGCCATTGGGTCTTGTTAGGCCCACCGACAGGCTGATTCTACTTGGTGATTTCAACGCGAGAGTAGGATCCGATCACTCTGCCTGGGATGGCATCATTGGAAAAAATGGAATCAGCAAATGCAACAGCAATGGCCTACTACTATTAAAGACATGTGCGGCTCATGATCTGATCATCACCAATACCATCTTCCGCCTGCCCACTCGCAAAAAGATGTCCTGGATGCACCCGCGCTCCAAGCACTGGCATCTCATTGATTATGTCATCGTGCGGAGGAAAGACAGACAGGATGTAAGGGTGACCAAGGCCATGCCAAGTGCTGACTGTTGGACTGATCATAGACTTATCTCTAAATTAAGCCTTCACATCAAGCCAAAGAGACGTCCGCAGGGAAATAAAGCTGTGATGAAAAAGATCAACGTCAGTAAACTGAGGAACCTCAACACAGCAGCTTCACTAGTAACCAACTTTCAGAGCTGCAATTAGAGGAAAATGTTGAGAGGAACTGGGAACACTTTCGAAATATTGTGCACTCTTCTGCACTAAAGGTTCTTGGACCCTCACACAGGAAACAGCAGGACTGGTTTGATGAAAACAACGAAGAGATCAAGGCTCTACTTGCTGAAAAGCACCACCTTCACCGTGCTTATCAGAATGACCCGTTGTCAACAGCTAAGAAAAATGCCTTTAACAACATTCGTAGGACTGTACAGAGCAAGCTTCACAAGATGCAGGACTCCTGGTTGAGTGCCAAAGCAGATGAAATCCAGAAGTTTGCTGATAGGAACGATGCCAAATGGTTCTACGAAGCCCTTAGATCCTTGTACGGACCTCGGCCTTCAGGGAGTTCCCCTCTACTGGACTTAGATGGTGTAACTCTCATTACTGAGAAGACTCTGATTCTACAGCGTTGGGCTGAGCACTTCCAATCCGTACTGAACCGCCCATCTTCCATCAATAACAAGGAGATTGACAGATTGTTCCAGGCGGATATCAACTACAGCCTGGACGTTCCACCATCAGAGACTGAAACCCTACAGGCCATCAGCCAGCTGTCCAGTGGCAAGGCCTCAGGATCTGATGCGATTCCAGCGGAAATCTGTAAGGATGGTGGTGCAATGCTTGTTGACAAACTCACTCAGCTGTTCCAGTCCTTCTGGAATCAAGGGTCCATTCCTCAGGAATTGAAAGACGCGTCCATCGTACACCTCTATAAGAGGAAAGGGAATCGAAAAGTTTGCGATAATCATAGAGGAATATCACTGCTTTCTAGCGCAGGTAAGATCCTTGCACGAATGTTGCTGAATCGCCTGATTGACCATCTGGAACAGGGTCTACTACCCGAGACACAGTGCGGCTTCCGTAAAGAGCGTGGCACTGTGGACATGATCTTCGCAGTCCGACAGCTCCAAGAGAAGTGTCAAGAGCAGAATCGCGAATTGTACACCATCTTCGTGGATCTTACCAAGGCTTTTGACACTGTCAGTCGTGAAGGTCTGTGGCACATCATGTCGAAGTTTGGGTGCCCTGACAGATTTATCCTGATGGTACGTCAGTTCCACGACGGCATGACGGCTCGTGTTCTGGACGACGGAGAAGCTTCAGAGGCCTTTCCCGTCACAAACGGTGTCAAGCAAGGGTGTGTGTTGGCACCGACCCTGTTCAGCATAATGTTTTCAGCCATGCTGTCAGACGCCTTTCAGAACAGTTCCTTGGGAATCAGTCTGAGATACCGGACTGATGGGAAACTGTTCAACCTGCGAAGACTCCAGGCTGTCACCAAAATAAAGGAGACTGTGCTACGAGAGCTCCTTTTTGCTGACGACTGTGCCCTGAATGCTGGATCAGAGCAGGAAATGCAAGCTAGTATGGATAAATTTGCAGCAGCATGTGACAACTTCGGCCTTCTCATCAATATAAAGAAAACCGAAGTGTTGCACCAGCCAGCTCCAAAAGCCCAATACCAAGAGCCCACCATCACAGTGAAGGGACAAAAGCTGCAAGCAGTGGACCAATTTACATACCTTGGCAGCACCCTTTCTCGTGCAGTGACAATTGACATCGAGGTCAATTGCAGAATCGCCAAGGCAAGTTCTGCATTTGGCAGACTGCTGACCAACGTGTGGGACCGCCGTGGAATAAGCCTTGCTACAAAGCTTAAAGTCTACCGAGCAGTAGTGCTAACTACCCTGATGTATGCCAGTGAGACTTGGACTGTATACAGGAGGCATGCTAGGCAACTGAACCACTTCCATATGACTTGCCTCTGCAGACTTCTGAGGATCCGGTGGCAGGTTAAGGTGCCAGATACAGAAGTCCTCTCCAGAGCAGGCCTGCCGTCAGTTTACACGCTGCTCATGAAAGCCCAGACACGCTGGGCAGGCCATGTTGTAAGGATGCCAGACAACCGCATCCCCAAACAGTTCTTTTATGGTGAGCTGTCTCAAGGAAAGCGATCGCACGGGGGACAAAAGAAGCGATACAAAGACACGCTGAAAGCCTCTCTTAAGTCCCTGGATATCGATATCACCTCCTGGGAAATCATGGCACAAGATCGATCGACATGGCGTACGCTGATCCACCAAGGTTGCCAGACATCTGAAGCCAGAAGGATAACTATAGCACAAGAGAAGTGAGCACTCCGTAAAACCAGAGCTGTAAATGCTGTAACAGTGGTGCCCACACATGTCATGGAGACACCACACACCAGCCTTGCCAAGCTGGCAAAGATCAAACCTTCACAGAAAGACACCCATGGTTTTCTAGCCCAGCTCCCTAAGGCCTCAGCCACAACCACTTAACCCAGGGGCCTTTCTACACTCTGGTTCTGTTCTCACTGAAGGGTCATTTCCAATTGTTTGCTCAGACCAGCTTCCCCAGCACACTCACTGCTGTGCAGCTCTGTACGTGTGGCCATGGCTGAACAGCAAGAATTCCTGCCCATTTCCCTACTGTCTGAAGCATGATTAGAGTGTGTTTGTGGTTAATGATGTTGCTGTAGATTGTTCATTCCCTGCCTTGGCAATTCAGACAGTCCCTTTTCCCATCATATCGCCAGCACCTCTGTGATTCCAATAACAGGGGGCAGGTTTTCTCTGGGCACTGAGATTTTTGAGGGCATTGGTGGCTCCTTTCTTTCCTCAACCTGGAGTAAACTCAACTTTTTATTCCATCCTTGATGACTCATGGAATAACAACAGCAGCATGAAGAGGAGAGTGAATATCTCACTGCCAGGGGGAAGGTGGACACATTCCCTCTGTCTGACCATTGCCATTGCAGGAGAGAAGGTTTCAGTGGAATCGAATGCCCTGGCTCAGACAATAGACACAGGGAGGTTTTGCTATTCATGGATCTGTGCAAAGGATATTGTGTGTCTGTGTGAAACTGAGGAGGGATATGAAATGCCCACGTGGTGGTGCCTAAGGCAAAAGGGAACCTTAGAGGATTAGAACAGGATAAGTTCTCAAGCAACATGTTTCTTACTTTGCCCATCTGTTAGTTTTGATGATTATCGATGGAAAGATTTTGCCATTGGGTTGTGTGTTTACAAAGAAATTGACATTTACCAACAAATACGTAATTCTTCCAAGTCTGCTGGTGGTGAGTTTAGAGGGACACACTCACTCTTCCCACCCTCCATTCCAGGCCTGTGCTTTCCAGAATGTCAACTTCCCACAGAGCTGGGATCCTTCCCTCATCTCCCCCCAGACCACTGCCCCACCCCCACTTCTGGGGTCCCCTTCCAACACTGTCCAACTCCCCTGCTGGCAGGATCCCTTCCCATTCCTTTCATTTCCTGCCTCCCCTCTGAGCAAAAGCTCTGCATTGTTCCCACACTGGGAATTGAACCCAGGCCGCCTGGGTGAAAACCAGGAATCCAGATCACGAGACCATATAGGACTTGTATAGTCAATAGCACATTTACACATACACACCCAATAATTGAAAGTAGCCATTCAAAAAAACTTCAGAAACAGACTTCAAAGAGAAATTGCAGAGTTACAATTGATTTGCAAACTTAACACCATTAATTTGAGCTTGAATAAGGACTGGGAGTAGCTGGGTCACGACAAAAGCAATTTTCCCTCTCTTGGTATTGACACCTCCCCATCAATTATGGGGAGAGGACCACATCCACCCTGACTGAATTAGCCTTCAACACTGGTTCTCCCCTTGTACAGTAACTCCCATCACTTCATGTTCCAATCTATATTTATGCCTCTATCTGCAGTTTTCACTCCATGCATCTGAAGAAGTGGGCTTTTTACCCATGAACGCTTATGCCCAAATAAATCTGTTAGTCCTTAAGGTGCCACCGGACTCCTCATTGCTTTTAATTCTAAGCTGATCTTAACCCTTTCAGTACCCTTACAAACTCAGATGCTTCTCACCACAGGCTGGAGCCTGGCTTTTCAGCCAGGCTCTCCCCTTTCATCAGCGCTTCAGTTGCTTGGTGTGGGGGTGTCTGTAGACGCAGGTGGCAGAGAGAGATAAAGCCTGGCAAATGTCTCTCCTTTTATCATGTCCTTTCTTCCCTCATGGCTTTGCACACACACCCCCCTTCAGAGTCAGGTGAGCATCACTGTGTCTCTCCAAGCAAGTCTGAGCAATTCCCCTGGGGTGTCCTCATGCAGGTGAGTCAGTGCATTGTAGCTCCCTTGCTGGACAATGGCTGTCGATGGGTTGTTTGACACCCTGTCTGGGTGTTGGTTACTTTCCTTGCTGTTGCCACTGGGGAGCTAATATTTGGCTGACTCCCCCACCTTGCAGCACAGTGACAACCACACTGCACAATTCTCATAACTTCATATGCATGAATGGTCTACATCTATGGGTAGAGAAGTGACTTTCAGCAGATCATATACTTTCCCTGATACCTTACAAGTCATGCTCTATATGTAAGATCACGATGATATGAAAATGAGGATTATGGGGGTTACAGCCGCTCCCCCAAAGGTATAGCATGTCACACTGAGATTCTATGTTCATTTGTTCTGTAACAGCATTACAGAGATCCAATGACTGACCAATGGCATTTCCAAGTGCTAAAATAGCAAGCGATGTCGGTCTCTCATTGGCCATCAGCGACTGAAGATGTGGTTTAATGAGCCGGAGCTTCAAGGCGAGGGTGGCTCTGTCCACTGCCTTCCGTTGCGCTGCTGGGCCCCAAGTCCCTGGTGGCCAATATGTGACGCTGGGAGAAGAGAGTGGGGTCCAAGTGATGGCAGGACTTTTGCCACCAGGGTCTAGCTGCCCAACTTCCTCCTGGTACTGCTGGCCCCCCGTCACCTTCAGGTAACCCAGGAACTGAGGCAGGAATAGGGCAAGGAAGCAAGTAAAGCTGAGCAAGGAAGACAGAAGTGAATCTTGTCTTCATGGGCCACTCGCAATGGGCCGCTCACAATGACGTCCTTTTTCTGTGCCACAACTGACAACAACATCCCAGACAGAAAAGTAATAGGCCAAAAAGAAACCGAGCAGCTGCTGAAGTAGTTCAGTTGGGAGCATGCTAGACTAACAGGCTCTTCTATCCCCCTGTGTGCACGGGTGGGATGTTTTCTGAAAGTGCAGCAGTTCCTTTAACTGCCACGAGTCCCTCATTTCAGGCTATGCAGCAGGAAAAGGCAGCATGGGCTTCTGCACCGAGTTGGCCCACCTGACCTTTCATTCTTCTCTTGCTCTTTGTCAGCAAGCGGAAGAAAAAGAAGCCCTCAAGCTGGAGTCACAAGGGCGACGTAAGGACGACTTCCTGAGTGCCCGCTCCAGTCCTCTGCTCTGCCAGCTGACCTATTGAAGGGCTCTCACCACTTTCTCCAGGTTTGTCCATCGGTCTGTGCCAGGGTGAGCAACAGCTAGGGTGAGCTGTTGGAGTTTCTGTAGCGTAGTAGTTATCACATTTGCCTCACACGCAAAAGGTCTGTGGTTCAAAACCAGGCAGAAACATGCTGTCTCTTGCCAGATCCCCTTGCTGTTCAGGAAGGCCTCCTCCTTCTCCTATTGGCCTGTCTGTTTGATAACTCCAACCCCTGCATGACAGAGGGTGCTGACAGCAGTGGAGAAAGCACCTTGGCATCAGTCTGGAGAACCTAGAGGAATTAGGCGTGTCACCTTTTGGAGGCTTGTGGCTTGGCCTCCTCTGCTGTTGGAGGTTGGCCAGTGGAGGTCGGCTCTTCCTGGAAGGCAGGGCAGAAAGTAAGCACATCATTGTGGCTAAATGGGGTTAGTAGAGCATCACCATTCATTCTGCAAAGCCGGGGGAGGTGCGGTTGGCTGCTGGGAGGCAGAATCCTGTGCCTGCCTGTTGGCTTCCCAGGGGTGGCTCCTTGCAGCCCAGGAGAAGCGGGGTTCTAGGGGGACGGAAAAGCAGCAATGGCGAGGCTGAGTGGGCTCCTTTCTGGCCGACATGGTGGGCTGTGAGGGGTTTGGGAGTTGCCTGTAAGCCATAAGTGGACTTGGTGCAGTGAAAACCGCTGCTCCATTCTGGCTGACCTGGGGGCGCCATTGATGACATGGGAGTGGGGGCAGGGCGCTGGCTGTGAGCAAATGGGATCCAGGAAGCCCCAGCCTGCCCCTCCAGGGGCCGAGTCTTCTTCTCTCCTGCCATGGGGAGCCCGGCCTAGAGCCTGCCCAGCATGCACTGCAGCTCGAGCATTAAGCCTTCCTGTGTGGCCTGTGCTGGAGCTGACCCTGGACCCCTGTGGGGCACTGTTGGGGGAAATCCCGACTGCAAATAATTCTGGCCACAAGATCAACCCATTGGGTCGAATGGGGCAAGCTGGAGGCCTGGTGCCTTAGTCCGTGGGGCCAGCAGGTCAAGCCATTTTCCTGCATGTGGGGGAGGCAGCCGCTGTGGTTCACCCTTCCTGCTCCCTGCGCTGCTGCACCCTAAAATCCCTGTCAGCCGGCAAGATGGGCTGGGAGCCTGGAGAGAGGAGGCAAAGGGGTGGCCCGAGCCCCCTCGGCCACTGCCCCTGCCCCAGGCAGACCACAGAGACCTGATGCCTCCCCAAGTGACACACGGAGATGTGCCAGCAGCGCTAAGGCGGCTCCCTGCCCACTCTGCCCCCTCCCTCCCTGCCACACTGCTCCTGGAAGTGGCCGACATATCCCTGCAGCCCTGAGTGCAAACGCCACAGCTGACCCGCCCCCGTATCCCACTGCCTAGGAGCCACTGCCGGAGGGGAGTGTGTGCCAGTCACTTTGGGAGCTGTGCTGCCCGAGGTAAGCACCTCCACCCCGACCACCTCCTGCACCCCTACCCCTGCCCCAGCACAGAAGCTCTCTGTGTCTTGAACAAGCACTTTCAAGGATTGGCCAAGAATTTCTGCTCTGTTTCTGTGAAAGAGACACAAAAAAGGGAGCCCAACGGACAAGTTTAGTTTGCAAGCACAAAGTGGCAGGGCCAAGCCTGGATCTCTCAGTTACTCAGAAGGCTCTTCAGCCAGCTCTTCCCAAAGGCCAGTCTCTAGAGGCTTTTGTGACATGATGTACTTCAAAATAGCTCCCTGTAGCTCACATAGTCATCAGTCATATATGGCTGTGATATGTCCTACAAACCATTCCATGTAAGTTATCATATGAAAAGTCATGATCTGCTGAAATCGGTTATTCTGTCCAAATATGTATAGCATGAGGGTGTGTGAAGTTATGCATTTTGCTGTATGGTTGTTACTGAAATAGGCTATAATTTTGCTAGTGACCCCTGCCGAGGAGGGTGTTCAACAGCCATGAATCAGCAGAGGAATTGTAATTAAGGGATTTCCAATTCAGTGACAGATGCCCAAACACAACACTGTGGGGACCGCTCAAGTCTATGACTCAGTTGCACAAGACCACACCAGGAGGATTCCCCAACCTAGTGACTCAGCAGAGCCCACCCGGACACGTCTGCGCAAGTGTCTTCTAGACACTTGAACTAAGGATATAAAATAGGAGACTGGCATCATGTTTTTGCCTTTCTTCTCCCCAACCTATGCTGGAAGCAGCAGGAATCCTGAGAAAATGAAGGTCATCTGAGGACAGTAATCCAGGTTTTAGGGGGAATTCTATGTATTAAGGAGGGTAACATCCAGTAGGATGAGAAAATTGCTTGACCTAACTACTGCCTAGTGTAATAAGGTGTAAAGTTTAGATTTTGCTGTGGTCATACATTGCTTAGTGCTCTGCGTTCTGGCCTCAAGAGCAATGGATGCAAGTTGAGTTACGATGACCTTTTCCTTGTCTCCACATTTCTTATGTGCCTCCTTCTGACACTTGTCAGAAAAAACAACTGGTTTCTTTTGCAAGCATTTGCATTGCAAGGCAGAGGCAGTCTTCTCTGTTTCTGCAAAAGATTCACCAAAAGGTGGGAAGAGCAGACACATTTGTTAAGGCACTACTGGGAGCTGCATCCCTAACTCCACTTTACCTGGCAGGTGAGTCACCCAGCTTAGCCACGGTGCGACTCTCTGGGACTTTTCTCCCAACTGCTCCATTTTTCATCAATGACAATCAAAAGGAAGGCGACATGACATGTGTGTGAACATCTCCAGGGAATCACAAGGACGTGTGGCGCAGGCTCTCGTGTTGCAGCAATTGCAGTCGAAGCAACCGCCATGCCAGTGCCAGTCATAGTAGCGTTTTCATCAACTCCAGGTTTGTGATTTGATTGTTTCCAGTGCTTCTCTCCAAAGAAGCCTTTTCCTTAGCAAGCAATGACTTGGATACCAAGGGAGGCCTCTTCTGTTTCCTAGGAAGACACAGGAAAATGTGAGCAGAGGAGACAAAAGCCATACACCAAGGTACCACTGGGAGTTGAACCCAGAATCTCCTGTTTACTAGACAAGTGCTTTAGCCAGCTAAGCCATGGTGCCTACCTGAAGAAAGTATTTGCAACTGTTTCATTTGATGGTTCAAGTCAACACCTGCAAATTCTAAAGTACAGACGTTTCCCATTTCCCTCAAGACTTGCAGACCTTGAGGTGTCTGGCTTTCTGTGCACAGAAAGCCACAGCTGAGTAGACAGAGGGCTTCTAACATGTGCCTCTCCCACCAGTCACTGTGATCATATAATGGTTAATGATCTGTGTTTCAGTCGCAGCAACCTCAGCTCAGTTCTGAGTCATGGTAACCTTTCCTTCAGCTCCAGACTTCTCATTTGCCACTTTCCATGTGTGGAGGGCTATCTGCCCCAAACAAGCAGAAGAAAGATTAACGCAGCCTTGAAGAGGCTGTGCAGAACCCAGCCTATCAAGAAAGGGCTTATTGGGAGAGCCAATCAGGAGAAGGCTTGCTGGAGCAGCCCATATATAAAGAGCTGCTCAGCACAGCAAGAGTTAGTCACTCCTTGGAGTTTGAGGAGGGAGGATTGGTTACCATGAAGGAAGGAGCCGGGAGGGCACCATGATCAGAGTAGTGCTGGGGTAACGGGTGCATGAGTGACCTCCTGGCTGACTACTGCCAGACTAAGGCCCTGATACAAAGGTGGAGGAAGGTTCTAGGTCTGTTGGGAAATGGTCCAGGGAAACAGATGGCAGGGCTGGAGGTTCACACCTTTTGCCTCAGTAGCCACTGACACAGGTGGCTACACCCTGGACTGCAGCCGGCCACTGAGGCAAGTGTCTGGGTAGAGGACATCCCCCACCCACCCAGCAGGGGGGAGAGAACTGAGTGGGGCACAGCCAGAGGGCTGTGTCCATAAGAGGACACTGAAGTCCTGAGAGCAACATGGGCCCTAATGATAGAACAGATGGTGGCCAGACGCTACTAGATGAAGGCGCACCGGTGAACCAGAGCTAATTGCTAGGATGGTCAGCAGGAGGTGCTGCAGTGAGGCATACCCCATGGCACCAAGACTCAGCCGCAAGGAAGGCTCTCTCTGTCTTGAACAAGCACTTGGAAGGATTCTGCTGACAGATCTTTTCTTTTTCTGAAAAGAGATATAAACAAAGGAGCCAACAGACACACTAGGTTCGGCAAGGAAGAACTGTCGGGCCAAGCTAGGCTCTCCTGATTAGTAGGAAGGTTCTTCAGCCAGCTCTTCACAAAGATCACTATCTAGAGACCTTTTAATAGCCACTGCAGATGTTCACCACAAAAGAGATGCCAAAATGGAGTTCTCCACTGCCTGCAGCCATCAAGCTACCAGGAGTTCTGTGCACAGAGAGGCCCCTGCTGGTGGGAAAAGGCTTTGGTAGAGACTCTTCTGACACCACCCGTTCTCATATAGTGTTTAGCACTCTGTGTTGTGGCTTCAGCATCCACGGATGCCAGTTCAATTGGGGGACATTTTTCCTGTCTCCACATTTGTCTAATGGCTCCTTTCAACACTTGTCACCAAAAAGACCTGTTTCTTTTGCAAGCGATGTACAGCTAGGCAAAGGCAGTCTTCTCCATTTCCTCAAAAGATCACCAAGCTGTGGGGAGAGGAGACACATTCAGCCAAGCTGGATGCTGAATCTCCTCTTTCTTCAGCAGGTGTCTGTGAAGGACATAAATCTACACCGTGTAGAGATCAAGAATAGGACTTTATTACACACCGTGCTGGCAGAGTGGGCTTATTAGGCTCAGAGACACTGTTAATTAATTAATTACAATAGAATATATAGTTTTTCCATGGGCGGGGGAAAGTGACAGCGTAGGCAGTTCCAAATCCTGGGATAGGTTTTGCAGCAAGACAAGATAGCACAGTAGCCAATGGTTATCAGGTTACATAATGTCTCCACCCATGGTCTCAAGTTAGCAAGTTAACATTTCATTAATACTTTGATAAAATGTTATTAGTATAAAAAATATATGTTGAATTCTGATTTGGGATCCATAGGAATGGAGCAACTCCTTTGATTGTCCAACAGGTACATTCCTAGGGGTTAAAGCAAAGAAAGAGTGAAAGTATATGGCAATAAAGATTGTTTTCTGTGTGTCTTAAGGCAGGCATTGGTCCCTTGGAAGGGAGGTGGAAGGATGCCATATCTTATACTGACGTGCCAACTTTTCATAAACTCAAGGTTGGATCTGTGGGAAGAAGGTCTCCCTAGAGAAGAAACAAACACAATAGGAATAGGGATTCTTTGTTCAGTCTGCAATTCTGAATAAGACACAATCATTTAGTTCTTAGCTCCAACACCTGGCAATTTGCTGACCAGGCCTATCTCAGCAAGCAAGGCTTTCTGTTTACCCCAGCTTTCTCTTAGCTGGTCACTATTTGCTAGGCCTCTGGTCCTTGACCATACTCTGGACTTTGGGTCTGGAAAAGAACTGGCACAATCCATAGACCAGGTTGTTATATAAAATGCACATGGATTTGAACCCTTCACATACAGTAATGGCAAAGTTCTTGGTTCAGGCTTGTAACAGTGATGGAATAAACTGCAGGTTCAAATCAAGTCTCTGGAGTCTATTCAAAGCTGGGATGGGTCATTCAGTCTTTTGTACAGAGCTTCAGTTTGTAGCAAAGTCCCTCCAGAGGTAAGAAGCAGGATTGAAGACAAGATGGAGATGAGGCATCAGCCTTTTATAGTCTCTTGCCATGTGGTCTTTGCTTTCTTTGTCCCAAAGACACTCTGTCTAGCACGTGGCATAGAAAAACCTTAGGGCTTGGCTACACTTGCAAGTTGCAGCGCTGGTAGAGGCTTTCCAGCGCTGCAATTAGTAACCGTCCACACCTGCAAGGCACATCCAGCGCTGCAACTCCCTGGCTGCAGCGCTGGCTGTACACCTGGCCGGGTTGGGGTGTAGCGATTGCAGCGCTGGTGATCCAGCGCTGCTCATCAAGTGTGGACACACACCAGCGCTTTTATTGGCCTCCAGGGAATAAGGAGATATCCCAGAATGCTTTTAACTAAATTACTCCCTTTGTTTTGTTATGCAGCCTCTCTTTGTTTTGTTGTGAACCTCCGGAGCTCCGTTTCTACCGGAGCTGTTTATCAGCTCCTGTTTGCTGTGATCAATCTGTGAACAATCAAATGAGATCCTCCTCCCTGTTGTGAACGAGCTCTGTGGAGCTCCTCCATTGCCGCTGCTGCTATCTAAAAAACAAACAAAGCTCCTGTTTGCTGTGATCATCTGTACCTGGCTGTAAACAATCAAATAGAGGCAGGCAGGGAAACAGTGGGGAGTCCTGTTGCCTGCAGGCTGTTTGCAATTAAGAGTTAAGACTAAGGGGTCGGAAAAATGTTCTGATTTTTCAAGTCAGGAAGCTAACACACAGTGTTGGCTCCAAAAATCCACTCTCTCTCTCCCCCCGCTCCCTGTCACACTAGACCCCACTCCACCCCCCTCTTTTGAAAAGCACGTTGCGGCCACTTGAATGCTGGGATAGCTGCCCATAATGCATCACTCCCAACAGCGCTGGAAATGCTGCAAATGTGGCCACACACCAGCGCTGGTAGCTGTGAGTGTGGCCACACACCAGCGCTGCTCCTACACAGCTGGATGACCAGCGCTGCAAACTACCAGCGCTGCAAACCGTAAGTGTAGCCAAGCCCTTAGAGTTCTCTCCATAGGGAGGTCCCTGCTACCTTGCTGAGTCACAAGGCGTATCTGCCTTCTCTCAATGGGGCGATTGTACAGCTGATGGTCCTTAATGGGCCATCAAGCAGACTAGACAGAACTGACACCAGCTTGTCTGGGGTGTTCCCCGGAAGCAGAGCACAAGATTGAAATACAAGCAGCATAGAGCCAATATTCATAACGTGAACTACAAAAATGATAGACATCTAGAGATGGCATCCTTATAATCAGCCAATCAGAACCTCTTCATAGACCCCTTGCATGACACCTTTCTACAATATTGGCTGCAAATATAGAACAGTGGTCGCAACGGTGAGCTATACAGTTACAGATTATGTCAATAACGTCACAGGAGGTGACACGGCATCAGTGAGACTGATACTGGAATACTGCCTCCAGTTTTGGTGTCCTCGTTTGAAAAAGATGTTGTGAAATTGGAGCTGGGGCAGCAAAGAGCCACCAAATGTTCTGAGGGCTGCAGAAAAATCCCTTCTAGTGAGCTACTGAAAGAGCTCAACCTGTTTAGCTGATCAAAAGAAGATTGAAAGGTGACTTCGTTGAAGTGCCATATTGGCGAGAAAATACTGGGTATTAAAGGGCTTTTGAATCTAGCAGAGAAAGGCATAACAAGATCCAATGGCTGGAAGGTGAAAAGAGACAAATTCATATTGCGACTAAGCACAAATATTCAACAGCGAGGATGATTCGCCACAGGAACAAGTTACCAAGGGAAGGGTGGATTCTCCATCTCCTGATGTCATTTCATGAAGACTAGATGCCTTTCTGGAATGTGTTTGCCCCAAAAGTAGCTCTTGTGTCATACAGGAGTCCTGTGATATGCAGGGGGTCAGATTAGATGCTCTAATGGTCTCTTCTGGCCATAAAGTCAACTAATTTCTGAAAAACTGAGTGTAGCATTGGGAGCAGCGTCTGATGTTTCCCTGTCTAGCCCACTTGCTGCCTAGAACGAATGCTCCTTGAGTGGGGTGATCCACAGGGACTAGTTGAAACCTGCAAAGTGCCTGGCAGGGGCAGGACATTGGCACAGCAAGGGAGGGGTGTGGCAGTGACATCACAAAGGCTTTTTGCAGGACCTCAGACTATTGGTCCAAGGTGGTGGGGAGGTGGTGACCTCACAGAGAGATGCTGACATCAGCCAGGCAGGACGGGGGCGAGGGGCCAGGGGAACCTCAGAGACCCCTGTGTCTTTGCTTCAGCAAGTCTCCTTCTCCAGGTCTCTCTTTGAGGACTGAGAGAGTATTCGGGTTCACGGACGTGAGCGCCAGGAGGAACCTCTTTCGAGTTTCCTCCTTTCCTTTTAGTGATTTTACTAGAAAACAGCCGTCCCTGTTTAGAAGGTAAGAGCCTCCTCGAGGGAAGGGGTGTCATGGGGTGTCACAGTTCGGATGCCGGTGCCCCCCCATGTATGGAAGTTCCCACCCCCTGCTCTGTGTTCACAGGGCCGGAGAGCAGCATTGCACGGCAGTGATTTGCTCCTGGCTGCCGGAGCAGAGCAGCAGGCTCAGCTGCCAGAACTTCCTGGAGCTAGGAAAGGGGAGGGGCCCAGCCTCTGTAGCAGGAATGCAGGGCAGGCGAGTTCACGGCAGGCATTGTGGGATACTGGCGGAGGCCAGTTATGGTGATTTAATGACCAGCAGCATCTACACTGGCACTTTCAGTTTGCTGCAAAAAGCTCTAGGCCTCTCATCGAAGTGGTTTTATTTTGTCACCAAAACAGGGCAGTTTTACCGCCAGACGTGGCATTGCAGTGTGTACACCAGCCACATCAAGCTGCCGACCGAGGGAGCGTTGTGTGTTCTTCACACACCTGAGCAATATATTTCTGCTGAAACAACTTTGTAGTGCAGACCTGGCCCAAGATTCACTCACACACACAGCTTGCAAGGAAAATGTCACCTGCTCCTCTGCTTTGCAGAATCCAAACACAAGGAAAGCTTGTCAGGTCCTGGTGGAGATGGTAGGGAGTCAGGTGTGGGCAGACACTATGGCTTAGCTGGCTAAAGCACCTGTCTTGTAAACAGGTGATCCTGGGTTCCACTCCCAGTGGTGACTTTTGGGGCACCTGCTATTGGCTACTGTCAGAGGACAAGATTCAGAGCTAGATGGGCCTTTGGTCTAGCCTAGTGTGGTTTTTCTCATGGTTTAAGTTACACTCACTGGCACTGGTGATAGAGTTACTGAAAGTTTGGGAGTTAGGCGCTGATAGATCAGTGGTCCAAGCCCCTTGTAGATACCCCCCATCCCTCTAGGACAGGGGCAGGTCTGAGCTCTCACACCAAATGCTCATTGTGGCTGCCAGAACCTGTGAGTGGCTCATTTCATTTGCACCCTGGGTTGAGTCCTGCTTTGTGCACCGTATCTGAGAATGAAAATCCTAAACCACCCTTTGAAATGACGAATGCAGCAGGACGTGTCATTGTCCCTGCCCCAAAGCAGACAGACCAATGGAGAAATGCCGTCGAGTCCAAGGTAATACTTCACTGCGGTTTTACCATTTCCATTTGCTAAACTCCCTGCTATCTGCCCAGCCCAGGTGTCCTCTGCCTCAGTTGCTGCTCCCGGCCTGCTCTAGAGTCAAACATGAAGGGCCCCCAGGGGAACAGAGGCTAGGACAGGGCAGCAGCCTGGGCTGGGCTGGGCAGATGCTGGGAGTTCTCGTTCCCTGAGAACTGGCCTGGCTCCCTTCTCAACAGCAAACAACTCAATTCCACACCCCCTCCCCAGAAAAATCAGCCTGGAGCCAAGGGCAGCAGGGGACGATTCCCTCTAGTTCCCACCGAGGCAGGAGAGAACCCAGGGCCTTTCTAGCAGAGCTTATGGAACCGACGTGGGGAAACCAGCCTTTAATAACAGGCAGTTCACGTTTAAGCTCAGTGTTTTTAACAATTTTTACAACCTTAAATCACCCTTCAATCGCAGTGTCACTATCCATAACATTGCTTCAGCCTTATAGGTTCCCAAGTGCAAAACTAAACATCTCTTCAAACACAAGAGAGTGCAGATCAGTCAGTGTTCAGAGACATCCCACATAAAAGAATCATGTTGTGGTACATATTGGCCTCATCATGTGGCCGTTGCCTTTCCCTCCGCTCTGTTAAAAGGTTTGGTATTTTGCACAGAAACTTTCTTCCCTCAGGAGAGACCTGGGAACCATGGCTGCCAGACAAACACCTTTAAGAGGAGGCGTAACCTGTCAAAAAATGATCTCCCTCCTTCAGTTCAGTGACAGCCTGAAATGTTACTTATCCCAGCAGAGCTGGAGGATTGAAAGCAGCTACATCAAATCCCTGTGTAGCTAGCAGGAATGAACCCAAACACTCCCTGGTATCTGAAGAAATGTTTAGTTTTACCCTTGGTAAACTAGAAGTCTAAAGGGAAGGAAGGTGGTGCCATAATAAAGAGTGAAACACAAAACAATTATCATAGTTATGCCCATAGTGACTGCAAAATATTTCTATATTCTTATTCTTATCAGTTTATTATTTTCTCTGGCGTCTATACATTGACTATACCTTGACCAAGAAATTTGAATCTTGATAAAATAATCGACTACCCCTGGTTAAGGCAATGGACTTGATACCCACTCGGGTGTCCCTACACAGGTTTAGGTACTAACAACAGTGGCTGCCTTTTAGCCATAGCTTTTAATCAGGGCAATACATTGATCCTGTGAAATAATTTCCCAGCCGGAGTCCACCGCCCACCTTCCTTAGGGCATTGGGCCACCATGTGGACGTTTCATTTCATTTCATTTCACACAGAGACACAATTTTTTTTGCACAGATCCATGAACAGCAAAACCTCCCTGTGTCTCTTGTCTGAGCAAGGGCATTCGATTCCATTGACACCTTCTCTCCTGCAATGGCAATGGTCATGCAGACGGGACGAGGCCACCTTCACCTCTGACAGTGAGATATTGGAACAGCTTTTTCTTTATGCTGCTGTTGTTAGTCCATGAAACATCAGGGATGGATGCAAGGCTGAGCTCACGCACCAACCCCCTGAAACATTTCAGTGCCCCAGAGAAATTCTGACTCCGGCTATTGGCATGATCTGGTGGAGATTCGAATAGGAACGGGACGGTCTGAATTGTCAGTGTGGGGAATGAACAACAATCTATAGCAATGTCGTTAACCACAAACACACTCTAATCATGCTCCAGCCGGAAGGGAAATGGGCAGGAACCCTTGTTGTTCAGCCATGGACACACTTACACTAATGCACAGCCAGGAGTGTGCTGGGGGAGCTGGTCTGAGCAATTTGAAGTGACAATTCAGTGAGAACAGAATCATTGTGTAGTGAAGCACCTATACACCAAGTAGTTGTGGTGGAGTGGTTACGGCGATGGACTAGAAATCCATTGGGGTCTCCCCAGGCAAGTTTGAATCCTGCCAACTATGGAAGCATTAGTGTATTGTCACTGCTCTTGTTGTAGTGCCTAAGCATCCACAGAGCCAGACCTGGTCTCACTCTGAGGCTGTCTACGCTTAAAATGCTGCTGTGACACTGCTACAGCACTGTGGAGTAGACAGTTGCTACAGTGAGTGGAGAGGTTTTCCATCCCTGTAATAGCTACATTGACAGAACAATCTTTCCTTTCATTTAGCACTATCTAACCATGGCTTAGGGCAGCTTAATTATTACTGATTCCAGGGTTTTTCACACCCTGAAAGACGTACTTCTTAGAGGGTTTATCCCATCACCCTCCCATTCCCTGGTCCTTCTCACATGACCTGAGAACAGCAATAGCCGCAGTTCAAGAGGTGCAAACAATTCAATGTTTATTGGGGTAAACTTCCAGCAAGCAATGATTCCAATTTCCTTCCTCAGTATCGCCCTTCCCAGCTCTGACACCACAGAGGCTTCTCTGTGTCCCTCTTTCTATTCCCCCCTTAGCAAAACATAACTCCAATTCCACTACCCCCATTCTCATTCCCCCGCTTACTTCCTGATTGACTGCAGACTATATAGTAAAACTGGAGTTCTGCTTAGCTATACCTTAACCAATCATTTTACTGAAATGTAACTAACCAATCCTAACATATTGTAACGTGATTATCTAACCAGCTATATCCCACCACCTGAATTGCTTTACACCCAACAAATTAATTATCCAGCAGACAGAAACAATCACAGAACCAGACACAGATTATACAGACAAGCAATAGGAAAGTGGAGACTACAGTGATAGAACAACAAAGAAATGAGGATTTCAGACCCCAGCTATTGATAAGTGAGTTGTTGCCAGACAGGATGCTATCATGGTAGAGATTGTGGATGCTGGTTGCTTAACTGTCTCGCCCCCAGGGCAGGATTTTGAGGGTCTCAGAATGCCAGCACCCATCTTTTGTTCGCTTAAAACGTGAGCAGGGAGATTCCAACACCGCAGAACTCAGGGAACTCCAGGAAACGTGTAACTTTAGGTCCAGGTGAGTGTGCCTAAAAATCAGCTGTGCTGGAGAAGGTCTCTAGGAGTTGAAAGAGATGTGCCATCTTGGCCTCCCTAAATATTAATGAAAACTAGGGTTGATAAGTCACATTATTTGTAGTGTTAGGATTGTGGACTGGTCCAAAGTGCCAGTTTTAAGACTCTTTTTTCCTCTCTCTTGGGTGTTCTGGTTTCTGCATAGAGACGTGGTTTCAAATCCCACTCCTGACATGACCATTTTCTTTTATCTGGAGAAAATGGCCTCACTTCAATCTCCTTTGCAACAATAGGACACCATTTGTTTAGCTTTTCTATTCCAATAGTTGTGAGAGAAGTTCCAAACTAGGGGGAAACAGGGTCTTTTCTCTCAACCGATCAATTTTTGTCTTCCTTCATTCCAAGCCATTTTCTCAGATACAGCCGTATTTCCCACACTTTTTTGTTCAGCGTTCTTTGCTTTTATGAAATTTTAGGGTCATCATTTAATTGCCACACAACTGTACTTATGAAGTGAAGTGAAACACAATATTTTTTGGATATTCTTGCAGGAGAGTTTTGCTTTCTGACCTGGAATTGAACAGGGGCTACCCAAGGGGGACAATGCTGCTCCCTTTTCTTGCCTCATCCGGAAAAACATACATTCCTGATGCCCTTTGTTTCCTTGCCCTTTTTAGGGTAAATTTACACTTCTCAGAAGTAGAATCCTTTACAAAACCACTCAAAATCTCAGCAGTGTCGTAAGCAATGGCTTCCGGAAACGTGCCCAGCTTTTCTTTAATTTGGTGACACAGGTCCAGGCAAGGGACTGGATACAGGCCTGGATCAGAATCTTCGTTACCAGAGCTAGAATTTCTATTTAAAAAGAGCTATTTTTCTGCAGCTATTAGATTTCCAACATTGATTTCATTTTATACACATTTTGAGCATCCATTAAGGATAAATTGAACAAAAATACCACTTCTCTTTCCTCAACATCTGCATCATGAAGGGGAGCATTCCGAATAGGAAAGATCTTCTGTGGGGCATGGGTTACAAAAATGCTTCGGGAACCAAATACATGGGCATTTTGCCAAGTTAAAAATCACTTAATGTGGAATTCTCTCCCCAAATCATCTGAGAAAATACTGACTTAAATAATTGAACTACACTGTGATCATATACACTTCCCTCAGTTAAGCCTTACTGAGCAAAGATTTTTTTTGTTTTTTAAATCACATTTGCTGATTCCTACATAGTGATCTTTGCACCATCTTCACCGTAGTAGCTCAGCTCCCCCAGATGAGTTGCCTGCTTCTGCCTTTTCCAGCTCACCCTTCTTTGGGGTCAGTCCTATGATCTTTTCTATTGAGTCGTAGGAGTGTATATCATAGAACCATAGAATATCAGGGTTGGAAGGGACCTCAGGAGCTATCTAGTCCATTCCCCTGCTGAAATCAGGACCAACCCCAACTAAATCAACCCAGCCAGGCTTTGTCAAGCCAGGCCTTAAAAATCTCTCAGGATGGAGATTCCACCACGTCCCTAGGTAACCCATTCCAGAGCTTCACCACCACCTTAGCAAATTTAGTTTCCTAATATCCAACCTAGATGGCTCCCACTGCAACGTGAGACCATTGCTCCTTGTTCTGTCATCTGCTACCACTGAGAACAGATCAGCTCCAGGTGGGAGAGAGGTTTGATTCCAACAAGCTACACTGAGGCAAAAACTACCTGTGCCTAACATCCACTAAGACTGTACATGCCGTTGGCTGCTCAAGTTAGTGATCTTGGTGTAACAAGACAATTATAGTTGTAGTGCAGATGCAGCCCAGGTGCAGGGGTTGGCATTAGCTTCCCCCTTGTCCTGACCTAAACTCCATCACTTTCCCTAGTCTAAACAAACCCTGAGCATCACGGTTATACTGTTTCCCCTTTACACAGCAATTGTTAGTCATCGAGTTCCCCCTTTGGGAACAAATTGTTTCATTCCCCCATTGCTCTGATGTTGGTTCAGGTTGTGCTGCAGAGCAGATATTTTTACTACCATTTTCCTCACTTAAACTATATTGAACTATAACAAAGAGCAGGAACAGGGCAGGGATAGGGGAAAATGTCATTTCACCCTATGTAACAACAGAAGGAGATAGGGTAAGTCAGAGGGATTCCCCATCACCATCCCAATCCCCCTATTGTGCAGTTGGTTAGGTCAATCTTTTTTCTAAAGGGCTGGGAAGATGATACCCTAGTAAATGACTTGGAACTAAGCAAAATACCCATGCACTGGGCTCCCAAAGCCGTTGTGGCCCAGGCCCTATCGCTCCTGAAGAGATCTCCTTCCTAATCAGGTGCATGTTGCCTATTATTTGGGAAATGCAATCCCTTTCTAGGTAGAGATGGGGAAAAATGGAGGTGACATTTCTGTTCAGCTCACCGCTGGGAGATGCTGCAAATGTGTAGAAATTGAAACCCATGTTGAATGTGATATATCTGCAGAAAGATTCCTATTTTTAATAGAGACCTGACATTTGGTATCTTATAGGGATTCTAAGCCGCACCTGAATTTAGTCCCTAATTTAAATCTGTGCCACCAGATTAAAGAAATAAAAGGGCACAGTAGGGGGAGTTGTACTTCACTGTCGCTACTGATCTGTTGTGTGGTTGGTGAAGAATTCTACACCAGAGACGTGTAAAATTACTCCAAGTAAGGTCAAAGATTTGACGAGCTCAGGTAGAAATTGCAGGTAGTGATGGTTGATTTTCACCCCAGATATGGAAGCTGTGGTGTTTTTAGAATCCTGCTCCCTAGTTAAGTGGCATTGATCACATTCCTAAAGGACGCCATGATTAAACTGGGCACAACTGTCTTTTACCATCTGGCTCCAAAGTTAGATGAAGCACAGAGAGAAACAGCTGATTCCTTCAGAGCCATTCCATGCCTATGGGTCCCAATCTGGCTGCCTTGTTGGACAAGGATCACTTCCTTGCTGGCCAAATAATGGTAGCCAATGAGGGAATGTATCAGATGCGAAGTTCAGACTGCAGGATACTTGAATGCTGAGTCCAGAGTCTGTGGTTTGGTCTCTTAGGGCAGGTCTATGCTACCCACCGGATCAGCGGGTAGCGATCGATCTATTGGGGTGTTGATTTATCTTATCTAGTCTAGACATGATAAATCAATCCCTGAGCGCTCTCCCGTCGACTCTGGTACTCCAGCACCGCGAGAGGCGCAAGCGGAGTCGACAGGGGAGCAGCAGCAGTCGACTCAGCGCCGTGAAGATGCCGAGGTAAGTCGACCTACATACGTCGACTTCAGCTCTGCTATTCCCGTAGCTGAAGTTTGTGTATCTTAGATCGAGCCCCCCTCCTAGTGTAGACCTGTCGTTAGTTTTGCTCTTGAGTCTAATGCATTTGTATCGCCTCTCTGCCTCCTGCTTCTTTGAAAAATTAGGAAGTGTGAAAATAGAGCACAGTTGGTTTTAATTCCTCAGCATCTTCCTGCTGGGGTTTCCCCTCCTCATTCTCACTCACAGTCCCATCACCCGATGGGAGACAGAGAGAATGAGACATAGGTCACGCCCTGCACTTGAGAGAAAGGAAATCTATGCCAGTACCTGGTTCCTAAACTGCAGCTACAGTTCCTACTCCAAAGCCCGAGAGGTGCAGAGATCCAACCCCTTATTATCTTAGAAACGTTTTGTTCCCTTTTCTATTTTTTGTCTGTTTCTTTTTATGAAGTTGGAGAACTCCCAGTCTTTCTATTTGATTGGGCTATAACAGTGTGGCTCGGTGAGGGTGTGAACACCTCTGAAATCTACAACGGGAAGATGCTAGGAAGAATAGTTCCCAAATCTTAACAGCCTTAAAACCCTGCCCTATGAAATGACAGAATGCATGCTCCTCACCTGTGCAAGCATCGCAAGGAATTGAGTGGTCAGATACGTATTGTTCAGCGAGAGCTGTTTGAACTTCTTTTACTAATGTCTCTCTTAAGGTCTGTGTGTGTTTTGGGGCGAGAGGGCGAGGAGAAGTATTAGCTACATAATAGTGAAATCTAAGGAGAAAACGAATTAGCGTTGAGGTTGTGGGTTAAATGTCAGCAATGATTTGGTTTCGGTATTGAAATATTCAGCTGGCTAAATCTGGGTTGCAAGGCCTGGGTGAAAAATCTCTGGGGTTTCGGCATCACTAAATGTGCACCTGCCTTCTTGGGTTGCTCTTTTAGGATTTATAGGGGTTGGTTTTTCTGCTGTATTAATCTGATGGTTGGACTAAATTGACGACTTGATTCCAGCGCAATATCCTTGTTAACTCATTGATTTCCTGATTTGGCCAGAACTTTATCACTGTGTTGTTTAACCCTTAGCTGAGTGGTGTCTATAGTCATTTAGCCTTAGTGTCGTGCGCTCTTGGCTTTATTTGTTCATGTTAATAAAACCTGTAACTGGGAAATTGAGTCATTTCTTTCAATAAGCAACAGGGGCTGGAACTTTTCTTTGTATATTTCCCTTTAATTCACTCTCCATTTTCTTCATTTCACACTGTTCTAAGTTAAGGAACGTGGAGCAACAAAAACTGACACAAACCTGTTGCTGCCCCATTCTGTGCCCATCCAGCAGGAGCAGAGAACAAACCCCTCCTGGAGCCGGGATTGTCACACTGGACTGGAAATACAGACGCGTGTTCCCAAACTTTGCTGTCCTTCTCCAATCATGGCATAAGGGTGACACCTACACCTACTTGTAATCACGCCTGGCAGGAAGGAGACCCCTATGGGCATTGCCTTGGGAGCAGGGGGATCTGGGAGACACTGGGGGCTATTTACCCAGAGCTCAGGAGCAATCTGCTCAGGGGTGATCCAGTAGAAAAGAGCTGGGTGCTGCTTTCCCCACTTATTTCTCCTTATCCCCTTTCAGTCTCTCCTCTTTCCCTTTCTTCCTCCTCCCCCACCCTCTGGCAGGGAGACTTGGTCACTTCCCTGCTCCCAGGGGTGCTCATTTTCCCGTAGCTGGATTGGCCCCTGTGAGCGCTAATAGGAGCGAGAGCCTGGGTGCGGGTCAGTCCCTGCAGCGGCTGTGGGACACACAGGGGCAGGAGGAGGAGCAGAGATGGGGCTAGTTCCCACGTCAGACAGTCCCTGGCCCGGTGAGTGCGGCAGCTGCAGCCTGGGTTGGGCTTGAAGGAGCCAGGAAGGGGCTGGAGCAGTGGGGGGCTGGTAGGAAGGAAGCAGGAAAAACAAGGAAAAGATCCGTGGGGCAGCTCCTGGTGGCCGGGCTTTGTAAGGTACCAGACGCTGCTGGTGCTGCTGCCTCCAGTGTGTGCTGGGAGCCAGGGCTGAGCTCGGGGCTGCTGCTGCGGCGCCAGAGGGGCTGCTCCAGGGACAGACTTTCACTGAAGCACTTTCTGTGCCCATCCGAGGTGGGGACTTTCTCCAGCTGGACCCAGTCCCAGGCTCTGCTGCCCCTGGCCAGGGGCCAGAGGGACCCCAGGGGCAGCCCTGGGTGGGCAGAAGAGAGACTCCACACACAGGTCCCAGAAGCTGAGGGTCTTGCAGCCCCTGGGGATCTGCTCTTCGGTGGGGTCTGGACAGCGATGGAGCCCCTGCCTCATGCTGCCTCGGGTATAGTGTGAGAAACTGCTGTGTGTAGGAATTTGCTACTTATGGTGCACTGAGCATGCTCAGTAAATCTGCTGAAGCCACTTCCCTTCAACCTGCCCTTTCTCAGAATCAGGTTCTGCAGATTGCTATTTACAGGGTGTCATAAACGTATAGCTACAGGTAGCATAAAATACCCTGTAAAGGGTTAAAAAGCTCAGATAACCTAGTTGGCACATGAACAAAAGGACCAATAAGGGAAGAAAATACTTTCAAATCTGTGGGGGAAGGTTTTTGTTTTCTTGTTCCTTTGTTCTCTCTGGGTCAGTGAGGAACCAGGGCATGGAAAATACATCTCCCTAAGCACATGGCATAGAAAAACCTTAGAGTTCTGTCCATAGGCAGGTCCCTGCAGACCTTGCTGAGTCACAACGCGTATCTGCCTTCTCTCAATGGGTCGATTGTGTAGCTGATGGTCCGTAATGGGCCATCAAGCAGGCTAGGCAGAACTGACACCAACTTGTCTCCCTGGAAGCATAGCACAGGTTTGAAATACGGACAGCAGAGAGCCAATATAACGTCAACTTCAAAAATGATACATCTAGAGATGGCATAATTATAATCAGCCAATCAGAACCTCTCCATAGACCCCTTACACAACAACTTTTCTACAATATTGGCAGCAAATATAGAACAGTGGTCGCAATGGTGATCTATACAGTTACAGATTATGTCAATAACAGGACGTGACACGGCATCAGTGAGACTGATACTGGAATAGCCTCCAGTTTTGGTGTCTTCATTTGAAAAAGATGTTGTGAAATTGGAGCTGGGGCAGCAAAGAGCCACCAAATGTCCTGAGGGCTGGAGAAAAATGCCTTCTAGTGAGCTATTGAAAGAGCGCAACCTGCTTAGCTTATCAAAAGAAGATTGAAAGGTGACTTCACTGAAGTGTTGAAGTGCCTTAATGGAGAGAAAAGATTGGATATTAAAGGGCTCCTTAATCTAGCAGAGAAAAGCATAACAAGACCCAATGTCTGGAAGGTGAAAAGAGACAAATTCATAGTACAACTAAGGCACAAAGATTCAACAGCAAGGATGATTCACCACAGGAACAAGCTACCAAGTAAAGTGGTGGATTCGTCATCTCCTGATGTCATTTAATGAAGACTAGATGCCTTTCTGGAATGTGTTTGTCCCAAAAGTAGCTATTGTGTCATACAGGAGGCCTGTGATACGCAGGGGGTCAGATTAGATGCTCTAATGGTCTCTTCTGGCCGTAAAGTCGACTCATTTCTGAAAAACTGAGTGTAGCATTGGGAGCAGCGTCTGATGTTTCCCTGTCTAGCCGGCTTGCTGCCTAGAACGAACGCTCCTTGAGTGGGGTGATCCCCAGGGAGTAGCTCAAACCTGCAAAGTGCCTGGCCAGGGGCAGGACATTGGCCCAGCAAGGGAGGGGTGTGGCAGTGACATCACAAAGGCCTTTGGCAGGACCTCAACCTATTGGTTCAAGGTGGTGGGGAGGTGGTGACCTCACAGAGAGATGCTGACATCAGCCAGGCAGGACAGGGGCAAGGGGCCAGGGAAACCTCAGAGACCCCTGTGGCTTTGCTTCAGCAAGTCTCCTTCTCCAGGTCTCTTTTTGAGGACTGAGGGAGTATTCGGGTTCATGGACGTGAGCGCCAGGAGGAACCTCTTTTGAGTTTTCTCCTTCCCTTTTAGTGATTTTACTAGAAAACACCCGTCCCTGTTTAGAAGGTAAGAGCCTCCTCGAGGTTTGAAACCTGTTCAGTTTGATCCATCTGGTGACAGTTGAATTCTAGGCATGGAAAACACAAGCTTAAGGAGGCCGAATTTTATTCTGAATTTTATTTGATCCCCACCAGTGACCTGGGCCATCCTTTGGGCTCTCTGGAGAGAACCCTCAGCCTCCCTTCCTCAGTCTCTACCCTTGATTGGCTGAGCAGGGGGTTATTGACAGGGAGGAGACTCAGGTCCTTGTTGGTCTCTTTAAGACCAAGGAAATAAGTCAGAACCAGTTCTATGTTTGATGAATTTTGCTGCTTCTCGGCATTAATGGTCTCTGAGCAGTTCATGATTCTCTCTAACATTGCAGTTCTCCTCAAATACTTGCTGAATAATTACTGTCACTGTTGTTGGTCTGGAGCTCATCTGAGAGCACTTTATTCAGGTCATTCAGTGTACGAAATTCAAGATCCGAAGGTTAGTTTGAAAATCAGGGCTCTTGGGTCCTATTCCCAACTCTGCCCCTGACTGGCTGTGTGACCTAAGACAAGTCAATTCTTCTTTCTCAGCCTTAGCTTCTCCCTCTTTCAAGTAGGGATAATAATGATCTGCTCCTACCTAGGTCAACACACTCACTCTTCCCCAACACACACACTGTCTCTCCCCCCACACAAAGAGTCTCTCCCCTGCCACGCACACTGCAGTTGAAAAGCAGCTGGTAATCTAGTAAGATGCCCATGGAACGGTGGGATAGAGAAACTGCATCATGTGATGCTGTACCAGCCCGTGAGGCATTGCAAACCCTTCCCAAAACACCCTGCAGCCAGTTGCACAGTGGGATAGTTACCCACAGTGCACTGCTCTCTGTTGCCATCCAAGAACTGCTAGCAGGGATGTGCTCTGGTGACACAAGGGGCATAGGGAGGACATTCAATAGCTGTTTTAACTAAACACTTTAACTAAAGCAGCAATGCCAGGGGGTTGGTGGCTCCTTTCTTTCCTCACTCTGGAGTAATTCCATTCTTTTTGTTTTTTATTCCATTCTTGATGTTTCATGGAATAACAAAAGATGACCGAAGAAAGACATGGACAGGGTGGGTCTCAGGGGAGGGGCAGAGAGGTTCGAGCGGTGGGCAGAGCAGGTCTCGGAGGTGGGGGCAGTGGGCAGGGCAGGTCTCAGGGGAGGGGCAGAGAAGGGTGGGTGGTGGGCAGGGTGGGTTGCAGGGATGGGTCAGCGAGGTGGTGGTGGCGGCTGGTGGGCAGGCCGTGTGGTAGGGAGTGGAGAGGCACGAGCAGGAGGCAGGAAGGCCTTGGGGGAGGAGAGGAGCGAGCGAAAGGTGGCTCAGCCGTCCTCAGCCAAAGAGGAAGAGCGGGGGTGGGAAGTGGCCAAACAGGAGCAAGGGGGGAGCACAGGGGGGGCCTCAGAGAGAGGAGAAGGGTGGGGGGCAGTGCCATGGTCTGGGCACCAATGGGCCCCCCACTTCTAGGGAGCTTCCAGCGCTCACACCCAGCCTCCCCAAATGCAAGAGCCATGGGCCACCTATTCTCTTCATCTTCACTAACCAAGCCCCTCCCCAAGCTATGTTGTTGGGAGAAGCCCTCCTGTTGGCACAGCGCTATCTGCACCGGGGTTAGGCTGATATAACTGCATTGCTTAGGGAGGTAAATTTTTTACACCCCAGAGTAATGTAGTTACACCGATCTAATTTTGTAGTGTAGACCTGTCCAAAGAACCTTGGGAGTAAAACTTCCCCTGCTTCTCTGCTTTACTGAATCCAAACAGAAGCAAAGCTTGTCAGGCCCAGATGGAGGTTGGCAGTGAGCCAGGTGTGTGCAGACATGATCCCTTCAGCAACTGTAGGCACCATGGCTTAGCTGGCTAAAACCACTGTTTTGTATACAGGGGATCCTGGGTTCAAGTTCCAGTGGTACCTTACTGAGTTGCTTTTGGGGCACCTGGTATTGGCTATTGTCAGAAGACAAGATTCAGAGCTAGATGGACCTTCAGTCTAGCCTACTGTGGTTTTTCTTCTGGTTTAAATTACACTCACAGGCACTGATGATAGAGTTACTGAAAGTTTGGGAGTTAGGAGCTGATAGGTCAGTGGGCCAGTCCCCTCACAGACGACCCCGTCCCTCTGGGACAGGGGCAGGTCTGAGCTCTCACACCAAATGCTCATTGTGGCTGCCAGACTCTATGGACAGCTCGTTTAGTTTATGCCGAGGGTGGAGTCCTGTTTTGTGCACTGTGTCTGAGAATGAAAATCCTAAACCGCCCTTTGAAATGACAAATGCAGCAGGACTTGTTTCTGTCCCTGCCCCAAAGCAGACAGACCAATGGAGTAATGCCGTAAGTCCAGGGTAATACTCCCCTGCGGTTTTACCATTTCCACTTGCTAAACTCCCTCCCAACCTTCTGGGCTCCTGGAGCAGGGGACGGAGCCTGAGCTGAGACACGGACACTGCAACTTTACAGCCCAAGCCGCATGACCCTGATTAATGTGACACGGGCCAGTCATGGGTGTTTCATTGCACTGGAGACGTAGCCTAACATTATGTCTGCACTGCGATTAACACACCCAGGGCACCTGTCGCAAAGCCCAGGTCAGCTGACTCAGGGTCATGCGGCTTGGGCTGCAAGAGTATAAAATTACAATGCAGACAGATGGTCTTGAGCCCAACCTCTGAGACCCCACGAGGGGTGAGGGTTTCCGAACGCAGGCTTCAGTGTGAACACAAATATCTGCACCACAGTTTTTAGCCTCTCAGCTTTAGCTTCATGAGCCCATGTCAGATGGTCCAGGCCAGCCACGCTGCCATCTTTATCCCAGGAGAGATGGACTCTAAGGGTACGTCTCCATTGCAATGTCAGCCCAGGTGTGGCACGCTGTGCTCAAAGCAGCACCCTGGAAGCCCCATATTCAGCACTCTCCTATAATGATGATATGGTTTGTACAAAGTCTGCCTGGTGAGGTGTCATTTCAAAAGTCTTGGTCTGTTGAACATTACTATTGTGTTGGATTGTGTGTGTAGCATTGGCTGGGAAGTTTTGCTCTGTGTGTGTTACTGAGATGAGGTTGGGAAATGCCCACCACCAGCCTTTCAGGTGTGACAATGGAGGAGCCAGACTCGCTGCTGGCCCATTAAAGGGATCCACACTCCCAAGGACTATCCCAGGAGCCGTGTACAATGCAGACTTCTCTGAGACAGCACAGAGACAATGGACACTGCTTGACTCACATCCTAGCAAAGGGACTTCCTAGCAAGTTGGAAGAAACTATGAAAGGGGGGGCGGGGTAGAGACATCATGAGTTGGCCTCTCTCCCCCACAACTCAACAACTGGCAATACACCTGGATGACAAAACTGATTCAGAAGTCAGAAGAGAATAATAATAGTACATTCAAACCAAAGTCCCCAAACAGACTAGTAGTGGTTTTTCAGCAGAAAATTTTCAGTTTGGGGAATTTTGTTTTCTCAGTCAGACTTTGCCAAGGGAAGCAGAGAGGAAATGGTTGAGTTGCCTCCTTCAGAACAGCTTGGCCTAGACACTAGCTCTGGTTCACTGTTGTGGCCTTGCTCAGGTTGGGGGTATTTTAATTATTTGGGGAGGTCCCAGGGTGTTCGGGCAGATTATGAGGCTGTTCCCCTTTGAGATAAAAACTAAGATATGCTGGACTAGAGAATTTTTTTAGAAATCTGGGATTTAGACATTTTATTTAAAGCAAGCGAGGGAGGCAGCTGAGATTCTGAGACGGTTTTTGTTTGCAAGAAACATTGTTTGATCTGTCATTGTACCAAGGGGGGAGATGGTTGTCTATAAAGGAGGGTGAAGACTAAATGCATCCCATGAGAATGGGATTTGAACCCCTGCGTGCAGAGCACAATGGATTAGCAGCATCACCTTAACCACTCACCCACCTCATCTGAGCTGCTAAAATGGGGACAGGAGGAGAAATCTAAGGCCAGCAGAGATAGGGCCACTAAGGAGTTTTTAAATACTAAGCGTAAGCAGGGGCTGAATGAGCTCCCCCCTCACATCTAGTGAGGAGCTGGGGGAAGACTTCAGGAACAGGCCGTGTTTGCATAGACACCCCTACTCTGCCTAGCTATGCAGCATGAGGGGTCGCTTCCCCAAAATGACCAGTTTGGGAGGGTGGTGGGTTGCAAATCACTTCAGGATTGAGTGGAATGAAATGTTATTCTCCTCCCTGTATGAGTGAAGGGCAGCAGAACGTACCTAGGCCGTCCTGACGGAGGGGTGGGTGAGGAATCGCTTTCATTGGACGGCAGAGAAGTGATTGAGGACGTCACCCTAACCCAGTGGTCCCCAAACATTTCACACTGCGCCCTCGTATCCATGGCTGTGGCCCCTCGGAAGCCGCGGTCGAGAACCGGGGCTGGGAGTGGGGCCGGTGCTTGCTGGGGAGAGGGGTGCGGACAGGGGTAAGGGGGTCGAGGCCGGGCTGGGAGCCAGGGGCCCAGGCTGAGGGTGGGGTTGGGGAAGAGCTGGGACAGAGTGGGGCTGAGTGGGGCTCCCTCCCTGCCCTCCATGGGGGCTGGCTCAGGCCCTGAGGTGCCCCCATCAATCTTCCTCTGTGTCCCCCTAGGAGTCACACCCACATTTTGGGGACCACTGACCCCTACTCGCTAAGCAGGGGCTGGTGATGCCAAAGCCCAGGGAAAGGGAGAACAAGTGCGGGGGCCCCAGCACCGGAACCCTGCCCCCCCCACTTCTGTGTGTGGCTCCGCCCCCTTCCACACCTTCCACCCACGGCCCCACCCACTGTGACCTCTGTTCCACCCCATCCCCCGCTGGCCCCCCCGTCACTCCTTTACCCCTGCCCCGCTGCGGCCCCGAGACCAGAGAAGCTCTGTGCCCCTGCTGCAGCCCCCGGGCCGTAGCAGGGAGCGGGAGCTCCTCCAGCCCTGGGGCTGACATGGGGGAGACTTTTCCAGGGGGGCCCAATTTGGCCAGGGCCCCTAGTCATGGGCCCCACTGCCCCCTTGGCAAGGCAAGGTTTGGGGAGGCTGAGCCCCCCCCCGAGCCTCCATTACGAGCCACCCAGGCTACCTCTGCTCAGTGGGTGGCCAGTCTCCCTGTGTCTCTGCTGTTTGTGCTGGGGAGCCCGGCCGGCCTTAGGGGTGGGGCCCCCTGGCAGCCGCCCAGGGCTCCAGGGGGTCAAAGGGCACCGTGTGGCCGTGCAAAGGTGCTCACTGCTCTCCCCTGCCCCAATGCTCCTCCATGGCCCCATAGAGGGTGGGGGGAGCGAGGAGCAACACTATGTGCTCCCTGCGTCCTGGTCACTTTCCCCACCTGGGCTGGGCTGTGAGGGGAGCATCAGAAGCTGCTGCTCTCTGCCCTCCCCTGACGCAGCCCGGCTGAGGAACGTGACCTGGATGCAGGGAGCTCGGACGATGTCCCTTCTTGCCCCCCTGCCCCTGCTAGGCAAGGCTGCTGTGTGGTGTCTCCATGGCTGCACTTTCAGTGATGCAGGTTTCTCTCTCCCGTTGTTCCATGGGCATCCTACTAGATTGCCAGCTGCTTTTCAACTGCAGTGTGGAGACTGTGTGTGTGTGTGTGGGGAGAGACAGTGTGTGTGTCTTGGGGAAGAGTTAGTGTGTTGAGCTAGGTAGGAGCAGATCATTATTATCCCTACTTGAAAGAGGGAGAAGCTACATGTGAGAAAGAAGAATTGACTTGTCTGAGGTCACACAGCCAGTCAGGGGCAGAGTTGGGAATAGGACCCAAGAGCCCTGATTTTCAAACTAACCATCGGATCTTGAATTTCAGACACTGAATGACCTGAATAAAGTGCTCTGTGATGAGCTCCAGACCAACAACAGTGCACAGGAATTATTCAGCAAGTATTTGAGGAGAACTGCAATGTTAGAGAGAATCATGAACTGCTCAGAGACCATTAATGCAGAGAAGCAGCAAAATCCATCAAACATAGAACTGGTTCTGACTTATTTCCTTGGTCTTAAAAGAGAACAACAAGGATCTGAGTCTCCTCCCTGTCAATAACCCCCTGCTCAGCCAATCAGGGTAGAGACTGAGGACGGGAGGCTGAGGGTTCTCACCAGAGACCCCAAAGGATGGCCCAGGTCATTGGTGGGGATCACTGCCCTAGCTCTATTTCAGCCCCACATTTTTGGGTGGACCTTCCACAGTGGGAGCTGCAGAGCACTCCCCCGCAACACACACACACACCCCTCTGCTGCTGTTGGGAGGGGAACAGGAGAAAGGACAAAAGAAGCAAAAGACAAAGAGAAAGGAGGGAGGGAGGGAGGGAGGGATGGAGGAAAAGATGAAACAAAAACGATAAACCCCAATGTCCCCAGTGATTCTAAGGGACAGAATCCCAGGTGCGCAATAAAATTCTGCCTCCTTAAGCTCGAGTTTTCCATGCTCAGAATTCAACTGTCACCAGATGGATCAGACTGAACAGGTTTCAAACCTCGAGGAGGCTCTTACCTTCTAAACAGGGACGGCTGTTTTCTAGTAAAATCACTACAAGGGAAGGAGAAAACTTGAAAGAGGTTCCTCCTGGTGCTCACGTCCGTGAACCCGAATACTCCCTCAGTCCTCAAAGAGAGACCTGGAGAAGGAGACTTGCTGAAGCAAAGCCACAGGGGTCTCTGAGGTTTCCCTGGCCCCTCGCCCCTGTCCTGCCTGGCTGATGTCAGCATCTCTCTGTGAGGTCACCACCTCCCCACCAATAGTCTTTGACCAATAGTCTGAGGTCCTGCAAAAGGCCTTTGTGATGTCACTGCCACACCCCTCCCTTGCTGTGTCAATGTCCTGCCCCTGGCCAGGCACTTTGGAGGTTTGAGCTACTCCCTGTGGTCACCCCACTCAGGGAGCGTTCGTTCTAGGCAGCAAGCCGGCTAGACAGGAAAATCTCAGACGCTGCTCCCAATGCTACACTCCGTTTTTCAGAAATTAGTCGACTTTATGGCCAGAAGAGACCATTAGAGCATCTAATCTGACCCCCTGCATATCACAGGCCTCCTGTATGACACAATAGTGAGTTTATTATGCAGGGTCCACCCCTCCCTCACTATGAATAGTACATGAACCAGCCTTGTAATGGAGCTGAGATTTCCCAAAAACTTCAAGCAAAATACACCAGTTTCATAAAACAGATTTATTAACTACAGAAAGATGGAGTTTTAAGGATTATAAGTGGTAGGCATAAAAAATCAAAGTAAGTTACCAGTGCCCTGCCCCCACTCCCATGTCATTAATGGCTCCCCCAGGTCAGCCAGAATGGAGCAGCGGTTTTCACTCCACCAAGTCCACTTATGGCTTACAGGCAACTCCCAAACCCACCACAGCCCACCATGTCGGCCAGAAAGGAGCCCACTCAGCCTCGCCATTGCTGCTTTTCCTTCCCCCCAGAACCCCGCTTCTCCTGGGCTGCAAGGAGCCACCCCTGGGAAGCCAAGAGGCAGGCACAGGATTCTGCCTCCCAGCAGCCAACCGCACCTCCCCCGGCTTTGCAGAACGAATGGTGATGCTCTACTAACCCCACTTAGCCACACAGAGGCGCTTAGCTTCTGCCCTGCCTTCCTCAGCTCGACTTTCCTATTTGCCCCATTCCTGCCTCACTTCCTCCTTTGGCAAGTCACGCAGAGGAGGCCAGCAGGAAGAGCCGGCCTCCACCAGCCAACCTCCAACAGCAGAGGAGGCCAAGCCACAAGCCTCCAAAGGTGACACGCCGCACTCCTCTAGGTTCTCCAGCGTGACGCCAAGGTGCTTTCTCCACTGCTGTCAGCACCCTCTGTCATGCGGGGGTTGGAGTTATCCCAGGGACAGGCCAATAGGAGAAGGAGGAGCATCTTCCTGAACAGCAAGGGGATCTGGGAAAAGGAAGCCAGCATGTTTCTGCCTCGTTTTGAACCGGGACTTTCTGCGTGTTAGGTAAATGTGATAACCACTATACTACAGAAACTCCATCTGCTTGGCTCTTGCTCACCCTGGCACAGACCGATGGACAAACCTGGAGAAAGTGGTGGCAGCCCTTCAATAGGTGAGCTGGCAGAGCAGAGGACGGGAGCCGGGGCTCAGGAAGTCGTCCTTACATCGCCCTTGTGACTCCAGCTTGAGGGATAGCTTCTTTTTCTTCCCCTTGCTGACAAAGAGCAAGAGAAGAATGAAAGATCAGGTGGGCCAACTCGGTGCAGAAGCCCATGCTGTCTTTTCCTGCTGCATAGCCTGAAAGGAGGGACTCGTGGCAGTTAAAGGCACTGCTGCACTTTCAGAAAACATCCCACTCGTGCACACAGGGGGACAGAAGAGCCTGTTAGTCTAGCACGCTCCCAACTGAACTACTTCAGCAGCTGCTCGGTTTCTTTTTGGCCTCCTGCTTTTCTGTCTGGGATGTTGTTGTCAGCTGTGGCACAGAAAAAGGACGTCATTGCGAGCGGCCCATGAAGACAAGATTCACTTTTGCCTTCCTTGCTCGGCTTTACTTGCTTCCTCACCCTATTCCTGCCTTAGTTCCTGTGTTACCTGAAGGCGACGGGGGGCCAGCAGTACCAGGAGGAAGTTGGGCAGCTAGACCCTGGTGGCAAAAGTCCTGCCATCACTTGGACCCCACTCTCTTCTCCCAGCGTCACATATTGGCCATCAGGGACTTGGGTCCAGCAGCGCAATGGAAGGCAGTGGACAGAGCCACCCTCGCCTTGAAGCTCCGGCTCATTAAACCACATCTTCAGTCGCTGATGGCCAATGAGAGACCGACATCGCTTGCTATTTTAGCACTTGGAAATGCCATTGGTCAGTCACTGGATCTCTGTTATGCTGTTACAGAACAAATGAACATAGAATCTCATGTGACATTCTATACCTTTGGGGGAGCGGCTGTAACCCCCATAATCCTCATTTTCATATCATCGTGATCTTACATATAGAGCATGACTTGTAAGGTATCGGGGAAAGGATATGATCTGCTGAAAGTAATTTCTCTACCCATAGATGTAGACCATTCATGCATATGAAGTTATGAGAATTGTGCAGTGTGGTTGTCACTGTGCTGTAAGGTGGGGGAGTCAGCCAAATATTAGCTCCCCAGTGGCAACAGCAAGGAAAGTAACCAACACCCGGACAGGGTGTCAAACAACCCATCGACAGCCATTGTCCAGCAAGGGAGCTACAATGCAATGACTCACCTGCATTAGGACACCCCAGGGGAATTGCTCAGAGTTGCTTGGAGAGACGCAGTGATGCTCACCTGACTCTGAAGGGGGGGGGGGAAAGCCATGAGGGAAGAAAGGACATGATAAAAGGAGAGACATTTGCCAGGCTTTATCTCTCTCTGCCACCTACATCTACAGACACCCCCACACCAAGCAACTGAAGCGCTGATGAAAGGGGAGAGCCTGGCTGAAAAGCCACCAGCCAGCCTGTGGTGAGAAGCATCTGAGTTTGTAAGGGTACTGAAAGGGTTAAGATCAGCTTAGAATTAAAAGCAATGAGGAGTCCGGTGGCACCTTAAGGACTAACAGATTTATTTGGGCATAAGCGTTCGTGGGTAAAAAGCCCACTTCTTCAGATGCATGGAGTGAAAATTGCAGATAGAGGCATAAATATAGATTGGAACATGAAGTGACGGGAGTTACCGTACAAGGGGAGAACCAGTGTTGAAGGCTAATTCAGTCAGGGTGGATGTGGTCCTCTCCCCATAATTGATGGGGAGGTGTCAATACCAAGAGAGGGAAAATTGCTTTTGTCGTGACCCAGCTACTCCCAGTCCTTATTCAAGCTCAAATTAATGGTGTTAAGTTTGCAAATCAATTGTAACTCTGCAATTTCTCTTTGAAGTCTGTTTTTGAAGGTTTTTTGAATGGCTACTTTGAATTGTTGGGTGTGAATGTGTAAACATGCTATTGACTATACAAGTCCCATATGGTCTCATGATCTGGATTCCTGGTTTTTACCCAGGTGGCCTGGGTTCAATCCTAGTGTGGGAACAATGCAGAGCTTTTGCTCAGAGGGGAGGCAGGAAATGAAAGGAATGGGAAGGGATCCTGCCAGCAGGGGCGTTGGACAGTGTTGGAAGGGGACCCCAGAAGTGGGGGTGGGGCAGTGGTCTGGGGGGAGATGAGGGAAGGATCCCAGCTCTGTGGGAAGTTGACATTCTGGAGAGCACAGGCCTGGCATGGGGGGTGGGAAGAGTGAGTGTGACCCTCTAAACTCACCACCAGCAGACTAAGAAGAAATACGTATTTGTTGGTAAATGTCAATTTCTGTGTAAACACACGACCCAATGGCAAAATCTTTCAATCGATAATCATCAAAACTAACACATGGGCAAAGTAAGAAACATGTTGCTTGAGAACTTATCCTATTCTAATCCTCTAGGGTTCCTTTTTGCCTTAGGCACCACCACGTGGGCATTTCATATCCCTCCTCATTTTCACACAGACACACAATTTCCTTTGCACAGATCCATGAACAGCAAAACCTCCCTGTGTCTATTGTCTGAGCCAGGGCATTCAATTCCACTGAAACCTTCTCTCCTGCAATGGCAATGGTCAGACAGAGGGGATGCGTCCACCTTCCCCCTGGCAGTGAGATATTCACTCTTCTCTTCATGCTGCTGTTGTTATTCCATGAGTCATCAAGGATGGAATAAAAAGCTGAGTTTACTCCAGGGTGAGGAAAGAAAGGAGCCACCAATGCCCTCAAAAATCTCAGTGCCCAGAGAAAACCTGCCTCTGTTACTGGACTCACAGAGGTGCTGGCAATACAACGGGAAAAGGGACTGTCTGAATTGCCAAGGCAGGGAATGAACAATCTACAGCAACGTCATTAACCACAAACACACTCTAATCATGCTCCAGCCAGTAGGGAAATGGGCAGGAACTCTGGCTGTTCAGTCATGGCCACACGTACAGAGCTGCACAGCAGTGAGTGCGCTGGGGAAGCTGGTCTGAGCAAACAATTGAAATGACCCTTCAGTGAGAACAGAACCAGAGTGTAGAAAGGCCTCTGCGTTAAGTGGTTGTGGCTGAGGCCTTAGGTAGCGGGGCTAGAAAACCATGGGGGTCTTTCTGTGAAGGTTTGATCCTTGCCAGCTAGGCAAGGCTGGTGTGTGGTGTCTCCATGGCTGTACTTCCAGGGTCTGATCACCCACGGTGCCACAGGGAGCCAAGCCTAGACATATTCAGAGGCTAAGGCCAGGTCAATATTTCAAACAGTGAGTCTATGCTGCTGCAGCTCAGTAATGGAGATGCTCTGTGCCAGGGTTTCTCAAACGTCCTTTCACTGCAACCTCCTTCTGCCAAAATAACTTAATACGTAGCCCTGGAAAGAGGGACCAAGCCCCTCCACTCGGGCGGGGGGGAGAGCCAAAGACTGAGCCCCAGTGGGGGGAGGGCAAAACCAAAGCCTGAGGGATTCAGCCCTGGGGGGGGGGGGCTCAGACTTTTGGCTTCAGCCCCAGGACCCAACAAGTCTAATGCCAGCCCTGGTGACCCCATTAAAACAGGGTCACGACCCACTTTGCAGTCCTGACCCATAGCTTGAGAACCACTGCTCCATGCTGAGGGGGGAGAGTTTTCCTGTTGGTGTAGTCAATCCACTTCCCCAGGAGGTGGCAGCTCTGTCATGGGGAGAAGCTATATCAGTGGGGGTGCAAGCTGTGGTGTTTACCACATTTAAGAAGTTTAATCAAACCCCATTTTTAAAACCACCTGTGGTCTGGGAATGGCAAAGGAGCTCGATGAAGCAGGGTCTGTCCTTCAAAGTCCTGGAGATCACGATTCCATATTCCTGTTGTAATGGGGGTATAGCTCAGTGGTAGAGTGTTTGATTGCAGATCAAGTGGTTCTTGGTTCAAACCCAAGTGCCCTCTTAAAGAAAAGAAAAACATTTTCATTTCCATTCTCCATTACGTTCAGGAGCTCCACCATACGAGGATGCTTGAAATGAATGTGAACACTCAACATTTTGCTGTCCAAATGCATAAAAACCTAGCAAACCTGTCCATCAGCTGAAATCAGTTCCAATCCTCTAAGTGTCTAGTTTATGTTTTCATCAATTAAACAAAGGTATCATTCCCTGAAGCAGAGCACAAGTTTGAAATACAGGCAGCATAGAGCTAATATTCATAATGTCAACTACAAAAAAACGATACACATCTAGAGATAGCATCATTATAATCAGCCAATCAGAACCTCTCCATAGATCCCTTACACGACCACTTCTCTGTAATATTGGCTGCAAATATAGAACAGTGGTCGCAACGGTGATCTATACAGTTACAGATTATGTCAATAACGTCACAGGAGGTGACACGGCATCAGTGAGACTGATACTGGAATACTGCCTCCAGTTTTGGTGTCCTCGTTTGAAAAAGATGTTGTGAAATTGGAGCTGGGGCAGCAAAGAGCCACCAAATGTCCTGAGGACTGGAAAAAATACCTTCTAGGGAGCTATTGAAAGAGCTCAACCTGTTTAGCTTATCAAAAGAAGATTGAAAGGTGACTTCACTGAACTGTTGAAGTGCCTTAATGGAGAGATAAGATTGGGTATTAAAGGGCTCTTGAATCGAGCAGAGAAAGGCCTAACAAGAGCCAATGGCTGGAAGGTGAAAAGAGACAAATTCATATTACAACTAAGGCACAAAAATTCAACAGCGAGGATGATTCACCACAGGAACAAGCTACCAAGGAAAGTGGTGGATTCTCCATCTCCTGATGTCATTTCATGAAGACTAGATGCCTTTCTGGAATGTGTTTGCCTCAAAAGTAGCTCTTGTGTCCTACAGGAGGCCTGTGATATGCAGGGGGTCAGATTAGATGCTCTAATGGTCTCTTCTGGCCATAAAGTCGACTCATTTCTGAAAAACTGAGTGTAGCATTGGGAGCAGTGTCTGATGTTTCCCTGTCTAGCCGGCTTGCTGCCTAGAACGAACGCTCCTTGAGTGGGGTGATCCACAGGGAGTAGCTCAAACCTCCAAAGTGCCTGGCCAGGGGCAGGACATTAGCCCAGCAAGGGAGGGGTGCGGCAGTGACATCACAAAGGCCTTTGGCAGGACCTCAGCCTATTGGTCCAAGGTGGTGGGGAGGTGGTGACCTCACAGAGAGATGCTGACATCAGCCAGGCAGGACAGGGGCGAGGGGCCAGGGAAACCTCAGAGACCCCTGTGGCTTTGCTCCAGCAAGTCTCCTTCTCCAGGTCTCTCTTTGAGGACTGAGGGAGTATTCGGGTTCACGGACGTGAGCGCCAGGAGGAACCTCTTTCGAGTTTTCTCCTTCCCTTTCAGTGATTTTACTAGAAAACAGCCGTCCCTGTTTAGAAGGTAAGAGCCTCCTGGAGGTTTGAAACCTGTTCAGTCTGATCCATGTGGTGACAGTTGAATTCTAGGCATGGAAAACATGAACTTAAGGAGGCAGAATTTTATTCTGCACCTGGGATTTTGTCCCTTAGAATCACTGGGGACATTGGGGTTTGTCCTTTTTGTTTCACCTTTTGTCCTTTCTCCTGTTCCCCTCTCAACACCAGGAGAGGGGTGTGTGTTGCGGGAGAGTGCTCAAAATGTGGGGCTGAACTAGTGCTCGGGCAGTGATCCCCACCAGTGACCTGGGCCATCCTTTGGGCTCTCTGGTGAGAACCCTCAGCCTCCCGTCCTCAGTCTGTACCCTGATTGGCTGAGCAGGGAGTTATTGACAGGGAGGAGACTCAGGTCCTTGTTGTTCTCTTTTAAGACCAAGGAAATAAGTCAGAACCAGTTCTATGTTTGATGAATTTTGCTGCTTCTGGGCCAAAGCCGCCTACTCCTCGGGCACATTTGTCCCCCTCTCCACTTTCAGCATGAGGTTTCAGCTACCATACTCCCTCCCCCTCCCTTTCCTGTTGATAGCAGCCAAGGGAATGCTGGGAAATTTGGTTCTTTCCCTGCTCCAGGGCTGGCTCTATAGACAGGGAGCTAACCAAGGAACTACAGCTCTCAGGGCTCCCTGTTGGTTCTCCGCTCCCAGGCTCGATCCCTGCTGGCTGCCGCCCCTGCAAATGGGCTACTCCAGGCACCTGCTTACTTTACTGGTGCCTAGAGCCACCCCCACCCTGTGCCCCTGACCGGAGCCTGCATCCAGCACCCAAACTCCATTCTAGAGCCTGCACCTGACTCCATCCCAGAGCGCAACCTCTCAACCATCCTACACTCCAATCCCCTGCCCCAATCCAGGGCCTGCACCCCAGACCTCCTCCCCCAACCCAAACTCCCTTGCAGAGCCTTAGGCAAGTGTGGGGAAGAGTTCGGGGGGGGGGCAGGCTCTGAGTGGTCTGGGCACCACCAAAACTTCTACAAACCTGCTGCCACTGATACTTGGAGGGGGGATGAGGAGGCGAGTGGTGAGTCGGTGGCTGGAGGGGGGCGCCATTTTCAGTATTTTAATGTTTGGTACTGCAGTGATCGACTGCTGTGTGCAGTAATATAGTGACCCCTGGGGGGTCCATACTCGGGGGGGGGGGTGAGGAGGTCAGCTGCGAGTCGACGGATGGAGAGGGGCAAATCTCTCAGATTCAAAATCTGGGACAGTGTCTGTTGGTCCTTTTTGCTGCTTTTCTCTGGGCTGGGGGTTGTCCCAGTGCTGCACAGAGGGGTTCCCACAGGAAGGTGCTTGCTCCTAACCCCTGAGGCCGTCAGTATGTCGGCTCTTCTCTAGCCAGCCCACTTGCCAGATCTGATTGGCCTTGGTCGGGCTCCCAGCCCCTCTCCAAGGGTTGCAGCTGTCTGGAGGTGCTGCCTTCCTCAGTCCCACCTCATTCACTCCACAGGGCAACTGATTACAAAGTGGGGGGAAGATCTTATTCTACTTCTAGCAAAAAGACATTTTTCTATTACCTTAATTACACTACCTTAGGGGCCCCCTATAACATATTACCAAGGTTCAATACAAAGTCATAGGCAAGTTATACAAAAATGCATAATGCAGAGATTTAGCTACAACTGCACTGAGTGACTGCTGGGTGCAGTGATATGGTGACCCCTGGGTCTTTGAATGAGGCTTTATACTGGGGGGCAGGCGAGTCGGAGGCGAGCGGGTGGGCAAGTGGCGGGTGGGCACAGAGGTGAGCAGTGAGCCAGCAGGGGCTCTAGGGGTGGGCAGGGGGGTTTCTGGCCGGGGAGGGAGGAGGTGAAAGGAGGCGAGTGGTGGGTAGGGGACTGACTAGGAGGAACGCAGCAGGCCAGCGGGGAGCTAGGGGTTGAAGAGGGGTGTGATGATGGGGACGAGCGGGGAGGGGGCAGGTCCTATTTTACTGCTGTGATCTGGTCACCCTATGGGTGCCATTTCTTCCCCCTCCCCCCAACCTTCCTTTTTGGCCCACACCTGTTTTGGTGGGGCGGCGCTGGGGAAGGAGGGTTTGTTTCTTTGGGGCGGGCAGTGCTGGGGACGTTGTTTCAAGGGGGCTGGGTGGCACAGCGGGGGAAGGCACTTTTATATTCTTGCTTTGAGTGCAAAAATAGCTAGTTACGGCTCTGGGACCCCACATTGCGCTAGGTGCTGTACAATCCCTGGCCAACACTGGGACACCCAGGGGGTTCCCCTCAATCTCCCTGAGCCTCTGCAGCCCAACTTCTTCTAACTCCATCTGGATCACACACACACACACCCTGGCAAAAAAACAAACCAAACTGGGCGGGGCAGCTCCTGGGGGCGGGGCTCTGGCACAGCCTGGGGGCGAGGCTCTGGCACAGAGCAGGGGCGGGGCTCTAGCACAGGGCAGGGGCGGAGCAGCTCCTGGGGGCGGGGCTCTGGCACAGCCTAGGGGTGGGGCAGCTCCTCGGGGCGGGGCTCTGGCAGAGATGCGGCTAGTTCCCACCTCAGAAAGTCCCTGGCCCGGTGAGTGTGGCAGCTGCAGCCTGGGTTGGACTTGAAGGAGCCAGGAAGGGGCTGGAGCAGTGGGGGGCTGGTAGGAAGGAAGCAGGAAAAACAAGGAAAAGAGCCGTGGGGCAGCTCCTGGTGGCCGGGCTTTGGAAGGTACCAGACACTGCTGGTGCTGCTGCCTCCAGTGTGCGCTGGGAGCCGGGGCTGAGCTCCGGGCTGCTGCTGCGGCGCCAGAGGGGCTGCTCCAGGGACAGACTTTCACTGAAGCACTTTCTGTGCCCATCCGAGGTGAGGCAGCCCTGGGTGGGCAGAAGAGAGACTCCACACACAGGTCCCAGAAGCTGAGGGTCTCGCAGCCCCTGGGGATCTGCTCTTGGGTGGGGTCTGGACAGCAATGAAGCCCCTGCCTAATGCTGCCTCAGGTGTAGTGTGAGAAACTGCTGTGTGTAGGAATTTGCTACTTATGGTGCACTGAGCATGTTCACATAAACTGAGCATGCTCAGTAAATCTGCTGAAGCCATTTCCCTTCACCCTGCCCTTTCTCAGGATCAGATTCTGCAGATTGCTATTTACAGGGTGTCATAAACGTATAGCTACAGGTAGCATAAAATACCCTGTAAAGGGTTAAAAAGCTCAGATAACCTGGTTGGCACATGACCAAAAGGACCGATAAGGGAAGAAAATACTTTCAAATCTGTGGGGGAAGGTTTTTGTTTTCGTCTTCCTTTGTTCTCTCTGGGTCAGCGAGGAACCAGGGCATGGAAAATACATCTCCCTAAGCACATGGCATAGAAAAACCTTAGAGTTCTGTCCATAGGCAGGTCCCTGCAGACCTTGCTGAGTCACAAGGCGTATCTGCCTTCTCTCAATGGGTCGATTGTGTAGCTGATGGTTCTTAATGGGCCATTAAGCAGGCTAGGCAGAACTGACACCAATTTGTCTGGCTGGGGTGTTCCCTGGAAGCAGAGCACAAGTTTGAAATACGGGCAGCACAGAGCCAATATTCATAACGTCAACTTCAAAAATGATTCACATCTGGAGATGGCATCATTATAATCAGCCAATCAGAACCTCTCCATAGACCCCTTACACGACAACCTTTCTACAATATTGGCTGCAAATATAGAACAGCAGTCGCAACGGTGATCTATACAGTTACAGATTATGTCAATAACGTTACAGGAGGTGACACGGCATCAGTGAGACTGATACTGGAATACTGCCTCCAGTTTTGGTGTCCTCATTTGAAAAAGATGTTGTGAAATTGGAGCTTGGGCAGAAAAGAGCCACCAAATGTTCTGAGGGCTGGAGAAAAATGCCTTCTAGTGAACTATTGAAAGAGCTCAACCTGCTTAGCTTATCAAAAGAAGATTGAAAGGTGACTTCACTGAAGTCTTGAAGTGCCTTAATGGAGAGAAAAGATTGGGTATTAAAGGGCTCTTTAATCGAGCAGAGAAAGGCATAACAAGACCCAATGGCTGGAAGGTGAAAAGAGACAAATTCCTATTACAACTAATATTCAACAGCGAGGATGATTCACCACAGGAACAAGCTACCAAGGAAAGTGGTAGATTCTCCATCTCTTGATGTCATTTCATGGAGACTAGATGCCTTTCTGGAATGTTTGCCCCAAAAGTAGCTCTTGTGTCCTACAGGAGGCCTGTGATATGCAGGGGGTCAGATTAGATGCTCTAATGGTCTCTTCTGGCCATAAAGTCGACTCATTTCTGAAAAACTGAGTGTAGCATTGTGAGCAGCGTTTGATGTTTCCCTGTCTAGCTGGCTTGCTGCCTAGAACAAATGCTCCTTGAGTGGGGTGATCCACAGGGAGTAGCTCAAACCTCCAAAGTGCCTGGGCAGGGGCAGGACATTGGCACTGCAAGGGAGGGGTGTGACAGTGACATCACAAAGGCCTATTGCAGGACCTCAGACTATTGGTCCACGGTGGTGGGGAGGTGGTGACCTCACAGAGAGATGCTGACATCAGCCAGGCAGGACAGGGGCGAGGGGCCAGGGAAACCTCAGAGACCCCTGCTGCTTTGCTCCAGCAAGTCTCCTTCTCCAGGTCTCTCTTTGAGGACTGAAAGAGTATTCGGGTTCACGGACGTGAGCGCCAGGAGGAACCTCTTTCGAGTTTTCTCCTTCCCTTTTCCTTATTTTACTAGAAAACAGCCGTCCCTGTTTAGAAGGTAAGAGCCTCCTGGAGGTTTGAAACCTGTTCAGTCTGATCCATTTGGTGAGAGTTGAATTCTAGGCATGGAAAACACGAGCTTAAAGAGGCAGAATTTTATTGTGCACCTGGGATTTTGTCCCTTAGAATCACCGGGGACATTGGGGTTTGTCCTTTTTGTTTCACCTTTTCCTCCATCCCTCCCTCCCTCCTTTCTCTTCTTCTCTTGCTTATTTTGTTCTTTCTCCTGTTCCCCTCCCAACACCAGGAGGGGGATGGGTGTGTGTGTGTGTGTGTGCGCGTGCGCGCGTTGCGGGGGAAGGCTCGGCAGCTCCCACTGGGAGGTCCACCCAAAAATGTGGGGCTGAAATAGTGCTCAGGCAGTCAGGGCCGGATTAACCTTCTGTGGGTCCCAGCACCAAACATATTTGTAGGCCCCTATGTAGTCACTGTGGGCTCCGAGTGTGGGCCTGGTGGGGCAGTGCCATTGGTGCCATAGCATACCCGCTACTGAACCTCAGAGACATTTTTCATTTTGATCACACACCCCTACGTGACTGTACGCATTGCCATACACAGCTCCCTCAGCCCCCGCGTTTTCTTATTGAGCTGTACAGCCATGTGGGTTTACCAGTGTCCACAGTGAGCAGAACTTTCATAGTGATCAAGGAAACTCCCCACAGATTTATCTCCTTCCTCATTCAGACCTTCTCTAGCCATGTCTCCAGTACCCCCCATGTCACCAGTCACGGCATGTGGTCCTAGTCTCAGCTCAGAGTTCTAAAGCCAGCAGATACCTGATCAGTTCTGACAGATCCCTCCCTCAGCCCCCGTCCTGCCATGTGAGCCAGCCACCTGCAAACACCATCTCCCCAAAGTCAGGACTTAGCCCTTGGGAATCTGAAGCCACCAGCCTCTCTCCCTCTGCTCCCATCTACATGCTAGTCTGCTACCTGGTCACCACCACTTCTCCCCATGCTTGTTTCTTTTCCACTTTGGACATGCTCCCACCCAGCTGGAAGCTCCCTCTGCCAGCCTGACCTGCTCCCTCTTTCCCTGTTCCCCCTGACATTCCTGTCCTACTGGTGACCTCTGTTCCTTGAGGTGAACTCCAGTGTCTTTAGCTGCTCTAGTTTAATGGCCCCAGTAGTCACAGAGCCACCTGCAGCTTCTCTGGCTACAGCCATGGGGCCAGTTCCCAGAGGCCAGCCTTAGCCAGCTGCAGCTACTAGCCGCAGGAGGGGTGGTAATGCCAGGGCTGAGCCTGCTTGAACCTTGCAACGTTACTGACAAGGCTTGTCTGTGTTCTTTTGTTTATCTCATTGTTAGGTGTTAGAAGTATGAACTGTTCAATAGGTTCCATTAGTTGGTTAATAAGATGTTTATGAAGTAAATCACTGGCTTTAAAATAAGATCCAATCTGGAGCATATGAACTATTGACCCCTGGACTCCATCTCTGAGAGGGGACTTGTTTACCATCAGGACACAGGCTCAAACCAGTCCAAACCGGTTTTTCCCGCCAAAACCAGCCCTCAGCGTTCCATCTCCTCAGCACTTTTCCCGCCACAGAAGTGATATAAGGACGTGCTCAGCGCCTGCGCGGGGCCGTCCCCCCCAGCGACGGCCCCTCCACGGTCGGGTCTTCCCAGCGCTCCCGAGCCGGAGAGTGACGAGCCCCCTCGGTCCCGCCGTGAGACTGAGGAACAGGAGGCCTGTCACCCCCATTCCTGCCGTCCTGCATCCCTGGTGTCCAGCCTCCCACGGAGCCCCCCGGGGAGTGAGAGACCCCGGGGGGGGGCACTGGGGCTGGGCAGGAAAGTGACTCTGCCCCGGGGAACCTGGGAGAAGCCTCAGAGCTGCCTCAGCCCCAGTGGAGCTGCAGCAGGATCTGCCCCCGGCACCGCTGGGATTTGGGGGGCAGAGACTGGGGCCTGGTGGGGGGGATCCCCTGTGGTGTGGGGGGGGATGGGGGGTGTCAGGCAGGGAGGGGAGAAGCTGGAGTTGCGGGGGGGGGGAAGGTCAGTGGGACGCGGGGGGGGGGGGGTTGAACTGTCTCTGTGCAGCCAGGAAATTCCCGGGGGGGGGGGAAATGGCGGGCGGGCGAAGGGGGGAGGTGAGTTAATTGGATCCTGTCCCTGTTTGTGCCACTTGCCTCTCGCCCCCGATACAAATTCTCTCTAGTTCTGCCCCTTTTCTCTCTCAGTATCTCACACGGGGCTATAAAATCTGGGGCGATTCCCTCCCATCCCCTCCAATGATCAGCTCTCCCGTCTCCCCCGATTACCCCCGTTCTCCCCATGAGTCTCAAACGTTAGTTTAAAATCTTCTCTACTGAGGGGCATTTTCCCACCCATTTTATCTGCAGCGATTTGTCCTTGTTCAGGTGGGAAATTGTTGCCCTGAGTCATTCCCCAGCACATGGCTGCCCCTGGAGTGGGGGTGGGATGGCTCAGTGGTTTGAGCACTGGCCTGCTAAACCCAGGGCTGGGAGCTGACTCCTTGCGGGGGCCATTTGGGGATTTAGTTGGGTTTGGTCCTGCTTTGAGCAGGGGGTTGGGCTAGACACCTCCTGAGGTCCCTTCCAACCCTGATATTCTAGGAGATGCCGGGTCTCTGCCCGGGCAGGGAAGGGAGGCGCACGTGTCCCCCATGGGGACTGCCCAGACCCCCCTTTCCCAATCCCAGTTGCTGCCCCCTAACTACCAACACAGTTGCCCCCAACCATCAGTTGCCAGTCACCCGCCTGTCCCCCACTGCTGCCCCCTTCCCTCATCCAGGGACCTTTCAGCTCCCCCTCCCCCTCCCTTGCCCTTTTAATCAGCTCCTCAAAGGGCTTCCTGCTGCCCATGGGAATGGTGGGGGTGGGGCAACCATCACTTTGTGTTTATGTATTGGACAGTCGTATAAAATCCAGTCCAACAGTCCCCCTTTTCCACTAGTTCGTTAACAGCAATATAAAATCCCCTCAGATCTTGGTGTTTTTCTCTCATGTTACCAAATACGCAGTTTGTGACACATTTTCTTTGCAAATCTCCAAGATTCATATAAAATAACCTAAATGTTTGCCCCACTGCTCTCTAGTTGTCTATTTCTAATTGAATATGCCCTGAGATTTCCCCGTCTCTCTAATTATAAAATACCAAGAAAATCTCAGATTTACACCTTTTCTCAGATTCTTGAACCTGGATATAAAATGTTTGCAAATGTTGCCCATTTCCTCTTTATTCATTTATCAAATATTGATGTAAAACACTCAGATTTTGCCTCCTATCGACAACTGATATAAAATCCCCCTGATTTTCCACTTACCTCTCTATAATTTGCAAAATGGATCCAAAATCTCTCAGATTGGGAACTCTTTCATTTCTGAACGTTGCTCTCAAAGCTCAGGTTTTGCCTCTTTCTATGTCATTATCAAATGTCAGTTAAAAATCCTCTCGTGTTTGCGGCTGTTCCCCGTGTTTCTAAATCCCAGCAACTTCTTCCTTCAAGGGAACCTGTTGCCCTGAGTCCTTCTCCATCCTGGATGTTGTAGGGGGTTAAATTGCCCAGAGATCATCTTTCCCGACTCCTTTGCGAATCATTTGTTCCCTCCTTTACCTCTGTTAAAATGTTTGCCGAAGAAAGAGACCAGCCAGATATTTAATAACCATCAAAGCCAGAGGCCTCCCCCTGTTTGGGGATCAGTGGTTCCCAACCAGTAACAGGAGAGTTGGCTGGACCCTTTTCTTTTCTCCAGCTGGCACGGGATGAGGAGGTCACTCGGAGTGCAGTGTGAGTTGAGAAGTATCCCAAATCCCATGGCAAATGGCCTCTGTGAGGGGTTGCTTCCCGCAGTGCTAAGATGCAGCCACCTCTGGGGTGGATCCATGGTGGCCATTATTTGCTAGTGACAGGCCATGGACATTTCTTACCTATTTTGTCCCTCCAGGTTTTCCATTCTCCTGTTAAAGAGACATCCCCCAGGGCTCCCTCTGCCTGTGTGACTGGCCAGCAGGGGGCGGTGGTCACTTTCTATCCACTTCTCAGGCACTGTGAGGTAACAGTGTTGCTGGGTGGGGGTGGGGCTGTGGGGGGAGATAGCAGCTGAAGGGGGATTGTGGTGGGGGAGGCCTCTGGGTGGCTGGGCAGGGGGGTACCCTAGTGAGGTTGGTGGGTTCTGGAGATTTGGGGTTTCAGGGGGTGGGTGTGATGTGCCCAGCCCTGAGGCTGTGGGTCCTGGAGGTGGGTATCGCTGGGGGCCTGTTGGCTGCAGAACAGCCGGGGTGGGCGTCTCTTGGGGAGGCGGGACAGGGGGTTAGAGGGAGCCTGGTGCTGTGCCAGGGGCTCTGTCTGGGCTTCCCCCGCAGACTCCTGGGATCGCTGCCGTGCCCAGTGCACAGAGTGTGTGTGGGAGAATCCCCGGCGCTAGGCCAGGGGGTGCCCCTGTAAAGCATCAGGGGATCCCGCAGGGGGGAAGAGGGGGTGCCAGGCAAAGGGCAGGGCAGATCCTGCTGGAGGGCGGGGGGGGGATCCTAGGCAGGCAGTGAGGGACTGAGTTCCCAGTGGGGGTCCCTTTTGGGGGGTCTCTGGCTGTTGGGGTCTCTTGATGGGGGGAACCCTTTGGGATTCCCAACCTGGCAATGAAGATCTGGTGGGGGTTCTCTGGCCGGTGGGGCTCTGAGGGGTATCTGAGCTCCCTGGCCAGGGACTCTGGGGGCTGGGTCCCAGGGAGTATCTGGGTGGGGGGCTGACTGGGGCTCTGGGGGCTGCTCCTGACCTCGCTTCTTCTCCCTAATTAGCTTATGCCAGAATCCTGGCTCCAAGCACTGCCCGACATTCCCCGGCCAGGCCCAGTCACTGTGATAACTTTCTAGCCACTTATCAAACACTGTGAGGTGAAATCACAGATTTTTGCTTTTCTCCCCTCTTGAAAACTGCAGGAACTTCCAGTTCCATTCTCCTAGATTGTCCAGTCCATTGTCCAGTCCTTGTCCTGGATCTGGGGGTGAGGGAGGTGGGAAGGGGGTCAGCACTGCCGCACAATGGTCTCTTCCACAGCATTCTGGACTCATTCTTTCTGAACTCTGGTTTCATTGAGACCATTGTTAATCCAGAGTCACTGTATGGAAAGACAAGGAGTGACTCCGGATGGACAGTGGGGCAAATGAGATCAGCAATTCTCCCTGTGAGGAGGGGCTCTCATTAGCTGCTCTCCCCAGAGAGCTAAAGGAGGGAAGCTGCTCAAACGCTCTGTCCCTCTCTGCTCAGGATACTGGGGTTCAGCTTCCTGGGTCAGAGGCTGCAGCCTCCATTGTGATCGGGGAGACCAGGCTTAGCAGCTGCTGCTCCCCCAGTGGGGTTCTGTGCTGGGAAGTGACCTGAATTAAAGCTGCTTCTCTGCCCGGCCCAGGGGATGACTTTCTCCAGCTGGTCCTAGCCCCCTAGGGCAGCCCTGGGCCCTGTTAATACTAAATTCTGAGCCAGAGTCTCCAGGTAACTGAAAGACCTCAGGGAAAGTGCTGGGGACTGGCAAGAAAGTGACTCTGCACAAACAGCCCCTCCTCATTTCTCCTCCCAGTAGCAATTGCCAGGAGAAAATCCAGCCCTGGGAGAGCAAAGCCCCCAGGAATGGGACTTTCCCAGCCAGAGGGGCAGGGAGAGAGGACGGGGAAGGAGAGACTGAAAGGGGCAGTGGGAGAAATGAGGGGGGAGAGATTTCCAGCTCTCTAGTCCACCCAGACACATGTATTGCTGCATCCCTGGGCAGAACCACTTTCCAGTCAACAAAACAAGGATCAGAGAGAGGAAAAGCCAGTTCCTGACTCCATATTCCCTCTGCTGGGGTGTGGCTGCCGTGGGGTCAGTGTCCGAGGGATCCCCCACAGTGACTTCTTTGGTTCTGCTCTTTTCTAGCCTTGTGTTCAGAGACTTTGTTACGGGGTGAGGAGAGGGAGAAGGGAGGTTAAAAATGTCTCTGTGGGCTTAGCCTGGCAGGAGGGGCCAGATCTACATTGTAATAAATAGATTCAGCATTTCCCAACATGGCAGGATCTAGGGTGTCTGTCTGCAGGGAAAGGGCCTGGGGGAATTCTGATGTGAAATTAACTAAAACCGGTTGTGAGACGCCCACAACTGCCCTTCTCCCCCAGACAGGCTGCAGAATGACGTCCATGTTTTGCTCCAGCTCATCCCAGCCTGGCGTGGGACAGGGAAGAGAAATGGCTGCAGTGGAGCCAACTCAGGTAGAGATTATCGGGGGGTTGCTGGTGGGTTCCTGCTGGAGGAGAGGGAGAGCAAATACACCGGAGATGGGAAGGTTTGCACAGTCTGGTTTGGAGGTTGGTGCAGGGCAGGAAATTCACAGCGTGGGGAAAGGAGGAGGCCAGGGTGTGGCAAACCTGCTGGGAGTTATTTAATAAGTGGCCTAGATTCTAGGAACAGACCCAGGAGGTTCGGAGGTGGAAATGCCCTAATTTGTGAAGAAAGAAAATAGCCCACCTACATGGAGCTAGTCAAACTGACCAGACTCCCAGTGCTGGAGCCTGAGCTCACTAACCAGCGGCTGCTGTGAGATATGAAGGGGGCACCCATGAGTCAGGCTTATTGGAGCTGCCTCTCCCTTCATATCCTGCTCCTCACAATGGGGAGGGTGTTGGGCTTCCTACCAGGGAGCTCTCCCTGGATCCTGCTAGGGGCTCCATCTCCTGTATCAGTCGGTGGCTAGTAGGTGTGTGATGGATCTGCTGGGCGAGACAAGGGGCTCTCTCTTCGTCCCCCCACCCTGGTATTTGCTGGATACGCTGAGCGGGGTCGGGGTGGGACTCTGTTGACTGCGATCCACCCAGAGCTTCCATTTGATTGGCTCCTCTCTGCCACAAATAGTGGGGCTGTGAGTGGGGAAAGAGGTCCTGAGTGTTGGACTCTTGCTCTTTCAGGGGCCGGTGACCTTTGAGGAGGTGGCTGTGCATTTCACCAGGGAAGAGTGGGCTCTGCTGGACCCCACTCAGAGAGCCCTCTACTGGGATGTCATGCAGGAGAACTATGAGACTGTGACCTCGCTGGGTAAGGGTTCCTGTCCCCTCAGTTCTTGGAAGGGGAAATGAAGAGTTAAGGTTTACGCCAGCCCCACAATGCCACCTCTACTCTGTCCTGTTTCAGCATCACCCCAATATGCCAGTGACACAGACACACACTACCAGAGACCCTCCCCTGCTGCAGAACACTTTGGGAACAGAGCACAGGAGCCGTATCGCACAGTGTCAAATAGCTCCTGTTTGCTCAAGTGAAACTGGGGGTTAGGTCTGGCATAACTGTTCCATGCCCCTAATCATTCTTGTTGCCCTTTTCTGAACCTTTTCCAATTCCAATATATCTTTTTTTGAGATGGGGCGACAACATCTGCATGCAGTATTCAAGATGTGGGTGTATCATGGATTCATTTGCTGTTTTTACAAATATGATATATGATATATTCTGTCGTATCTATCCCTTTCTTAATTATTTCCAACATTGTTCGCTTTTTTTCACTGCTGCTGCACATTGAGTGGATGTTTTCAGAGAACTATCCACAGTGACTCCAAGATCCATCTCTTGAGTGGAAACAGCTAATTTAGACCCCATCATTCTGTATGTATAGTTGGGATTATGTTTTCCAATGGGCTGCACTATGTGCTATCCTGACATCTAGCACTGCTGAGATCCTGCATTCAGTGATATCCCTGCCCTTCCTGTTCCCTTTCTCCACTGAACCCCACCGGCCCATGCTTCCTGTTCCCAGCTTCCCCAGGACACTCTCTCTGTCTCTGAACCTCTCGGTGCATCCTTGAATGCTGGCTGAGGGTATCCAGACAGGGGAGCTCCAGCAGCAGAACACTGAATCTCACCCAGGATTACAGATGACACAACTCCTCACTGCTCTGGATTGCACCCTAGCATGTGAAAATGGCCTAAGTTGGTAGTGACATTTCTTGAGACATGCAGAGTTTTGCTCCCATATCACCAGGTGTAATAACAATAACAGGAAATGCCGAATATGGAAAACTGATTGTTCAGCTTGCTTTTGACCTGCATCATATTTTGCAATATATTCCAAATAAGGAAATTAACATGCAACGTATGTGTCATTGTTTGGGGTTTTAAGCTTTAAAAGGCTTGTGTGATTTTTAGCTCAGGGGGACATTATTCCAATAGCTGTCGCCCCCTGCGCACTTTTAACCAAGAAAAGAGCCTCAGGCTGAGCTGATTCAAAATCAGTCGTGTGGTTGTTTTCCACAACAGCTTCAAGAGGTCCCTGTGATGGAATGTAAATGTCTTCTTCACACCTTCCCCCTGCAGGAGAATGGCTGTTTGACCAGCTGTTTGCCTGGCTGTCTCTGAGGAACTGCTCTGTGGGTGTTCCCCGGAATTGTAACTTTTTCAGTAATATCATACAGTAAAATCTCATAACTTTATATACAGTGTTACTACACATTTTAACAGGAGGATAATATTCAGAAGATTATGCATTTTCAAATGATACCTCACAAGCCATTCTGTGTACAAAATTGATCATAATTTTCTAGAAGCGTGAACACAGGGGTATAGACTGACACAGTGTCTGTGTGTGTGTTCCCAGCAGATATGTGGGTATTTCAATCCCTCATAGACACAGTGTTCGGCATCTTCAAGGACCTGGGGAACTGGTCCTGGGAATTCACTGGTTTACCACATGTGACACTGTACGGAATTGTGAGACACTTTGGTATTAATAATAAAATAATAATATAATCTGATAAAATTGCAATGAATCGTGCTAGATATGCCATGTAAGGTGTCAGTAAAAATGTTATGATTTGCCAAGTATGATAATTTTGTTTCTATGTTTGTATCACCTTTGTATTGTGAGTTATAGATATGTGGGGTATATCTGTACTTCCAGACTTGTGCAGTGTTTCTGGGTGACACCCTCAGACATATTGGCATCAACACTGCCTAGCCTGTTTGATGGCCCATTGAGGATCATCAGCTGTACAATGAGCCCATGGAAATGACCAAGGGGATACACCTATTGAGTCAGCAAGACATGCCGGGGTATGCCTGTCTACTGAGAACTCCAAGGCTTTTCCATGCCATGTGCTGTGAATCTTGTGTTTGGAACACAGGAAGTACAGGCCACATGGCAAAAGGAATATAAAGGGCAGCTGCATCATCTCCATTTTGTCTTCAATCCCCCTTCCTACCTCTGGAGCAACTTCTCTACAAACTGAACCCTGGAACAAAGGACTGAATGACCCATCCAAGCTGTGGATGTGTTCCAGACAGACTTTCAAGCCAGCAGTTCACCAATACTGCTAAGAACCTGATATATCCATTTTGGAATGTATCTGACTGCGTTCCCATTTAACTTCTTTCTGTCTTTCTTTCGTTTAAACCTTTAGTTTAGATGCTAAAGGGTTGTCTGGAAGGATGGAATTTTGGGTAATATCCAAACCTATAGTGACCTGGTGATGTGGCTGACCCTTTGGCGTCAGAGGAACACTTTGTTTATGTGAGCAGAGTTTTAAAATAACCTCTCACTGTACTGGACCTCGCTGCTGATTAGGAGTCAGAGAACTGGGATGCAATAAAGGGGGCTGTGTGATTTCTTTTTTCAGCTTCTCAATAATCTATGTGGGGGATCAGACTGGTCAGTTAGTTGGTGACTGGTCAGTGAGTTTAACTTCAGTGTTAACCAGCAGTTTTGGGAGCATCTGCTCTGTCTTTTTCAGCCTGCTCTAATCTTGGCATTTTCAGTGAGAACTGCCCCTGGCCCACCAGGTCACACTAAGCACTGAAGTTAAATTAATAGAATGTTTTTTTATGACCAAATCTTATGAAATCAACTGAACTCCTTTGTTTTCTTTCATCTGAGCAGGGTTTCTAGTTTTCTAACGTGATGTGATCTCCCAGCTGGAACAAGGGGAAGAGCCATGGGTCCCAGACCTCCAGGGTTCAGAGGAAAGAGAGATCCTGAGATCTTCCTGCACAGGTGAGGAAACATTAAACCAACTCAGAATCTGTAAGTGCCTGAAGGAAACATCTGGAATGCCTAACAAAGCCCTTGGGGAGGTCTCTCAGTTCATTATTATCCCTAGCAGGGGTCATATCCTCAGGGTAAATATAGTTCATGGCTTCCTATAGATCCTAGCAGACACCAGGCAGTAGCTTCCTCCAGGGCCGCCCAGAGGGGGGGGGCAAAGGGGGCAATTTGCCCCGGGCTCCGCAGGGGCCCCCAAGAGCATGGGCGGCAGGTTATATATTTGTGAGGTGCCCGGGCTCCAGGAATATTCAGGGCCGGGGGCCCTGCTCCAGCAATAGTTGGAGCTGGGTCTCTCCCCCGGCCCTGCCTGGATCGGGCCCCAGCCCCCACGGGCCTCCCCCCGCCGCTGCAACCCTGCCTGGAGCAGGTCTCAGCCCCCGCCGCGTGTCCCCCCTCTCCGCCGAGTCGCGTCCTGTCCCTGCCTGACAGAACGCAGCGCGCCTCTCCCCTGCCTGCTTGGGCTCCCGGCAGAACGGCTGTCTGCTGCCGCAGGGTCCTAGTGCCTGCCCCCCACCACTAATGGTAAGGCAGGCTGCCCTTACCCTGAGCCTCTCCAACCCCAAACCCTCAGCCCCAGCCAGAGCCCTCATTCCCCCCACACCCTAATCCTCAGCCCCAGCCCTGAGCACCCCCACATCATGAACCCCTCATCCCCCTGCACCCTAATCCTCAGCCCCAGCCCTGAGCCCCCCCGCAGCATGAACCCCTCAGCACCAGCCCCAGCCAGAACCCTCATCCCCTCCGCACCCTAATCCTCTGCTCCAGCCCTGAGCCCCCCCACAGCATGAACCCCTCATCCTCAGCCCCACAGCCCTCACCCTGCACTCCCTCCTACCCCCAAACTCCCTCCCCCTTCCCACACACCCCTTCCCAACCCCAAACTCCGTCCCAAAGCCTGCACCCTTCACCCCCTCCTGCACACCCACCCCCTGCCCCAGCCCAGAGCCTGCACCCAGCACCCAAACTCCATCCCAAAGCCTGCACCCTGCACCTCTCCTGCACCCTAATCCCCAGCCCAGGATCTGCACCCCAGACCTCCCTGGGGGGGCAGCACCCCCATGTAAAAGGTCACCGGGTCCAGGGAGAGACACAGGGGCCTGAGGACAGGCGGAACACCAGCCTGCAGAGGGCGCTCTGTGCTGGAACAGAGCTAATTCCCAGAGTCACCAGCAGGAGGCGCCGCAGGGGTGAGTCCAACCTGTCTACAGCTACCATCCCTTTCACTTCTCAAATGCCAAATTATAGTGTATATGTAATTTCAGTGCCACAGGGAGATTCATGTCAGGGGAGGGGGTAGTAGCTTCATTTAAAATTAGCCACTGGGGGAGGGATCACATGAGAAGAGCAATATCCTTCCCAACCTTACCAAGGGAGACCCCCCTCCCCTGCATTCCCTGAGGCTTCAGAGGGGTTAATTCAGTGGTTCTCAAACTTTTGTCCTGGTGACCCTTTCACATAGCAAACCTCTGATGTGCCCCCCCCCTTTATAAACTGAAAACACTTTTTTATATATTTAACACTATTATAAATGCTGGAGGCAAAGCGGGGTTTGAGGTGGAGGCTGACAGCTCACGACTCCCAGTAATAACCTTGTGACCCCCTGAGGGATCCTGACCTCCAGTTTGAGAACCCTGGGTTAATTTAATTTTAGCACCCTGTGTCCATTCACATGCATGTGCTATTTTGAGCATTTCAGTTTTGACAACATAGGCTCATCCCAGATTCTGGAACAAGCTCAAATGCTCAGTTTGTGGAGTATATACATAAGCTATAGTAAAGAAAAACGCACAGTAACTGTCTCCAGTTTGTGAGGGACCACATGGAGCCAGTCTCTAGGAAACAGATAAATGCATGGATATTAAGTCCATTAATGGCTATTAGCCAGGCTGGGTAAAGAATGGTGTCCCTAGCCTCTGTTTCTCAGAGAGTGGAGATGGATGGCAGGAGTGAGATCACTTGACCATTACCTGATAGGTTCACTCCCTCTGGGGCACTTGGCATTGGCCATTGTCAGTAGACAGGATACTGGGCAGGATGGCCTTTGGTTTGACCCAGTATGTCTGTTCTTATGTTCTAACCTAAATGAACCCAAAGTTATGGAGACAGATATGAGTCAAGGAAGCCAGCAGAGTATCAGAAACCTGGAAAAATCTCTGCCTGGATGGGCTCAGGTGTTTGGTTACAAGCTGAGGTGGTTCAAAAGTTTCGGATTTTTTTTTAAGCAGAATTTTTTAATTGTTTCTTTAAACAATCAAACACAGCAAGCAGCAAATATTTGGCCACACAGTTCTGAAACCTCAAACCATATTCAGGTTTTGGCAGACTAATTTCAGCTTTTCAATTAAAAACACCACAACAAATTTTGAAGGAAAGCAGACATTGTCCGTGATTTTTTTCTGCTTTTTAAAAACCCCTAGTTTTCGATCCAGAAAAAGTTTTGATGGAAAATATTTGTCCAACCCTTTTAATGAGCTTTATGCCTTTTAGCACTAGCTGATGCTGAGAACCACTGATACCTTGTAAAGAAGTTTTCTCAAAACTGGGTTTGTGCCGAAATGCAGAAGGTTTATTTTCCCCAGGAACGCCTGTGGAGGGGAGCAAGTGGGGCAATTTGCCGTGGGCCCCACAAGGGCCCCCAGGAGAATATAGTATTGCAATTTTTTTATAGAAGGGGCCCCCAAAATTTCTTTGCCCCAGGCCCCCTGAATTCTCTGGGCGGCCCTGGCTTCCTCCCTTCCCCCTGCGTATTTGGATGGGATGTGAAGGCTGAATTCATCCCCCTCCTCTCTCCTACTTGGGGGAAGAGTTTGGGGGAGTTCAGTTCCTGATTTTTATTTGACCTGTCCTCAGCACTTGTTTTTGTTCGGTCTTCCCCTTTCCATCCCTGTCTGAGGTTTCTGTCTCTATCACAGCAGGTGATGCAATGGCATGTGAGAAAGAGGAGCAGAATTCTCAGCCTGAAAATGTTGAGCCAGTGGGTAAAAACAGAACATTATCTCAAAGATCAAAAAGGAATGTGTCCAGGAGTCATGAGCAGGGAAAATCCTGGGAGATTCAGCACAGACCAAAAACAGATCAAGGAAACCAGCCAGGGGAGAAAGTGGATAAATTTATTTCCTGTTGGGGAACTCAGAAGGTCCTCATGGAAACCACAACACAGCAGGAAATCCTCAGGCGAAAGAGAAAAAATACATGCAGGGAGTGTGGAAAAACCTTCTCTCACAGCTCAGCCCTTTCTGTACATCAGAGAATTCACACAGGGGACAGGCCCTATGAATGCAGTGAGTGTGGGAAAACCTTCAATCGCAGTTCGCACCTTATTAGGCATCAAACAATCCACAGAGGAGAGAGGCCCTATGAATGCCGTGAGTGTGGGAAATGCTTCACTAGCAGCTCAAACCTTTCTCAACATCAGAGAATCCACACAGGGGAGAGTCCCTTTGAATGCCATGAGTGTGGGAAATGCTTCACTAGCATCTCAAACCTTTCTCAACAAAAGAGAATCCACACAGGGGAGAGGCCCTATGAATGCCGTGACTATGGGAAATGCTTCAATCGCAGTTCGCACCTTATTAGGCATCAGAGAATCCACACAGGGGACAGACCCTACAAATGCAGTGAGTGTGGAAAATGCTTCACTAAGAGTTCAGCCCTTTCTGAACATCAGAAAATCCACACAGGGGAGAGGCCCTATGAATGCAGTGAGTGTGGGAAAACCTTCAGTCGCAGCTCAACCCATGTTAGCCATCAGAGAATATGCAAGGGAGATAAATGTTGTAAAAATCTCTAGGGCTGTCAAGACTTTCTTTTGTTTAATACTTTTCCTGATTCCCACATAGTAACTTTTCAAGCTCTTTGAACTGTGTGCAGCACCGTTATCCCTCAGCTTGTCCAGATGAGTGGCCCATTTTTGCCTTTTGCAGTTCGCCCTCTTTTGAGATGGACCTATTTGTCCTTTCTATTGTCCCACAAGTAATTGGAGTGTGCCCTTCCTATGAGGAACCAGGGAGCATCACATTTATACCATTCCTCCTATTGCAAAGTTATTATTAGAGTCACCAGTGATACAGATTGTATCCTTGCCAATTGTTCTCACGTTGCTCTGGGTTGTGCTGAAGAGCAGATATATTGGGAATTTTTCAAATTATATGTAAATGAAGAGGAGCAGGGGCAGGAAAACAGTATAATTTCAGCTTCTGTGACACTGGAAGGAAATGGGGTGACTCAGAGATTCCCTCCTTCCCCATCACTGCAGAACTCTTACCTTTTGCCTGAGCCAGGCAGAGTTTATCTTCATCACATTCTATCCATCCACTTCTCAAAGTGTCATGTGATGAAGCATTCTCCGTTGTCTGTGCTTGCAGATGATGTTTTGACTTCTTTAATCCTATATCAGAGTCGCTATGACTGGAGATGAAAGTGTCAAAGTCCTGGGAGGGGATTCAAATGGATCCCAAATACAGTGTGATCATTTAGAGTTTAAATCCCAGGTTCCATCTATTGTAAAGCCACTTCTGGCAAGAGGGCTGCTTTTCCCTCATTATGTGGATGCTACGATACTAAAAAATTTGTAAATAACATAACTGACTATGGAGACAGGGATGAGTGAAGCAGGTTTGAATGGATCAGAGGAGAATGTGATGGGAGACTCTCTTGTCCCGATACTGAATAATCAGATGTAACCTGCTCTGGAATTTCACTTGACACTTTCTTTGTCATGAGAAAGCTGAAGTGCAGTTCTATCAACAGGAGAGAACTCTCTAATTTACTGGACAGGCTAACAAAGAAACAGCAGTGATTTAAAATCTCCACTCACAAATGGTGAACAACAACAGAACCCCAACTAACTGAAGGAAGTGCATCTGATCACAGTGTATTTCAGTTGTTTAAGGAAATATTGTCTCGGATGATCTGGGAAGAGAATTCCATGGTAAGTGATTTTGAACTAGGCAAAATGCCCATGTGTTTGGTTCCCAAAGCATTTGTAACCCAGGCCCTACAGAAGATCTCTCCTAGCTAATCCTATGCTATGGGAAATGCAGCCCTTCGTGACATAGATGTTGAGGAAATAGAAGTGGAGTTTTTGTCAAATTTATCCTTTGTAGGTGCTAAAGATGTGTATAAAATGAAACCAGTGTTGAAAATGTAATAGCTTCCGAAAAATAGCCATTTTTTAATAGAATCTCCAGCTCTGGTAACTAACGAAGATTCTGATCCACGCCTGTATCCAGTCCCTTCCCTGGACCTGTGCCACCGAATTAAAGAAAAGCTGGGCATGTTTCAGGAAGCCATTCCTCATTAACACTGCTGAGATTTTAAGTGGTTTTGTAAAGGATTCTACTTCAGAGAACTGTAACTTTACCCTATCCAAGACCAAGGATTTGGAAAGAGCTGAGGTTGAAAGAGTCCACACCCAGTTCTTGGTTTCCACCCCAGTAAAGGAAGCTATGGTGACCCAAGGAAAATTGTTTGTACAATTCCACTTCCTAGTTCAGTGTCACTGATTACACTTCCAAAGTATGCCAGGGTTAGATTGAGAACAGTCATCCTTCACTGTTTGGATGCAAAGAGAGAGTGCTTCATAGGACAGTCCTTCCCTGTGGATCCCAAACTGGCTGCCTGATTATATAACAAGGACTTTCAGGCTGTAGAAATTATGGTAACCAATGAGGCAACAAATGTGTCAGCCTCCAATTTCAGACTTCCGGATACACGCATGTTGAGTCCTGAGACTATGGTTTTGTGTCTGACACTGTGGCTACACAATTAAGCTGATGTTGGCACAGCTGCACCAATGTAGCTGCACTGCTGTAGCACTGCTATAACAGATGCTCCAAGCCAATGGGAGAGATTATTCCCATCAGACTTGATTAGTCCAGCCCCCGCAAGTGGCGGTGGCTGTGTTGGCAGGAGAAACTCTCCTGCTGATGTAGCACTATCTACACAGGGGGTTAGGGCTGTGTAACTAAGTTGCTCAGCTGTGTGGATTTTTCACACCCCTAAGCAATATAGTTATCCCGATAAATGTCTTTAGTGTAGACCAGAGAGGTTTCTCTTGTGTTTTATGCATCTACATTACTTCTCTACCTCCTCCTACTTCAAAAGATTAAAAAGTGTGAAAAGAGAGGTATTTTTCTCCATGATGCAAACATTCCGACATAGAAGACCCCTTCTACCAACACATATGGCTGAAGATCCTGAGATATATGAACTCACAGAAGTGGTTGGGACCTACGTTGGAAGAAACCACAACTTGAGCCAAGGTTCAGTTGTTGGCAATGGGGATTAAAAGAAAACTAACATATATGACAAGAATTTGTGATCTTTGAATATGTTATTGTTACCAATTAAACTGAAATTATAGGTGAAGTTATTGGTTAAAGAGTAAGAGACTGTGATATAATCTGAATTATTTTGGAAAACTGAAAGTTGTCTTGGTTTTGTGTTTTGTTAGTCGTACAGGAAATGATGGCTAATCTTGAAAAGTTAATTAATTTAATTTACCCTCGTTCCTCAACTGTTGCTACAGCTCTAGTACCCATCAATCCAAAGACTGAGAGAAATGGAGAGTTCCAACCATTGTCCTTTTAGTATCTTATTGTTCCTCTCTCTGTTTTTTGTGCTGGCCTTTCTCTTCTATCACTTTCTTCCTTTGTTTAGTGGTAACAGTTGGTTTCCATCACTCACATTTGTTTGTTTAAATCTCTATCCATTGTGAAATAAATTTTTTGCTTGTTCGATAACTGTACTCAAGTGCTGTGTGAGATACAGTAGCAATGGTCCACAGTAAAACTAGTAACCTGGGATACGTGGGGAAGAGAGGATCTGGGATTTCACCAAGTATCTGGTGATCCAGGCTGGACCCCAGAGGGGGACACATTGAAGGAACTCAAGGGTTAAGGTGGCTGCTGTAGCTCAGAGGAGGGTCCTTGAGTTCCAGCAGGCTGGTGAGTTTGGTCACTAACATCCAGCTGCCAAATGCAAAACTCCCTCTTCCTTGTGGCAGGTGGCAACAAGGAGACTCACATCCCTCAGCACCCTGAGAAGGGTCACAATGTGTCTCTATGTTGATCCACCTGTCAAATTCACACAGCGAAAGCTCCCGATAGCACAAAACTCTGCCCTATGAAATCATGGAACATGTGCTCTTTGCTCTGTGAAAGCATGTAAAGAATCCAAGCGCTGGAGGACAGGGTTTGGGTCCAGAGCGACCTAGACAAATTGGAGGATTGGGCCAAAAGAAATCTGAGGAGGTTCAACAAGGAGAAGTGCAGAGTCCTGCACTTAGGACCCAAGAATCCTATGCACTGCCACAGACTGGGGACTGACGGAGTGAGGGGGGTTTGATAGCAGCCTTCAACTACCTGAAAGAGCAGCAGTGTGGGCTTTCTCCTGGCCACTTTTGCTGGGCTGGGCAGGCAGCCTGGAGGCCTTTCTAGAAGAGCATTGGGAACTGAGTTAGAAAATCCAATGTGAAAACCAGAACCTCAGGTTTAGACTCATTTATTTATAATATTAAATCTTCAATTCTAGTGTCACAGTCAATACAGTTGCTTCAGCCTGATAGTTGCCCAAAGGGAAACTTAACGTCTCTCCAAGGGGAGTGGAGAGAAAACACTTTTCAGAGTCCAAGAGAGACAAGGCGGGTGAGGGTAAGAGCTTGCAGAGGACCAACCTCTGTTGGTGAAAGAGACAAGCTGTGGAGCTAACCCAGCACCCTTCTTCAGTTCTGTGTAGCCTGGAAGGTCGTCTCCTCCATAACCAGCAGTTAGAACATAAGAACAGCCACACTGAGTCAGACCAGTTCATCTAGCCCACTCTCCCGAAAGGGGCCAATGCCCGGCGCCCTAGGGGACCCCTGGGACCAACATGGATACAACATCACCACAAACAAGGTTAAAAGTCAATGCACAGGGGAGAAGGATCTTGTGTTTCATTCCTTATGTGCTAGTCCCATCATGTGGCCATTTCCTTTTCTTCCTTTCTGTTAAAAGCTTTGGTGTTTTGCACAGAAACATTATTTCCCCAGGAGAGACCCAGGAGTGGGGGCTGCATTCCTGTGCCAAACAGTCACTGGAAGGGGGCAGACAAAGGCCTTTAGGACGAGGCATCTGTCACTGTCAAAAGATCATCTCCCTCCTGCAGGTCACTGGCAGCCTGAATTTGTTCCTTATCCTCCCAGAGTCTGGGGGCTGGAATCAGCACGACCCAGCCCCTCCGTATGTAGCAGGAACAAACACAAACCTGGTCTTTAAAACAAGCTGTCCCCTTCCTTCTCAGGGAAGAGTTTTCTGTGATTGAAGTTGAGCTTCAGTTCCCCTCTCCTAGGGGCGGGGCAGGTGTGGGGCCAGCTCCCAATGAGATCTGTTTTCACCATTGCCCCCTTTCAGTCACTCTGGGATCCTAACTCTGCTCCCAGCTGTCAGGCAGCTTCCAGCCCATCCACCCTGCTCATGAACTCTGTGGTCATATGTCACTCCCTCTGCCAGCACTCACAGCTTGCAGGAAAGCTACTCCTGCCAGATGCATTGGTATAGTGGTGTGCATGGGTGCTTTCTAAGCACTTCATCTGGGTTTTATTCCCAGTCAATGCAATAATGGCTTTTCTCTTTTGTTGTTTCCTCATCTGGAAGTGGTACAATTTCAGTCACATTGTGTTACAATCACATTATCTATAGAATGAAACAATAAATGTGTCAAAGTCCAGCAGGTCATACAGGATGGAGGCACACAAGGGGCTGGAATGTGTCATCTGAGAAAGACAGAACCCTTGGAAACCTGCATCTCCCATCCCCTGGCCTTGCGTGTTACGATTCCAGTTGCGTGAGCTGTTTGTAGGATGTTCCGGCGTGATGGGGAAATGAAGTTTTGAGTTAGTTTTTGCTCCTGCAGATTCCTTTGCTGTTACAATTATAATGACATGAACAAAAGGGAAGCAAAATAAACATAAACCCCAAATTGCAATACAGGTGGGGAAAGGGAAGATCACGGTTAAGCCAAACATGTCAAAATAAAAATTAATACAAAAAAGGGGAGGGGGGAAGAGATCAGGTATGTGGAGATCCCCTTGATATTTCAACGCACATTGTTAGAATCAAAGTTCAGACTTGACACTGGAAAACCTGCAGCTACCTGTCTCTCTCAACACCTGTGATGAGCAAGATGGAGTTGGGACACCTGTTCTGCTTCAATCATTTATTGTCTCTCTGTTCTCTCCTTCTTCTCCCCCCAATTCCTCGTCTCCAATGTCTCTGCTTTTCTCCTCTTGCTCCCTCTCCCCTGCCCTTTCCAGGAACTCACACTCTACAGCATTTAGGACAAGCCAGAGCTCCCATGTTCTGTACATGATCCTGTGTCAGAGGACGTGTGACCCAGGTCAGAACCAGTCACCGGATCAATATGTCCCTTTATGGGCGACTTCTCTGCCTGCTCTGCAATTTACACACACCCCCCACTGAAGGGGGTGGGGTACAGCTCTGACTGAGAGGCCTCACAGGAGAAACTTCAGCCCAAAGACAAATTTGTGTGAAATGCTGAGAAGTGAAGAGCCCCCTTCCCCTCCCCACAAATCCCCAGAACTCTAGAGTCACCCCCATGGCACCAGCACAGGGAACCCAGTGAGATGGGGTTACAGAATACAAGGGGGAGGGAGCAGGGGAGAGAGGTGACAGGGAGTCTCTCTCTTTCCTTCTCTCTTCACTTTCTGTTCTTCTCTTTCCTTCCAGGAACTGCAGTCACAGCAGGGAGGGGTTTGTCTCTTTATTAGGGATCCCTCTGTGTCACGGAGGCTGCACACGTCATAGATTCTGCGGCTTCTGCAGTGGCCACTGCGGCTGACTCCGTGGCTGCCCCAGCAGCTGGCCTGGGGGCAGCTTGAGCAGTGGTTCCAAGGGTGGCAGGCGCAGCCACAGCTCAGTGGCTCCTGGCACCTGTCCCGAGGTGGCCGGAGCAGGGCTGGCCCTAGGGCTCCCCTGACCTGGCAGCATCTGGAGTGGCAGTGGGTCCCCGGGGCTTCTCCCCCAGTACACGGGCCCCCTGGACTTCCTGCGCCCACAGCTGGTGCCACGGACCCCCTGGGCCTCCCTCCCCAAGATTCAGTGAGGGGTATTTATGGTATAAGTCATGGCCGGGTCATGGGCAATGAGCTTTTGGTTTTTGCCCGTGATCTGTCCATGACATTTACTAAAAATACCTGGGATTAAATCATAGAATCATAGAATTCAAGATCAGAAGGGGACCATTATGATCATCTAGTCTGACCTCCTGCAAGATGCAGGCCACATAAGCCGATCCACCCACTCCTGAAATAATTCTCTCCCTTGACTCTGCTGTTGAATGCTCCAAATCATGATTTAAAGACTTCTAGTAGCAGATAATCCACCAGCAAGCGACCCCTGCCCCATGCTTCGGAGGAAGGCGAAAAACCTCCAGGGCCACTGCCAATCTACCCTGGAGGAAAATTCCTTCCCGACCCCAAATATGGCGATCAACTGAACCCCGAGCATGCGGGCAAGACTCTCCAGCCAGACCCTCTGGAAAAAGGCTAACAATATCCTATCATTGACCCTTTTTACTAATTACCATTGTGGCACGTTATTGACCTATTGACTAAACCCGTTATCCTATCATACCATCCCCTCCATAAGCTTATCTAGCTTAATCTTAAAGTCATGGAGGTCCTTCGCCCCCACTGTTTCCCTCGGTAGGCTGTTCCAGAATTGCACTCCTCTGATGGTTAGAAACCTTCGTCTAATTTCAAGCCTAAATTTCCTGACTGACAATTTATATCCTTTTGTCCTCGTGTCCACATTAGCACTGAGCTGAAATAATTCCTCTCCTTCCCTGGTATTTATCCCTCTGATATATTTAAAGAGTGCAATCATATCTCCTCTTATCCTTCTTTTGGTTAAGGAAAACAAACCGAGCTCCTCAAGTCTCCTTTCATACAACAGGCTTTCCATTCCTCGGATCATTCTAGTGGCCCTTCTTTGTACCCGTTCCAGTTTGAATTCATCCTTCTTAAACATGGGAGACCAAAACTGCACACAATACTCCAAATGAGGACTCACCAACGCCTTATATAACGGGACTAGCACCTCCTTATCTCTACTAGAAATACCTCGCCTAATGCATCCCAAGACCGCATTTGCTTTTTTAGCGGCCACATCACATTGCCTACTCATAGTCATCCTACAATCAACCAGGACTCCTAGGTCCTTCTCCTCCGTTACTTCCAACTGGTGTGTCCCCAGCTTATAACTAAAATTCTTGTTAGTCATCCCTAAATGCATAACCTTACACTTCTCACTATTGTATTTCATCCTGTTACTAATACTCCAGTTTACAAGGTCATCCAAATCTCTCTGGAGGATATCCCGATCCTTTTCCGAATTGGCAATACCTCCCAACTTCGTGTCACCCGCAAACTTTATCAGCCCACTCCTACTTTTGGTTCCAAGGTCAGCGATAAATAGATTGAATAAAATCGGACCCAAAACTGAACCTTGAGGAACTCCACTGGTAACCCCCACCCCAACCCGACAGATCACCCTTCAATATGACCCTCTGCAGTCTCCCCTTTAACCAGCTCCTTATCCACCTCTGGATTTTCATTTCGATCCCCATCTTTTCCAATTTAACCAGTAATTCCTCATGCGGTACCGTATCAAACGCCTTACTGAAATCAAGATATATTAGATCCACCGCATTTCCCTTGTCTAAAAAATCTGTTACTTTCTCAAAGAAGGAGTTCAGGTTGGTTTGGCACGATCTACCTTTCGTAAAACCATGCTGTAATTTGTCCCAGTTGCCATCGGCCTCAAGGTCCGTAACCACTCCCTCCTTTAAAATTTTTTCCATGACTTTGCATACTACAGATGTTAAACTAACAGGCCTGTAGTTACCCGGGTCACTTTTTTTCCCCTTCTTGAATATAGGAACTATATTAGCTAATCTCCAGTCAAACGGTACAACCCCCGAGTTTAGAGATTTATTAAAAATCATCGCTAACGGGCTTGCAATTTCACTCGCCAATTCCCTTAATATTCTAGGATGAAGATTATCCGGGCCCCCCCGATTTACTTCCATTAAGCTGTTCAAGTTTGGCTTCCACCTCAGATACCGTAATGTCTACCCCCATATCTTCATTCCCGTCAGTCCCTCTACCACTATTCCTTAGCCCTTCATTAGCCTCATTAAAGACCGAGGCAAAATATTCGTTCAGATATTGTGCCATGCCAAGATTATCCCTAATCTCCACTCCGTTTAAAGTTTTAAGCGGTCCCACATCTTCCTTCTTGGTTTTCTTCCTATTTATATGGCTAAAAAACCTTTTGCTATTGGTTTTAATCCCCTTCGCTAGGTCCATCTCCACCTGGCTCTTTGCCTTTCTCACTGCTTCCCTACACCCTCTGACCTCAATAAGGTAGGTTTCTTTGCTGATCCCTCCCATTTTCCACTCCTTGTACGCTTTCTGTTTCTTCTTAATCACTCCTCTAAGACGCTTGCTCATCCAGCTCGGTCTAAAACTGCTACCTACGAACCGTTTTCCCTTTCTCGGGATACATGCCTCTGACAGCTCCTGCAACTTCAACCTAAAATAACCCCAGGCGTCATCCGCCTTTAGATCCCTAAATATGTTAGTCCAGTCCACTTCCCTAACTAGTCGCCTCAATTTAGTAAAGTTAGCCCTTTTGAAATCGTAAACCTTAGTCTCAGATGCAATTTTGTTTATCCTTCCATTTATTTTGAAACGAATTAGCTCATGATCACTCGAGCCAAGGTTGTCCCCTACAACTATTTCCTCAACAAGGTCCTCGTTACTTACCAAAATCAGATCTAAAATGGCATCCCCCCTCGTCAGTTCAGCAACTACTTGATGAAGGAATTCATCAGCTATCACGTCTAGGAAAAGCTGAGCCCTATTATTATTACTAGCATTTGTTTCCCAATCTATATCCGGGAAGTTAAAATCTCCCATGATCATACAGTTCCTATTAGTATTTACCTCCTTAAAAACATTAAAGAGCTCTCTATCCATATCCAGGCTAGATCCCGGCGGTCTATAGCACACCCCAATCACTATCCCAGGGGAGGCTCTAGTAGTTTTCTTCCCCAATGTGACCATTGCCCAAACAGACTCCGTATTATCCATTGCATTGCTAGTTATTTCGTTACTTTTCACCTCATTATTGACATACAATGCTACTCCCCCACCTTTCCCTTTGTATCGGTCTTTCCTAAACAGCACATACCCTTCCATACCTGTACTCCAGTCATGGCTACCGTTCCACCATGTTTTGGTTATTCCTACGATAAGGAATTTTGAACCCCTAACTGGAACGGCTCCCCTAACAATCCAAAGTACCCACACCCCTTTAAAGTACATTCTGTCTGGGAAACTGGTTGGGGGCAAGGTCTCAAACACCCGCATGGCTCAGTGGACCCTCACATTGATAAACAGAGGAGTCACCACCGAGACCGTGTCTAGACCTGACCTATTGACTCACGCTCTGATTGAAAAAGGCAATAAACATGAGTGCCCGAGGTTACATTAGAGCAAAGAATAGCCCTGATACAGGCACCGCCCCTTGGAGGAGCTAGATACCATTGGGATAGAGGGACACATGTGGTTCACAGATGGGAGCTCAATGGTGCTTAAAGGCATAAGGAAAATTAAATATGCAGCAATTAACTTAGAAGAGGAAATACTACAGGGCTATTTGGATCATGGGTCAGCCCAGCATGCTGAACTCCATGCCATATATCGGGTACTACAGCAATATAAGAACAACCCCAGACCTGTGTTTATCTATGCAGATAGTGATTTCTGTGTCAAGGGAATACAATACTGGATGCATGACTGGGAAAGAAATGGGTGGAAGGCAGCAGATGGGAAAAGCATTTCGTATGTAGAGGAGTGGAAATGGATTTACCAATGGGTAACACAACATCCTGGCTGTTTAAAGGTCAGGCATGTAAAGGCACATAGCAGACAGAACACTCCAGAGGCTTTTTGGAATAATAAAGTAGATGGTATAGCACGGCAGTATGATATAGCTGCAGTAGCAACTAGAAGTCAGGCGGGAAAGGTAATGGGGGATCCACAGTCAATCGATGAATTTATTAATGACAATAACTGTTTACATTCCCCACACAGATCCCCAGGAAAGAGAGAAAAACAGGAACTGGTTAATGTTGCACATCAGTTCATGCATGAGGGAGTGGAAGGGACGCTAAACAGGCTAAGAGAGGTAGCCCATTGGAAAGGTATGGAAGAGGATGTTAAAACTTGGGTTCAAAATTGCATCAGGTGTGCTCAGGATAAAGCCCGGCCACCACATTACCAGCCCCTTATGCACCAGAGACGAGTAGGTCCCTGGCATAGAATACAAATTGACTACATAGACAAATTGCCACGGAGCAAAGAGGGATTCCAGTACCTACTGGTAATCATAGTTGCCTTCTCTGGCTGGGTAGAGGCATTCCCCACCAGAAGAAACACCACCACAGAAGCTGCAAAAAAATTATTTACTGAGGTGGTCTGTCGTTATGGAACTCCTGAGATAATAGATTCGGACAATGGAGGAGCATTTGTAGGGGAAATGTTTACTAGCTTATTACAAGCCTTAGGTATTAAACAAAAATTTCACATCCCCTATCACCCTCAATCATCAGGGCAAGTAGAGCGCATGAACCGCACTATTAAAGAAGCTGTGAAAGTAGAATGAATTATATTACAAAAATAGATAGGATTAAAGAAATGCTGTCTGTACCTTTAAGGAAAATCACTGGAATCCAGGTGTCAGGAATACAGACATTAACATAGAACAATTGCACCGTTTAAGGGCAATTGGTGAAGCATTAGCCTTAGATCGATAGGAGTTAGTAAGGAAGTAGGATATGCATGCTATGCCCCAGGTGAATTTTGCTGTTTTTCTCTCTTTGTCCCTTTGTTTAATTCCCGCTCTTTTATCTGTATAAATAAGACTGTTTGGGTCTTGCATGGCCACTCACATTATCTGGGTGTTATTGGCGGAGCGCTGTGCTAATAAAAACAGAGTGGTCTGACAAATTGTGAGTCTTGATTCTAACTTTGACAATTTGGAGGTTCCACCGAGATGGCAACCGTCTTCACTGGGGCTGTGTGATTCCTGACCATTTTGTGGGACGACCGTGGCAGCCGGCACCTGGGCATTTGGCCCAAGCGGTCCTCCTTCTGAACGGAAGAGTGCACGATCACAGTGAAGTCTACGCCATCGAACCTGTTGGTTTCCACTCTGTTCTGGTAGGGACCCCAGGATCTGGCATCAGGAATCTGGTCAGGTAATTATATCTGTGTTTTGTCCGAACTGAGGACTGTCCTGTCTCTGTCTATCCATCCTCTCTGTGGAGTGTTTGAGTCTGGGTGCCGTCTCCGTCCGGGGATTGGCCGACCAAGGGGTTCCTGTCCCCGCGGTCTGAGTGAGTGAAATCTGCACAATCGCAGCCGCACCGCACCTTGGGTAAAGCCCATGGTGTGAAAGCAAGGGCGATGGAGGCAGTAGCCTGTGGGCTCCTTTTGTGTGTTGCACCGGGCATCGCTCTGACTAACCCAAATTTCCTTCTTGTGTGATTGGTGTGTAAAGTCCTCCTGTATGGGTAACCAGACGTCTAAGTCGGGACAGTTCCCTAAAGGAACCCCGGCTCATTTTATGCATTTTAGGAAGGGTCCGGACTCCTGTAAATTTCTGGAAAAATGGTCTAGGCTAACTCAGGGAGATCCCAAAACTCAGTGGCCACTGTTAGGATCTTGGGACAAGGACCGAGTAGACATCTTAAAAGACAAACTCGGCCAATCTAAAACTAAATTGGCAAAAGGAGAGGTTGACTGTTTCATGCAATGGTGGGAAGAGGCAAATCGTAGATGGACAGAATCGAAACTCGCCTCTCTCAAAGATTCAAATGATAAGTTAAAAGCTTTATTGGAAACCTCCTCTCCCACCACTAGACCGAGCGCTCCCCTTTATCCAGTTCTCCAAGCAGATCCCCCTTCATACTCCTGTCTCCGGGTGGGAAGAGACGAAGAAAACCCCTTGCTAGATTCCGGGGACGATGATGAGGAAGACGCACTAATTGGCCTGGCAGCCTTGCGTCGGATCAATAGACAGCCACCCACGCCCCCAGCTCAGGAACAACTGTCACCAGATTTCTCAGCTCATGAACAATTCCCAGAGATCTCCAGTTCAGACCTGTCCGGATCATCCAGTACGGCCGAAGCCCATTCCTCTGAACCCACTCTGCCCCGTAAAAGCTCGCGCTTGGGCCTTAAAAATGTCCAGGCTCCCCTCCGAATCCTGCATACTGGGGGCCAAGACGGGGGTCCCACTTGGAGCTATAAACCCTGGACTCGCACAGAGCTCCTTTCAATTGTAAAAGGCTTTCCAAAGCCCCGGGAAAACCCTACCAAATTCGCAGAGGAATTCTTGTTAGTATGTGACACCTATGAACCCTCTGAGGCAGACCTCCTGCAGCTGTGCAAGCTACTTGTAGCAGCCCCAAGTGAGCATGAAAAATGGCTCACAGCAGCAAATTGGCTCACTGCTGACCGCCACTCTACTTTACCAGACACTGGTCCTAGTGCTGATTACCGGAAAAAGTGTAAAGAGCGAGCTAAAAATCTATTTGAAGCCATCCCTCGGGTATGGACTCCTAAAACCAACTGGATGGTCATAAATGGCTGTAAGCAATGACAGGGAGAGAACCCGGGCGACTATCGCACTCGGCTAACTGACATTTTTCTGCAACATTCTGGTATACAGCAGCCAGACAGAAATGGACAGGGCGCCCTGGCTAGTGCGTTTGTTAATGGCCTCCTACCTGCTATTGGCAATATGCTAAAACGAATAAGTGTTGGGTGGGAGACTGAAACCATGGACAAATTGCAAACAGTGGCAGAGCACTGCCAACGTACTTTAAAGGGAAAGGAGGAACAATCAGTTCAACAGTTAATGGCCCTGCAAATACAGCATTATTCAGGGCAGGGCAAACAGTTCCGGGGACGGGGAAAATACCAGGGACGGGGACATGGTCGAGGGAGGGGCAAAGGAACTGGTTTTTCGGGTTATGGGGATGTTTGTAATTACTGTAAACAGCCCGGACATTGGAAGAACGAATGTCCCAGCCGGCCTGGTAACTCTGTAAATAACCAGCTAGACCCCCTGCCAGCACAGCCAGTCAGTCCCCAGCCTTACTTTGTCCCACAGCAATGATGGGACGCTGGGGAACCTCAGGAAATTTTAACTCCTTTACTACCTCTCACTCCTACGGGTGAGTGTTTGTTAACTATCAATGATCTTTCTCTCCCTTTCCTTGTTGATACGGGAGCTTCACTCTCTGCAGTTCGTACTACTGATCTGCCTGCAGTTCCCCACTCCGGAAAAACTGTGTCCGCTGTGGGCATTACGGGAGTCCCAACCCCTTATCCCCTTTCAAAACCTCTACTGGTCCAGGTTGGTCCCCTTTCTGCGGATCATGCCTTCTTCTCTCTGATTCCACTCCAGTAAACCTTTTGGGTCGGGATCTGTTATGTAAGCTTGGCTGCACCATATACTGTTCCCCGGATGGGGTCTATTTACAAATCCCCCAGTCCTCTCTGAGTGATTCTGTAGCCTCCCTGCTGTCTGAAACTTCCCTTTCCACTCCAGTCCCTTTTTGCCCACTGGTCCCGTCCCTTGAACACATAATTTCGCAGGTCCCATCCTCTCTGTGGCCAACCCATCCCTCTGAGGTGGGCCGCTTAAACACTGACCCCGTCTGCATTACTGTGGACTCCTCCAAACCCCTGCCTCGCCTTTCTCAATACCCTTTAAACCCTGAGGCAGAGGCTGGCATTGCTCCAGTCATAACTGCCCTGTGGGAGCAAGGCATTATTGTTCCCTGCTCCAGTCCCTGTAACACCCCTATCCTCCCAGTTCGAAAAGCTGATGGCAAATCATGGCTATTTGTTCAGGACCTCTGAGCCATTAATCGTATTGTCATACCCGCCTTTCCTGTTGTCCCAAACCCAGCAACGATTCTGGCTTCTATCCCACCAGCTGCAACTCATTTTACTGTTGTTGATTTGTGCTCTGCTTTCTTTTCTGTTCCAGTTCACCCTAACTCCCAGTACCTCTTTGCCTTTTCTTACAAGGGACAGCAATATACCTGGACCACGCTTCCTCAGGGGTATACGGAGAGCCCATCTTATTTTTCCCAGGCATTAGCCCGAGACCTAGCTGACCTTGTTTTCCCATCCAAGTCCACTCTAGTCCAATATGTAGATGATCTACTCCTCTGTTCCCCCTCGTTATCTGCCTCAAAAACTGATTCTTTAGTGCTCCTTACTGCCTTAGCAAACAAAGGTCACAAGGCTTCTCGCTCTAAACTACAGCTCTGTCAAGCCTCTGTCACATACCTTGGTTTTCTCCTCTCCCAGTGATCCCGTATGCTCTCTCCCACCCGTGTCCAGGCTATCCTTAGCTTTCCCCGACCCTGCTCCCCACGCCAGGTCCGGAAATTTTTGGGCATGGCTGGATTTTGCAGGCAATGGATTCCCCAATATGCCTCCCTTGCAAAACCTCTCCAGGAACTCACTCGACTCTCTGTGCCTAATCCCATGCCATGGCCCCCTGAAGCTGACTCTGCCTTTGTTTCCCTCAAACAAGGTTTAGCTTCTGCCCCCGCTTTAGGGCTGCCAGACTATTCTAAGCCTTTTACCCTTTTCTGCCATGAACAATCTGGATGTGCACTTGGAGTTCTTACTCAGGTGCACGGAGAAAAGAACCGCCCAGTAGCTTATTTCTCTGCCACTTTGGACCCTGTGGCCCAAGGCCTACCTCCCTGCCTGCGTGCTGTGGCTGCCGCAGCGCGCCTAGTCAAAATGTCTGAATCCCTTGTCCTTCGCTCCCCCCTTACTCTCATGGTCCCTCACTCTGTGGAAACTCTGCTGTTACAGCGTAACACAAGCCACCTCTCCTCCGCTCGCCTTACCAGGTACGAACTTCTACTGCTGTCGGCTTCGTATATCACCATAAAGCGTTGTTCTCAGTTAAATCCTGCCACTCTCCTTCCCTTGTCTAATGATGGTGATCCCCATGACTGTCTTGCAACTGTGTCTGCTGTCACCGTCCCGCGCCCTGACCTTTCTGATGTCCCTCTCCCTAACTCTGACCTTGTTTTGTTTACTGATGGTTCCTGTTTTCGAGACAGCCAAGGTCGTCTCCTTGCAGGATACGCTGTTGTGTCACTCTCTGAAACCCTCGAAGCTGCGCCTTTACCTTCTGTAACCTCAGCACAAGTTGCTGAATTAGTTGCCCTCACCCGTGCCTGCTTTTTGGCGGAGGGACACTCCGCCACCCTTTACACTGACTCCCGCTATGCTTTTGGGGTTGTACATGACTTTGGCACCCTGTGGCAAGCTCGGGGTTTCCTTACCTCCGCCGGTACCCCCATTAAAAACGGCCCCTACATTGCTGCTCTCCTGTATGCAGTTTTACTTCCCTCTGCCCTAGCTATTGTTAAGTGCCCTGGCCACTCGACGGCAGATACTGATGTCGCTACGGGTAACGCATTTGCTGATGCCTCTGCTAAACATGCTGCTACCATAGAACCTTACCCAGATGCATTTCTAGGTTCCCTTTCTGTTTCTATAGCACCGCCGTCCCTCACTGACCTCACCCTGCTCCAGGATTCTGCCCCAGAAGCCGAAAAAGACTCCTGGGTTGCCCAGGGTTGCTCTCTGCATCCTGATTCCCTTTGGCGTTCGCCTACTGGTGCCTTTGTGGCTCCCATTTCACTCTACCCGTCTCTGGCCGCCCTGCTTCACGGTGTTTCACATGTCGGAAAGGAGGGGATGGTCTCTGCTGTAACTAAGGTGGGATGGTGGGCCCCCCATTTCAGCTCTTTTGCAGCCCGCCACTGTGCCGCCTGCACCACTTGTCAAAGCCACAATATTGGTAAACCTGTAAAAGTGGCTCAGGGATTCCGGTGCCTGCCCCAAGCACCCTTCTTGCATTGGCAACTTGATTTTGTACAAATGCCCAAGTGCCAACGATATGAATTCATTTTGGTTATGGTATGTTTATTTTCTGGTTGGATTGAAGCCTTTCCTTGTCACAAGGCTGACTCACTGTCTGTTGCTAAATGTTTGTTAAATCATATTATGCCTGCCAAGGGAATTCCTGCCACTCTGTCCAGTGACCGGGGTACACATTTTACTAGACAAATTGTTCAACACCTGGATCGTATATTACATATCACACACCTGCTGCACTGTCCCTACCACCCACAAAGTGCAGGTGCTGTGGAAAGGCGAAATGGTGTACTTAAGAATAAGCTTGCTAAGATTTGTGACTCCACAGGGTTAAGCTGGCCGGCAGCTTTACCACTAGCCCTTATGGAAATGCGATCCACTCCATCCCAAAGGCATAAACTGAGTCCCTTTGAAATTGTTATGGGACGCCCTATGCGAGCTGTGGCTACCATTACTCCAGTCCCAGACTTGAACTTGACTCACAGTACGCTCCTTCAATACTGCAAGGGATTAATGCAAGCTGTAAGTCACTTCCATTCACAGGTTCGAGCCGTCTGGCTGACAGAACCCACCTCCGACACTTGCCACAACCTCGAGCCAGGTGATTGGGTCTACGTATGGCACCATAATCGAAAACACGCCTTGGAACCCCGGTGGAAGGGTCCTCATCAGGTACTGCTTACTACCCAGATGGCTGTTAAACTATTTGGCATCGCAGCGTGGATACATGCTTCGCAGTGTAAGAAGACACCCTCCCCAGTGAACCAATCATCACCTCAGGACCACGCAGAGTCAGTTTTGACTCCAGAAGATGACATAGAGGAACAGCCTGCAATACCTTACAATCTACGCTCTCGTAAGGGTTGCCAGAAGCAGACGACAACCTAAAGCAAGGCCCACCAAAAGAAGCAGTAGTGAGCCTAGCGCCTGCTGCCTGGTGGATGTAAAACCGTGACTGCGGTTCCCTCAGTTGAGGTTGTCAGAACCAGAAGGGCCCTGCCTCCAACATGCACCTCTGGTGGCGCCTGTTCCTCGGCTGCTGGTGTCTTACGGTCTGGGGAGCCCACAATGACAATTCTTTTATCCAGCAGCAAGTGTGGATAGCTCAGACCCTTAATATTTCTAAATGCTGGGTCTGCAGCCACATCCCAGCCCACTCTCAAGCTGGTATTCCTGTCCTGACTATCCCACTCAATTCCCCAGATCTCACTGGAGGACCTCGTCCGTTTAACAAAACATGGAACAGCAATGACACTTGGGAAGCAGTGGGAATAAGTATCTAAATGGATAAGTGTGGTGGAGGGAAAGGGTCACTGGTGTTGGGTGTGTAATGGGACAGGGCTGGATCTGGGAAAAAGCCGTTGCCTTCAGCATATCGTGGCCAATGGTGTATGGGATTATTCAAACAAAACTAAAGAGTGGTGGGCCGGGTATGGGGATATGAATTTTTTCTCAACCTGGGATCAAACAGAAAAATCAATCTCATGTTCCCCTTACAGTAATCTTAGTAAAAATAATACAATCTTTCAATGCCATACAAACACTACCACTCCTCGTAAGGAGAATTACCCTGTCCCCTTTGGAGGCTATTACTCCTCATTTGCAGACACCTATGTAACAAATGGATGCAATCGACCCTTCCCGGCCTTAATAGGCCATCATTGGGTTTGTGGAACCAAAGCTTATACTGCATTACCAGCTAACTGGTCAGGTATCTGTTATCCCGCCCAACTCTTCCCACAATTCCGAGTGCTAGGGTCCTTCCCACGAGAACGCCTCCGTAATTTCAGGCGAAAAAGAAGGGACTTACCAGATGCCCAACGGTATATAAATAACATAAGCCCCTTAACCTGGGAAGATGCCATTGGCGGTTCCCTTATCCCACTTGGGGGAGTAATACACCAGGCAAAAAGGCTCCTGAGGTTACAAGCAGTAGTTGAAATAATGGCAAATGAAACCGGGGAGAGTTTAAAAACCCTGGCCAAAGAAACAGAGGCGATCTGACAGGTGGCCCTTCAAAACCGTCAGGCATTGGACATAGTGCTGGCGGCCAAAGGAGGGACCTGTGCTCTCATTGGAAAAGAATGTTGTGTGTATATACCTGACAATACCAATGAGGTAACAGATCGCGCTAGCCACTTAGAACAAATCGCATATCTTCCCCATGAAGAGCCGAGTTCTTTATGGAAGTGGCTAAGCAACCTGTTCAATTTCTCTGGCATAGGAAACTGGTTGTTTCAGGGAGCCCTGACTATCCTGTTTGGAATCCTAGTGATTTTTGTATGTTTTCAGTTAATCTCCTGTTGTATCCAAAATTGTGTAAAATATTCCACCCAGGTGACTGCCCCAAAACAGAGTGCTAATATGATGATTTTAAATATCGCTGATGAACAAAAAGATAAAGAACAGTTAATATGTGGAACCCAGTCCATCGTTGGTCATGGCGAAGCGTGACCAAAAGGAGGGATTGTGAAAGTAGAATGAATTATATTACAAAAATAGATAGGATTAAAGAAATGCTAAATGTACCTTTAAGGAAAATCGCTGGAATGCTGGAGTCCAGGTGTCAGGAATACAGACATTAACATAGAACAATTGAACCATTTAAGGGCAATTGGTGAAGCATCAGCCTTAGATCGATAGGAGTTAGTAAGGAAGTAGGATATGCATGCTATGCCCCAGGTGAATTTTGCTGTTTTTCTCTCTTTGTCCCTTTGTTTAATTCCCGCTCTTTTATCTGTATAAATAAGACTGTTTGGGTCTTGCATGGCCACTCACATTATCTGGGTGTTATTGGCGGAGCACTGCGCTAATAAAAACAGAGTGGTCTGACAAATTGTGAGTCTTGATTCTAACCTTGACAAAGCCCTAAGGAAGGTGGTAAGTAATACTGGGAAGAATTGGCCAGAGAAGCTGCCTCTAATTCTGGCTGCCATCCGCAGTAGCAACCGGCTAAAAACAAAAATCCAGCCATTTCAAATTTTATTTGGACAGCCGATGAAACTGATGATTGATCCCACAGAGATGGGTTTAGGATCAGGGGAAATAGATGTGGTAACACCACAACATGATTATTTTCAGTGGCTCAAACAATTACAGGAGGACAAATTAACCTTGCAATACCGGATCAATGAGGCCATTGATAAAATGAATAACAGACTCCATAAGCAAAAAGCTGGTAACTCCCAACTCTGGGAGCCCGGAGATCTGGTTATGTATTTAAAATTGGGTAGAAGGGAGCACAATTTGGAATCTAAATGGATAGGTCCATATTCTATTGTGGACCGGCTCAGCCCTTTGATAGATAAAGAGGGCAAGCTAAAATGGGCTCATATCTCGCAACTAAAATTGTTTTCTTAAGCTACAGATACCAACATCACTAATGAACCCAAACCAGCAGATGGCGCTCAAGGCATGGAGCATTTGGATTCCAGTAACTTTGATGATAATTCACGCATTGGAAACAGAACAACAACCGGACCCACAATGGGGAATTCAAGGGTATAACTGGACCAGTTGGGACACGCCACAGGAAATACCAGTGACCAACACCACGCTGCAGGGGATCTTCGCACTCATATCGGTCCAAGTCTGGGTAAACATGACTCCTGGTGATTATGGGTGCACCTATGCTGTGTCAGCCCCAGGGGACTCTAGGTGGGGCTCCAACCCCTCCTGTAAACCTGGCCACCCTGGAACTCAAACCATCCCCCCTTTTAAACCAGAGCCAACAGAAACAAGAACAATAATGATCTGGGTAAATGAGACTATTCCTGTTGGAAATGTAACCTCTCTCATTAGAAATGGTCTAGATCCAGAAACTGTGAACTTCCCCCACTTACTCCGAAGACAACCCTGTATTCGGGTGCAAGTGGCCCCCATGATTTATACCCTACATGTCACCATGAGCTGGAATAAGAACAACTTGGCCGAGGTGAAGCCCGAGTGTTCCCCCATATTTGCTGCATGGTACCGGGCATTATTACGAGAACATATTCCTGGAAGAAGGACTAGAAGTGTAGCTGATACCATACTGGGGGGAACAGGAACTAGTGCCCTGAACTCCATAGACTTTGAAGCACTACGAAATAAAGTTAGTGCCATGGAAACCCTGCACTACTCAATAACTAAGGGGCAGGAACACCAAATTGCTCAGTTAGTGCAAACAGATATAGATACTGTAGATCTACAATGGTATACATGGCAACATATAAATCATACTTTCTGGGCAGAATATGCTACCATGAGAGAGCGCGCAGATAGAACTGCCATGGCTCGGTGGTGCTCAGAACAACAAATCCTTTCCATAATGTTGATGGAGAGGGAAATTGACTGGGTAAGGGCCAAGGATATGATGGTCCTAGCCCCTTTATTGACACGCCATCAAAGTAATCTATTTACACCATATATTTCTGGATGGTACAAACCATTACATTCTTACCTTAATGTACAACAACTGAGCGGAAGTATTTCAGTCCAAGTGCTAAGAGCCCGAGATGCACAGGTAACTACAGTACTTTGGCCATTCTCAGCACTGCCAGTAATCCAAGGACAACATATTTGGGTTCCCCGGCTAGCTGGAACTTACATGAATGTTAAAGGGGATATAGTAGACCATAGAGGGTGTGAGGAGTGGTCCCCACAACAATGGGTGTGCCACACACTTCCTGTCCTGGAGGAGCCATGCTCCCTCCAAAACAGAGAATTAGTTACATGTTTCTGGGATGAAATGGATAATTCCTCCACCAAAGTATATTTTAATGGAAAGAATTGTGTCTGTGTTGTAGGTCTGGAACCTGTAATATGGCAAAACAAATTTCATTCAGATCCCCCGGTGCAGAAATGTATGTGTAATGTCTCCATACTACATACCCCTAAACTAGTATTCTATTTCCCAACATACAAAGAAAAAGAAATAGATATGGGGACCTTGGACCTGGAAAACCTTGACCCTGATTTCTCCCTAGGCATTAATTGGACAGGCCTATATGGATGGATGTACAACAACAAACAAATTAGTGAACTAACAAAATCCACTCGAGAGAAAATCCAAACCAGAAGTTTGGCTATCCTCCATGAGGGAGGAGCAATACTCAGGGTGGCTGAACAGGCAAAACAGTTAAGTATCCACCAGTGGTACGATGTGTTTAAAGGTTGGTCACCCACCTGGCCAGCAGTCCTAAATATAGTTTTCCATCCCATCATTGTTCTATTAGTAACCCTAATGGTTCTGTTAGTTCTAATGCTCTGCAGGTGCTGCTGGATAAAACAGACGTATTCCAAATTAAAACCACATTCTGAAATCATGACCCAATACATAGCTTTGAAACAGAGATTTTACATGGTGACCACTCAAGAATTGTTCTTGAGAGGTCAAAAGGGGGACAATGTAGAGAAATCTCTGTATTAACTCTCTCTGTAAATCTTTATGACGTTGCATTGTGTTATTTTGTATTAAGTATCTTTCTGTATTAAGTATCTTTATGACATTGCATCTTGCATGATGTTATTTGGTATTTCATATGACTTGGCATTGTGCCTCTCTATTTTCATACAACTTTGTATTAGATCCCTATATAGAAAATTGGTAGGAAACTTTGTATCAAATGTTATAGCCCCTAAGAATAGTATAGTTAAAGTAAAAGAAACATGTGCCTTTTTGCTAGAAGTAGAATAAGATCTCCCCCCCGCCACTCTGTAATCAATTGCCCTCTTGACTGAATGAGGTGTGAATGAGTGAGGTTTGGAAGACACCCACCTCCAGACAGCTACAACAGTTGCAGAGGGAATGGGAGCCAGAGCAAAGGACAATACAACTTGTCAAGTGGGCACAACAAAGAAGAGCAGACATATTGACGGCCTCAGGGATTAGAAGCCAGCACCTTCTTTAGAAAACACCCTCTTTGAGCAGCATTGGGACAACACCCAGAGAAAAGCAGCACAAAGACCAACGGACACAGACCAATGGACACAGACCCAGATTTTGAATCTGGTCTAGATTTCCATAAGAGGGAAGCTGCTATAAATGTGAGGTGTCTTGCAGAAGGACCCCGGGTCTCGTCTTGTCACCATCGGAGCATCGGTCCGGATCGGCAGAAGCCCGGCTCCACCCCTCCCCCATCTAACTCACCTGGCCAGTGCAGTTAAGGGGAGCAACTAGTTGGTAACAACAGCAAGACGGAGTGTGTTTGTGTCTGTGTGTGTGTGTGTGTGAATGCATGACTGTGATATATATCTCATATGCGTATCATAGAGTATTAATTGATACCTGTATTACTAATAAATGTGGCGTTTTGCCTTAATCCCCCTGAAAAGATCCTGTATAGTACTTTGAGTACAACAGCCTTATGGCATCACTTGGCCTTGTCCCCACTGTAATGAATAACATGCTGCTGCTAAGGGTTGAACAGCATCATGTTCAGGCAAGGAAATAAAGTCCTTCTCTTGTGTTCTGTTTTTTGAACAGCAACTTAAGTGCTGAACCTGAGCTGATGCCCAAAACACCAGCAAGGAGAAAATCCCCTAGGAAGAAGGGCTCCGTAAGAGAGAAGGACGAGAACAATGAGGGGGAAGCTGGTGTTCATTAGCACCTGCCTGCAGCACCCTTCCCCTGGGGTGTCACAGCCACCCGCACTTACCCCCAGCTACTCCCCACAGGGGGGCAACGAGACATGGTCTCAGCCCACACTGGAGGCACAGGGCACCCCCCCCCGTGCCAGGCCCTGGGGCTGGGCTAGCCCAGGCTCTCAGGGCTCCCCAGCCCTGGCCTGGGGGGCAGGATCCAGCAGCTCCCTGCTCAGAAAAAGAAAGGACCCAGGCATCCTGCCCCACCCACCGCCTCAGTCACTGGGGGGAGGGGGGGGCGCAGAGCCCCAGCAGCACAGCGCGCGCACAGGCCGGGGAATGGCGCCCCTCCCCCGCAAGTACTAACCGTCCCCCAGCCCGGGCGGCATTCCCCGCAGAGACCTCCAGACCACAGAGAGGGCGGCTAGAGCGGCAAGCACCACCCGAGCCTCCGGACGCGTCAAGCGAGCCGCTCACTCTCCGGCACGCGCCGCGCCCATCGAGGTCATCCGAGGGAGCAGCTGGGGGGCGTGAGGTGGGGAGAGAAGATGGGGCACCAGGAGGGGACACAGGGAGGGGGCGGGGGAAGGGCACCGGGAGGGAGGAGGGGAGGGGAACGGATGGGGGCACTGGGAGGGGCAGGGCATCGGGAAGGGGAGGGGGAGGGGAGGAGCCCGAAAGCTATGTGGGGGGCCATGGGGGGCAGAGAGCAGCAGGTTCACCCCATAGCTCAACTTGGGGAGTGGAGTGGGGGGAAGCCCATCTAGCAGTCTTCTAACTCCCCTCCCCCCAGCAGCGAGCTCTCCCCTCCCCGCCACCCCCCCCAGCCCCTGTGGTGGGCACCATGCTGTCCCAGCAGAAAGCCAGCCTGGCCAAGCCCCGCCGTGCCAGCCCCCCAGCCCACGTGCGAGTGTGCATCCGCCTGCGCCCCTGCAGCCAGGGGGACCCCTGCATCCGCGGCCTGGATTCCCACTCCGTGGAGATCATCAATTGGAGGAACAAGATGGAGACTATACAGTACGAGTAAGTGGGGTGGGGTGTCTCCGGGTGGGGTGTCTCCAGCTGGGGGTGCCCCTGGGCTGAGCTCCTCCCTTGCCATCACAGGATGCTCTACCCTGTTCTCCAGGTTCGACACCTTCTATGGTGATCGAGCCACCCAGAATGACATCTACACTGGCTCCATGCAGCCTGTCCTGTGCCACCTGCTGGAGGGGCAGAACGCCAGTGTGCTGCCTATGGACGCACCGGTGCTGGTGAGTGAGGGGGAGGCTGAGCCCAGAGGCGGGGCAGGGGGCTGTGGAAGTCATTTCTTGCCCCCCACCCCAGGTAAGACGCACGCCATGCTGGGCAGCCCAGAACAGCCAGGTGTGATCCCACGGGCACTGCGGGATGTCCTGCAAATGACACGGGAGGCGAGCCGCTCACCCGGGGCTGAGGAGTGGGACTTCTCCGTCTCCATGTCCTACCTGGAGATCTACCAGGAGAAGGCAAGTATGGGAGTGGGGAGGACAGGACTAGGGGTGGGGGAAGAATTGTCCAGCCAGCTGCTGGACCCACTGTTGCAGATCCACAAGACGGGTGCTAAGACCCCAGCTTTGGAGCAGTCTCGGCGTTTGTATAAAATGTTACCCCTTTTGAACGAATTTTGCAAAAACTTGGACACAGCCCTTGGTCTGATCAAGTGTTAGCTGATGTCCATACGATTTCGGACCTAGAAGATAAATTGGCTCAATATATGTTAATATATAAACCCTCAAGTCCAATAAAAAAAGAAGCAGCTACAGTTTGGCTTCTATGGAAAACCTGTAATGAGGTATTCCTTCGATTGGCTGAATGTGAAAATGAAAAGGAGAAACTGCAGCAAGATTTACAAGCCTCTGCTGCAGAAGCAGAGAAGTGGAAATGTTTGTCTATTAGCAGCCAAATCCAGCTAGACTCCCTTAAGGATGGGTACAGTGAGTTAAAACAACACTCTCAAATCTTACAGGAGCATACCAAAGAGAAGGAGAGAATTGAAAAAGAAAATCAGGTATTACAGGGAATGGTCAAAAAGTTAACTTTAGAACAGGGGAAAGCCCCTATTGACCATAGCCACTGTAAATGACTTATCAACCAACTAAAACAAAAAGTGGGATTTGCAAACAGACAAGTTGCAGCAGTAACTTCAGGAGAAGGGATATTTGAGACCCCAGATGGGGCAGACTTGTTAGACCCCTCTGGAGATTGGGAAGGGGATATTTGGGTAGATTCCCCCTCCGAGAGCCAAAATGCCATTTCAACAACAACAAAGAGAACAGTCACCACCACGAGGGAGGGTGGTGGGAGTGAAACAGTAACCACAGTGCCTGTTTCTGCCTCTGATCTCCAGGCCATGGCAAAGTGGCTGGGGATTTTAAAACGGGAAAATTTCTCTAGATGGAGTGTGAATGCTCTTGTACTGGGAGAGAGGGAGGATCTCAACTCACAAGAGCTGCACCGCTTAATGAGCATTTGTGCAGCCCCAGATATGCGGGGGCTTATAGACAGGTTCAGGATTGGTGGGGATTACCAGCTAATGGATGTTCTGACAAAATTTGCAGAACTAATGGGCAGGCGTAATTTTGTGGCCCAAGCCATTGCGATTTCACAGGAAACTGATGAGGACCCTGAAACGTTTTTAATCCGAGGGGGTCTCATGCAGATGATGGCTGGCTTAGTTACACGTGATACAGCCACTAAACTGGACCTGGTGCCTTTCAGTGTAGATTCTTTAAGAGAATGTGCTGCCTCCTTACAACCGTTTTATGCAATGAGACTGGGAGTGTGGCAACCCGGCCAGCCTGCCACATTACGGGAACTAAGAGACATGGTCCGGCAAATACTTACATATTCCGGTCCTGCCCCTACCATAAAAAAGGAACGAGTGGCGTATGTTACAGCATTAGAGCCCTCGGTTACTTATTCTAATGAAAGCGGCAATAAAGGCATAACTGGGGCACGGGGAGCACACACTAGAGGTAGATCTCGGGGTAGAGGGTATTATGGAGGAAGACAAAGGGATAATTTGTACCCAGACCTCCAGAAATTTAAAACAAACACCCCAGCTCCAGACAAGGAAGAGTTAACTGACAGAGACGCTCGCCGCATGGCCTGGAAGGTGTTAATGCAACACGGGGCAGATAGAGACAAGTGGGACGGGGCACCCACACAGAACTTATTGGCAGAAGCTTTTAAACTTCAGATGCTTTCTAAGGAGGGGAGAGTAGCGAGCATACTAACGCTGACAGCTCCTCTCCCTCCCCCTACTCCTTCTGTATTTACAGACCCCCTTCCATTCCCAGGAGATACAGTATAGGGAGACCCTCTGGATATTGAACCTCCTCCATATGTAGGAGCACCACGTTGGAGGTTCATCAGTAAAATTGCATGGGACCCCGAAGGTCGACCATGTATTTATATCCAGCAGGGCACATGTGCTCCTACATTGGCTTTAATTGACACAGGAGCTGCAGTCTCGCTAATTAGAGCTCAGCCACCAGCCGGCACTAGAATCAAACGAGTCACACTGCAGTCCTTCCAAGGGAAGCCCAGTACCGGATGGGAGTGGGCAGAAGTGCCTTTCTCCGTGCAAGGGTTTAGAACCCACGGAGATCTGATCCAGACCCCAGACATGACAAATGATAGGATTCTTGGCACAAACTGGCTATTTAAAAATTGCCTAGTGATTGATTTACCACGGGGCACTTTATGGAAACTGGACATGCCCCCTCCCCATAAGGGAAAAGTGGAACAGGGGACCCCTCTAACCAAAGGGGGACCAGTAGCCGGCACCACCACAACTCAGCAAGCTGAGGTGTGGCGCTCAAAATTCCCCACTGTCTGGACTCAAAAGAAAACGGACTGTGGGAAAATGCAGGCTTGTGTAAAAATCATTGGGGATTTGGTACCCCCTCAAAAACAATCCCCCTATCCCAAGGAGGCTGAAACACAGTTACAGCAAACAGTCCGGGACTTAGAACAGCAGGGGGTCATTCGAAAAACTAACTCCCCTTTTAACTCTCCCGTCTGGCCAGTCCTCAAGGCAGACGGCAAATCTTGGCATTTAACTATTGACTATAGGCGTGTTAACAAAGGCACAATCCCTATGGCCCCTATAGTAGCCGATATGACCCAGGTAATTCAAAAGGTTCAGGCTACTTCAAAGTATTTCTCAGTCATTGATTTGGCTAATTGCTTCTTTGCTATCCCATTGCACCCGGACTCACAGGATAGATTTGCCTTCACGGTCAATGGGCAGCAATGGGCATTCCAGCGTCTACCCCAAGGATTTCACAATAGCCCAGCTATAGCTCACAAACATGTCATAGACATGCTGGATCACCTTAGCCCACAAGATCGGTCCTTTGTGCTTTCCTATGTAGATGATATTTTAATTTTTGGGGAAACTGAGGCACAGGTACAACGATTAACTGAAAATGTTTTGGCTCTAATCCAAGAGACTGGTTTTAAAGTTAGCTTAGAAAAAGCCCAGTTGGTCCTGTCTCAAGTGACTTATCTAGGCATTGTTATAGGAAAGGAAGGGAGGCAGGTAGACCAACGAAAAGTAAGAGCCCTGATAGAAATGCCAGCTCCTACCGACCAACATTCCCTACGGGTCTTGTTGGGAGGGTTTAATTTTCTAAGACCTCATATTTACAAATATGCTGAGATTACACTGCCCTTGTGGAAACTGCTTAAGAAAAAGGTAAAGTGGGAGTGGGGGCCAGAGCAAGAGGAGGCTCTAAGGGTGCTTAAACAAAAAGCCCTGACAGCCCCTGCTCTGCGATTCCCAGATGAGTCCCAGCCCTTTGTAATCCGACTCGCGGCTAACGACCTGGCATTAGCAGCTACTCTCCTCCAAAAGAATGAAGAAGATAAACTGGTCCCAGTAGCTTACGAATCTAGGAAGTTACAGGGGCCAGAAATAATTTTGATCCCTGTGAGAGGGAATGTTTGGCAGCAGTGTGGGCAGTCCAGTCATAGAATCATAGAATTCAAGATCAGAAGGGACCATTATGATCATCTAGTCTGACCTCCTGCAAGATGCAGGCCACATAAGCCGATCCACCCACTCCTGAACTAATTCTCTCCCTTGACTCTGCGGTTGAATGCTCCAAATCATGATTTAAAGACTTCTAGTAGCAGATAATCCACCAGCAAGCGACCCCTGCCCCATGCTTCGGAGGAAGGCGAAAAACCTCCAGGGCCACTGCCAATCTACCCTGGAGGAAAATTCCTTCCCAACCCCAAATATGGCGATCAGCTGAACCCCGAGCATGCGGGCAAGACTCTCCAGCCAGACCCTCTGGAAAAAGGCTAACAATATCCTATCATTGATCCTTTGTACTAATTACCATTGTGGCACGTTATTGACCTATTGACTAAACCCATTATCCTATCATACCATCCCCTCCATAAACTTATCTAGCTTAATTTTAAAGTCATGGAGGTCCTTCGCCCCCACTGTTTCCCTCGGTAGGCTGTTCCAGAATTGCACTCCTCTGATGGTTAGAAACCTTCGTCTAATTTCAAGCCTAAATTTCCTGACTGACAATTTATATCCTTTTGTCCTCGTGTCCACATTAGCACTGAGCTGAAATAATTCCTCTCCTTCCCTGGTATTTATCCCTCTGATATATTTAAAGAGTGCAATCATATCTCCTCTTATCCTTCTTTTGGTTAAGGAAAACAAACCGAGCTCCTCAAGTCTCCTTTCATACGACAGGCTTTCCATTCCTCGGATCATTCTAGTGGCCCTTCTTTGTACCCGTTCCAGTTTGAATTCATCCTTCTTAAACATGGGAGACCAAAACTGCACACAATACTCCAAATGAGGACTCACCAACGCCTTATATAACGGGACTAGCACCTCCTTATCTCTACTAGAATACCTCGCCTAATGCATCCCAAGACCGCATTTGCTTTTTTAGCGACCACATCACATTGCCTACTCATAGTCATCCTACAATCAACCAGGACTCTTAGGTCCTTCTCCTCCTCCGTTACTTCCAACTGGTGCGTCCCCAGCTTATAACTAAAATTCTTGCTAGTCATCCCTAAATGCATAACCTTACACTTCTCACTATTGTATTTCATCCTGTTACTAATACTCCAGTTTACAAGGTCATCCAAATCTCCCTGGAGGATATCCCGATCCTTTTCCGAATTGGCAATACCTCCCAACTTTGTGTCATCCGCAAACTTTATCAGCCCACTCCTACTTTTGGTTCCGAGGTCAGCGATAAATAGATTGAATAAAATCGGACCCAAAACCGAACCTTGAGGAACTCCTCTGGTAACACCCCTCCAACCCGACAGATCACCCTTCAATACAACCCTCTGCAGTCTCCCCTTTAACCAGCTCCTTATCCACCTCTGGATTTTCATTTCGATCCCCATCTTTTCCAATTTAACCAGTAATTCCTCATGCGGTACCGTATCAAACGCCTTACTGAAATCAAGATATATTAGATCCACCGCATTTCCCTTGTGTAAAAAATCTGTTACTTTCTCAAAGAAGGGGATCAGGTTGGTTTGGCACGATCTACCTTTCGTAAAACCATGCTGTAATTTGTCCCAGTTGCCATCGGCCTCAAGGTCCGTAACCACTCTCTCCTTTAAAATTTTTTCCATGACTTTGCATACTACAGATGTTAAACTAACAGGCCTGTAGTTACCCGGGTCACTTTTTTTCCCCTTCTTGAATATAGGAACTATATTAGCTAATCTCCAGTCAAACGGTACAACCCCCGAGTTTAGAGATTTATTAAAAATAATCACTAACGGGCTTGCAATTTCACTCGCCAATTCCCTTAATATTCTAGGATGAAGATTATCCGGGCCCCCCGATTTACTTCCGTTAAGCTGTTCAAGTTTGGCTTCCACCTCAGATACCGTAATGTCTACCCCCATATCTTCATTCCCGTCAGTCCCTCTACCACTATTCCTTAGCCCTTCATTAGCCTCATTAAAGACCGAGGCAAAATATTCGTTCAGATATTGTGCCATTCCAAGATTATCCCTAATCTCCACTCCGTTTAAAGTTTTAAGCGGTCCCACTTCTTCCTTCTTGGTTTTCTTCCTATTTATATGGCTAAAAAACCTTTTGCTATTGGTTTTAATCCCCTTCGCTAGGTCCATCTCCACCCGGCTCTTTGCCTTTCTCACTGCTTCCCTACACCCTCTGACCTCAATAAGGTAGGTTTCTTTGCTGATCCCTCCCATTTTCCACTCCTTGTACGCTTTCTGTTTTTTCTTAATCACTCCTCTAAGACGCTTGCTCATCCAGCTCGGTCTAAAACTGCTACCTACGAACCGTTTTCCCTTTCTCGGGATACATGCCTCTGACAGCTCCTGCAACTTCAACCTGAAATAACCCCAGGCGTCATCCGCCTTTAGATCCCTAAATATGTTAGTCCAATCCACTTCCCTAACTAGTCGCCTCAATTTAGTAAAGTTAGCCCTTTTGAAATCGTAAACCTTAGTCTCAGATGCAATTTTGTTTATCCTTCCATTTATTTTTAAACGAATTAACTCGAGCCAAGGTTGTCCCCTACAACTATTTCCTCAACAAGGTCCTCATTACTTACCAAAATCAGATCTAAAATGGCATCCCCCCTCGTCGGTTCAGTAACTACTTGATGAAGGAATTCATCAGCTATCACGTCTAGGAAAAGCGGAGCCCTATTATTATTACTAGCATTTGTTTCCCAATCTATAGCTGGGAAGTTAAAATCTCCCATGATCATACAGTTCCTATTAGTATTTACCTCCTTAAAAACATTAAAGAGCTCTCTATACATATCCAGGCTAGATCCCGGCGGTCTATAGCACACCCCAATCACTATCCCAGGGGAGGCTCTAGTAGTTTTCTTGCCCAATGTGACCATTGCCCAAACAGACTCTGTATTATCCATTGCATTGCTAGTTATTTCGTTACTTTTCACCTCATTATTGACATACAATGTTACTCCCCCACCTTTACCTTTGTATCGGTCTTTCCTAAACATCACATACCCTTCCATACCTGTACTCCAGTCATGGCTACCGTTCCACCATGTTTCGGTTATTCCTACGATATCCGGTTTCAATTCTCGGACCAGGAGCTCTAGTTCCTCCATTTTGTTACCTAAGCTTCTCGCATTGGTGAACAAACATCCTAATTTTTGCTGTTTGGCTCCTCTCACTCTTTTCACCCAACTTGGTAGGGACACAGTACTACCAGTATGACCTGTCGGTCTAGTATCCGTCCCCCCACCTCTTCCTTACACCTAACCGTCCCCCTCTGGCTATATCTGTTGTTATATTGTTGTTCTCACTCTCAACGTATAAATTTGGCGTGGAGAGTACCTGGACCTCTCCCAACCGTCTCCCCCCAATGTCTAGTTTAAAGCTCTTTTAATCAGATGAGCCAGCCTCCCTCCTAGAATTCTACTTCCTTCCCTACTCAGGTGGAGCCCATCCCGTGAGAACAGTTCTCTGTCCCCAAAAGCCTCCCAGTGCCCATACATCCCAAAGCCCTCCTTGTAACACCACTCCCTCAGCCAACTATTTATCGTCACGATCTTGTCACCCCTTTGACGCCCTTCCCTAGGGACAGGTAGAATCTCACTGAAGATCACCTGAGCCTCAGTTTCCTTGAGTGTCTTACCCAACCTGGCATAGTCTCCCTTGATTCTCTCCAGCGAGAATCTAGCCGTGTCGTTCGTTCCCACGTGAAGGATGATCAACGGGTTCTTACCTGCTCCTTTTAGGATCGTTTTCAACCTCAGGTCCACATCCCGTATTTTAGCGCCCGGTAGACAGCACACCCTTCTGTTCTCCGGATCGGCCCTGGTCACAGGCCTGTCCAACCTTCTCAGTATGGAATCCCCAATCACGTAGACCTGCCTTTGCCTGGGGACAGTGCGGTCCGCTATCCTATCCTCCGTCCCCCCGGTTCGAAGCTCCTTCCATTCCTATCATCACTTGTGGTTCCCCTTAAGCCATCCTGTATCCTCCCTGGGCCCAAACTTGGTGCTGCCTCCATGGACTCCTCCCCTCTATCTATGGGACTGGCCGCTCGTCTCTTTTTCCTTGCCCTCCCACCGTCAGCTACCACCTGCTGTACCCCTTCCTCATTCTCCAAACCTTCAAACCTGTTCCTTAGCTCTATTTCTCCTTCACTGGCTCTCCTTTTCCTCGGCCTGCTTCTCACTGTCACATGCTGCCACCGCCCATCTTCCTCATCCGGCGGTCCCCCCTCACTGGCCTTATCCCCTGCTTCCCCCTGTACCCCTGGGCGTTCCCCTTCAGTTACTGCTTGCCTTTGCTCCATCAGCTGCTCAAACCCCCTTCTAAACTCAACCAGGGTTTCTACCTGCAACTCTAGGCCCTGGATCTTTTCTTCCATCAGCTCTATTAGGCGGCACATTAGGGTTTGTCCTTTTTGTTTCACCTTTTCCTCCATCCCTCCCTCCCTCCCTCCTTTCTCTTTGTCTCTTGCTTCTTTTGTCCTTTCTCCTGTTCTCCTCCCAACACTGGGAGGTAGGTGCGGTGTGTGTGTGTGTTGCAAGGGAGTGCTCTGCAGCTCCCATTGTGGGAGGTCCACCCAAAAATGTGGGGCTGAAATAGTGCTCGGGCAGTGATCCCCACCAGTGACCTGGGCCATCCTTTGGGCTCTCTGGTGAGAACCTTCAGCCTCCCGTCCTCAGTCTCTACCCTGATTGGCTGAGCAGGGGGTTATTGACAGGGAGGAGACTCAGGTCTTGTTGTTCTCTTTTAAGACCAAGGAAATAAGTCAGAACCAGTTCTGTGTTTGATGAATTTTGCTGCTTCTCTGCATTAATGGTCTCTGAGCAGTTCATGATTCTCTCTAACATTGCAGTTCTCCTCAAATACTAGCTGAATAATTCCTATGCACTGTTGGTCTGGAGCTCATCTGAGAGCACTTTACTCAGGTCATTCAATGTCTGAAATTCAAGATCTGATGGTTAGTTTGAAAATCAGGGCCCTTGGGTCCTATTCCCAACTCTGGCCCTGCCTGGGCGTGTGACCTAAGACAAGTCAATTCTCCTTTCTCAGACTTAGCTTCTCCCTCTTTCAAGTAGGGATAATAATGATCCGCTCCTACCTACCTCAACACACTCACTGTTCCCCAACACACACACACTGTCTCTCCCCACATACACACACAGTCTCCACACTGCAGTTGAAAAGCAGCTGGCAATCTAGTAGGATGCCCAGGGAACAATGGGGGAGAGAAACCTGCATCACTGAAAGTGCAGCCATGGAGACACCGCACACCAGCCTTGTCTAGCTGGCAAGAATCAAACCTCCACAGAAACACCCGGTGGCTTCTAACCCAGCTCCTTAAGGCCTCAGCTGTAGAGAAATCTCTGTATTAACTACCTCTATAAATCTTTATGACATTGCATTGTGTTATTTTGTATTAAATATCTTTCTGTATTAAGTATCTTTATGACATTGCATCTTGCATGATGTTATTTTGCATTTCATGTGACTTGGCATTGGGCCTCTCTATTTTCATACAACGTTGTATTAGATCCCTATATAGAAAATTGGTAGAAAACTTTGTATCAAATGCTATAGCCCCTAAGGATAGTATAGTTACAGTAAAAGAAACATGTGCCTTTTGGCTAGAAGTAAAATAAGATCTTCCCCCCACTCTGTAATCAATTGCCCTATTGACCGAATGAGGTGTGAATGAGTGAGGCTTGGAAGACACCCACCTCCAGACAGCTACAACAGTTGGAGAGGGAATGGGAGCCAGAGCCAAGGACAATACAACTTGTCACGTGGGCCCAACAAAGAAGGGCAGACACACTGACGGCCTCAGGGGTTAGAAGCCAGCACCTTCTTTAGAAAACACCCTCTTTGAGCAGCATTGGGACAACACCCAGAGAAAAGCAGCACAAAGACCAACGGACACAGACCCAGATTTTGAATCTGGTCTAGATTTGCATAAGAGGGAAGCTGCTATAAATGGGAGGTGTCTTGCAGAAGGACCCCGGGTCTCGTCTTGTCACCATCGGAGCATGGATCCGGATCGGCAGAAGCCCGGCTCCATCCCTCCCCCATCTAACTCACCTGGCCAGTGCAGTTAAGGGGAGCAAGTAGTTGGTAACAACAGCAAGAGGGAGTGTGTTTGTGTGTGTGTGTGTGTGTGTGTGAATGCATGACTGTGAGATATATCTCATATGTATATCATAGAGTATTAATTGATACCTGTATTACTAATAAATGTGGTGTTTTGCCTTAATCCCCCTGAAAAGATCCTGTATAGTACTTTGAGTACAACATTTTGGTGGAGAATTGCGAAAGGGGGAACGGTACCACGAGCATTTATTAAGTAAAGAAACAAACTTTGATATTGAGTATTGAAAAGTTGATCGATCATTAAGGTGTGCACACCCCTGGTGGTAGGAGGCCGGGTATAGAAAGGAGGAGAAGTAGCTTTCTCGCTCCCCTGGTCGTAGAGTGCCGGCAGTAGAAAAGAAGAGAGAAGAATTAAATGTTTTGCTCCAGGCGAAGAGGAGAAGCATTGCTGTTTTAGTCCCAATAAGCGGTTGGGTATACTACGAGGTATTAATAAAGAGGATAAGCATCGCTGTTGTAATCCCAATAGGAGGTTGGGTATACTAGAAAATGTTTAAAGTGAAGCAGTCTTTTAAGAAGGCTCCCAGAGAGGGGACTGAAAAATTGGCGTTTGTAAAAGATGTTCCCCCTTTTGAACAAATGTTGCAAAAATTTGGACACAGCCCTTGGTCTGATCAAGTGTTAGCTGATGTCCATACGATTTCGGACCTAGAGGATAGATTGGCCCAATATAGCCTCATATGTAAACCCCAAAATTCAGCAGACAGAGATGCTGCAGGGATCTGGCTGCTGTGGGAGGCTTGTAATGACAGCTACCTCCGCTTAGCAGCCTGTAAAGAGAAGAAAATATCTCTAAAAGAAAAACTATCCCAATTGGAAAAAGGGGTAGAAAATTGGAAAGTAATGGCACATTGGGAAAAAGAGGCTTGGGACCCCCGGGAAACATGGGAAGAAAATATGTGAAACAACCATTGTAAGCTGCTCTTTTAGGAATTAGGGGTTATAGTGCTTAATATTTATGTTTGTTTTTTGTTGTTGTTTTTTTTTGTTGTGGTTGGTTGTTCACAACTGTTGGGAAAATGTCAAAACAAAACAAAAAACTGCATCAAGATTTACAAGCCTCTGCTGCAAAAGCAGAGAAATAAAAATGTCTGTAGTACCCAAACCCAGTTAAGTGCCTTAAGGTTGAGTACAGAGAGTTAAAACAGCACTCTCACATCTTACAGCAGCAGTAACATCAACATTAAAAGCATTTGAGACCCCAAAAGGGGCAGGTTTTTGGGAGAGTGGGAAGGGGGAATATTTGGGTAGATTCCTCCTCCCAGGGCCAGAATGCCATGGCAAAGTGGCTGGGAATTTTCAAATGAATTTTTTTTGCACCACTTAATTAGCATGTGTGCAGCCCCAAGTACCAAACACACAGTGGCAGAGACGAAGCAGGGTCTGCCATGTGGAAGCACTGTGCTAATTTATTTCTAAGCTTCTATCTTTCAGGCTCTTCAACCAGAACATCAGGAGAGCTGGTACCAGCTGAAAAGTTATAAAATACCATGGTTATAGTGTCGCGACAAAGTCTGTGTTCAGTGTTCTGTGTTGCATGTTCTCTCTGTTGCATGTTCTGTGTCTGTCTCTAGTGGTGTCCTGTGCTAGCATTCAGGGGCGGCTCTAGGCACCAGCAAAACAAGCTGCTGCCTAGGGCGGCAAAATATAGGGGGCGGCAAAAGGCTGGGGCTGGGGCCCCAGCTCATCCTGCTGCTGCGAGCCGAGGAGCGGCCCGGCCCCTGCAGCCAGGCGGGGCCGCGCTACCGGCTCCGCTTGGGGGAGAGGGGGGGCCCCTTACCGGTAGCGCGACCCCGCCTGGCTGCAGAAGACGGGCCGCTCCTCCTCCGCTTGTTCCCCGGGTCCTAAACAGCCCGGCAGCAGCTTGGCTCAGAGCCGCGTGGTCAGGGGGCGGGGCTGCGAGCTCCGGGCCGAGGGGAGGCAGCTGAGGTCAGCCTGGAGCTTGCGGCCCCGCCCCCTCCCCACGCGGCTCTGAGCGGGGAAGAGCTCAGCCCCCTCCGGAGCCACGCGGCTGCTGCGCGGTGAGCCGGGGGTAAGCAGCCTGGGGTAAGCAGCCTGGGGCGGGGGTGGCTAAGGGGCAGGGAGTCCCGGGGGCAGGGAGGGGGCACAGGTTCTGTGGGGGGGGGCGGTCAGGGGCCAGGGAAGGGGGGTTGGATTGGGGGGTCTCAGGGAGGTGTTTGTCAGGCACCCCCCGACCCCATTACCCCCCAGGCCCAGCCCTGACCCCCAAGCCCAGCCCCTAGGACCTGGGCACCCCCCCGGCCCCATCCCCCTCACAGCCCTGACCCCCAGCTCCAAGCCCAGCCCCTAGGACCTGGGCACCCCCACAGCCCCATCCCCCTCACAGCCCTGACCCCCAGCTCTGAGCCCAGCCCCTCTGATCCGGACACCCCCCTGACCCCATTCCCCTCACAGCCCTGACCCCCAGCTCTGAGCCCAGCCCCTCTGATCCAGACACCCCCCTCACCCCCTTCCCCCCACAGCCCTGACTCCCAGCTCCGAGCCCAGCCCCTCTGATCCGGACACCCCCCTGACCCCATTCCCCCCACAGCCCTGACCCCCAGCTCTGAGCCCAGCCCCTCTGATCCGGACACCTCCCTGACCCCATCCCCCACTGCCCTGACCCCCAGCTCTGAGCCCAGCTGCTCTGAGGTGGGCACCCCTGACCCCATTCCCCCCACTGCCCTGACCCCCAGCTCTGAGCCCAGCTGCTCTGAGGTGGGCACCCTCTGGCTCCATCCCCCCACCCCAGACCCCCCGCTCTGAGGCGAGCCCCTCTGAGCCAGACAACCTCCGACCCCATCTCCTCACAGTCCTGAGCCCAGCCCCTGTGAGCCGGGCACCCCCCAGAGCCCAGCTCCCCACCCAGCCCTGGGCAACAGCAGCACCACCTCCAGGCAGTGACAGCCCATTGGCACCAACCATCACCATCACCCAGCAACAGCCCATTGTGTAACTGCCAATGTAGACAGACCAGTAAAGGATTTAATGTTTTTAAATAATGTATTTGGTGTATTTTCAAATTATTACAAATTAATTTTCACTAGTATTTGGAAATGTAAAAAATAACATGTTACTATAGTATTGCAACTTTTTTTTATGGAAGGGGCCCCCAAAATTGCTTTGCCCTGAATCCTCTGGGCGGCCCTACCCAGTGTGTGTGAGGAGCCGGGGAGGGAGGGAAACGGGGTCCCCTGGAGCCGAGCCCGGGCTGCGATGTTGGCGAGGGGCTCCTGGAGTGTGCGAGGAGGTGAGCGGCCGACTGGGTTCGTCGGTGCTGAGCAGGTAGCCCCGCAGCCGGAGATCCTCGCCTTCCCTCCTGCCGGGGCTGGGCCAGGGCACCGTGAGGCTGAAGAGCAGCAGGTCCAGGGGGCTCTCCAGGTCTTTGGCCGCCAGCATGTCGGGGGTGAGGGTGGTGAGCACGAACTGATCCACCTTGGCCACCAGCAGTGCTGCGAAGCCCAGGGAGGGGGCCGTGTTCTTTGCGCCACCCCGTAGCCGTGCCGCCACCTGGAAGTACTCCCGCTCCGTGCTGCCCAGCAGCTCCACCCGCATGGGGACAGAGTCGCAGCTGGGCCAGGGCTCGGCTGCAGTGTGCTGGTAGCGGATCCCACATTTGTGGGGGAGGCCAGTGCTGGGGCAACAGGGGGTGTGAGTGGGGGGCACTGGTGGGCGGGGGGGGGCTCATGTCTGGGGGCGGGGGGGAGCCAAAAAATGTTTTGCTTGGGGCGGCAAAAAACCTAGAGCCAGCCCTGTTTGTGGGGGTCTCTGGGTGGTGCGGCACCGGGCGTAGGGAGTCGGAGGGGTGCTGGGCAGGGGGTTGGTGGGGGTCTCTGGGTGGTGCGGCGCCGGGCGTAGGGAGTCGGAGGGGTGCATGGCAGGGGGAGGGGGGGGGTCTCTGGGCGGTGCGGCGCTGGGTGAAGGGAGTCAGAGGGGTGCTGGGCAGGGGGCTTGTGGGGGTCTCTGGGTGGTGCGGCGCTGGGCGTAGGGAGTCGGAGGGGTGCCGGGCAGGGGGTTTGTGGGGGTCTCTGGGTGGTGCGGCGCTGGGCATAGGGAGTCGGAGGGGTGCCGGGCAGGGGGGTTGTGGGGGTCTCTGGGCGGTGCGGCACTGGGCGTAGGGAGTCGGAGGGGCGCTGGGCAGGGGGTTGCTGGGGGTCTCTGGGTGGTGTGGCGCTGGGCGTAGGGAGTCGGAGGGGTGCCGGGAAGGGGGTTTGTGGGGGTCTCTGGGTGGTGCGGCACTGGGCATAGGGTGTCGGAGGGATGCCGGTCAGGGGGTTTGTGGGGCTCTCTGGGTGGTGCGGCGCTGGGTGTAGGGAGCCGGAGGGGTGCAGGGCAGGGGGTTGGTGGGGGTCTCTGGGTGGTGCGGCGCTGGGCGTAGGGAGTCGGAGGGGTGCAGGGCAGGGGGCTTGTGGGGGTCTCTGGGTGGTGCGGCGCTGGGCGTAGGGAGTCGGAGGGGTGCCAGGCAGGGGGTTTGTGGGGGTCTCTGGGTGATGCGGCGCTGGGCGAAGGGAGCCGGAGGGGTGCTGGGCAGGGGGTAGCATGGTGCAGCATGGGCCCACCCCCAAGGGGAAGAAGCACGATGGCAGTGCAGGGCTGGGCTGGACAGCGTGGGTCTGGCAGCTCCCGGTTTGTAAACAGTGCCCTTGTACTGGGCTGGGTGGAGTGGGGCTGTCCCTGCCGTGCCATGACCCATCTCCCATTGTCCCCAGCCAGCCCCTCGCTCTGAGGACTCTGCCCCCCTGCCCCATGTCCCCATTTCCCCCATGGGGACCCACAAATATCTTTAGCACCGGGCCCACAAAAGGTTAATCCGGCCCTGTTTGGGGTGCAGGCTCTGGGGGGGAGTTGGGGGGCGGGAGGGTTGCAGGATATGGGGAGGTTGAGTGGGGGGTGCAGGCTCTGAGCTGGGGCAGGGGATGGGGGTGCAGGGGGGTGCAGACACGCGGGCTCTGGGAGGGAGTTGGGCGGGAGGGTTGCAGGCTATGGGGAGGTTGAGTGAGGGGGGCAGGCTCTGAGCTGGGGCAAGGAATGGGGGTGCAGGGGGGTGCGGACACGCGGGCTCTGGGAGGGAGTTGGGGGGCGGGAGGGTTGCAGGCTATGGGGAGGTTGAGTGAGGGGGGCAGGCTCTGACCTGGGACAGGGGATGGGGGGGCAGGGGATGGGGGTGCAGGGGGGGTGCGGACACGCGGGCTCGGGGGGGGAGTTGGGGGGCAGGAGGGTTGCAGGCTATGGGGAGGTTGAGGGAGGGGGGCAGGCTCTGAGCTGGGGCAGGGGATTGGGGTGCAGGGGGTGCAGACACGCGGGCTCGGGGAGGGAGTTGGGGGGCGGGAGGGTTGCAGGTTATGGGGAGGTTGAGTGAGGGGTGCAGGCTCTGAGCTGGGGCAGGGGATGGAGGTGCAGGGGGGTGCAGACACACGGGCTCTGGGAGGGAGTTGGGGGGCGGGAGGGTTGCAGGCTATGGGGAGGTTGAGTGAGGGGGGCAGGCTCTGAGCTGGGGCAGGGGATGGAGGTACGGGGGGGTGCGGACACGCGGGCTCTGGGAGGGAGTTGGGGGGCGGGAGGGTTGCAGGCTATGGGGAGGTTGAGTGAGGGGTGCAGGCTCTGAGCTGGGGCAGGGGATGGGGTGTAGGGGGGGTGCGGACACGCGGGCTCGGGGGGGGAGTTGGGGGGCGGGAGGGTTGCAGGCTATGGGGAGGGTGAGTGAGGGGAGCAGGCTCTGAGCTGGGGCAGGGGATTGAGGTACGGGGGGGTGTGGACACGCGGGCTCTGGGAGGGAGTTGGGGGGCAGGAGGGTTGCAGGCTATGGGGAGGTTGAGTGAGGGGGGCAGGCTCTGAGCTGGGGCAGGGGATGGGGTGCAGGGGGGGTGCGGACACACGGGCTCGGGGGGGGAGTTGGGGGGCGGGGGGGTTGCAGGCTATGGGGAGGTTGAGTGAGGGGGGCAGGCTCTGAGCTGGGGCAGGGGATGGGGGTGCAGGGGGGGTGCGGACACACGGGCTCGGGAGGGAGTTGGGGGGCGGGAGGGTTGCAGAGTATGGGGAGGTTGAGTGAGGGGGACAGGCTCTGAGCTGGGGCAGGGGATGGGCGTGCAGGGGGGGTGCGGACACGCGGGCTCTGGGAGGGAGTTGGGGGGCAGGAGGGTTGCAGGCTATGGGGAGGTTGAGTGAGGGGTGCAGGCTCTGAGCTGGGGCAGGGGATGGGAGTGCAGGGGGGTGCAGACACGCGGGCTCGGGCGGGGAGTTGGGGGGCGGGAGGGTTGCAGGCTATGGGGAGGTTGAGTGAGGGGGGCAGGCTCTGAGCTGGGGCAGGGGATGGGGTGCAGGGGGGTGTGGACACGCGGGCTCGGGGGGCAGTTGGGGGGCAGGAGGGTTGCAGGCTATGGGGAGGTTGAGTGAGGGGTGCAGGCTCTGAGCTGGGGCAGGGGATGGGGGTGCAGGGGGGGTGCGGACACGCGGGCTCTGGGAGGGAGTTGGGGGGCGGGAGGGTTGCAGGCTATGGGGAGGGTGAGTGAGGGGGGCAGGCTCTGAGCTGGGGCAGGGGATTGAGGTACGGGGGGGTGCGGACACGCGGGCTCTGGGAGGGAGTTGGGGGGCAGGAGGGTTGCAGGCTATGGGGAGGTTGAGTGAGGGGGGCAGGCTCTGAGCTGGGGCAGGGGATGGGGTGCAGGGGGGGTGCGGACACACGGGCTCTGGGAGGGAGTTGTGGGGCGGGGGGGTTGCAGGCTATGGGGAGGTTGCGTGAGGGGGGCAGGCTCTGAGCTGGGGCAGGGAATGGGGGTGCAGGGGGGGTGCGGACACGCGGGCTCGGGGGGGAGTTGGGGGGCGGGAGGGGTGCAGGCTATGGGGAGGTTGAGTGAGGGGGGCAGGCTCTGAGCTGGGGCAGGGGATGGGGTGCAGGGGGGTGCGCACACGGGCTCTGGGAGGGAGTTGGGGGGTGGGAGGGTTGCAGGCTATGGGGAGGTTGAGTGAGGGGGGCAGGCTCTGAGCTGGGGCAGGGGATGGGGGTGCAGGGGGGGTGCGGACACGCGGGCTCTGGGAGGGAGTTGGGGGGCGGGAGGGTTGCAGGCTATGGGGAGGGTGAGTGAGGGGGGCAGGCTCTGAGCTGGGGCAGGGGACGGGGGTGCAGGGGGGTGCGCACATGGGCTCTGGGAGGGAGTTGGGGGGCGGGAGGGGTGCAGGCTATGGGGAGGGTGAGTGAGGGGGGCAGGCTCTGAGCTGGGGCGGGGGATGGGGGGGCAGGGGGTGCCGACACGCGGGCTGGGGGGGGAGTTGGGGGGCGGGAGGGTTGCAGGCTGTGGGGAGAGTGAGTGAGGGGGGCAGGCTCTGAGCTGGGGCAGGGGATGGGGGTGCAGGGGGGGTGCGGAAACGCGGGCTCTGGGAGGGAGTTGGGGGGTGGGAGGGTTGCAGGCTGTGGGGAGGGTGAGTGAGGGGGGCAGGCTCTGAGCTGGGGCAGGGGATGGGGGTGCAGGGGGGGTGCAGACACGCAGGCTCGGGGAGGGAGTTGGGGGGCGGGGGGGTTGCAGGCTATGGGGAGGTTGAGGGAGGGGGGCAGGCTCTGAGCTGGGGCAGAGGATGGGGTGCAGGGGGGGTGCGGACACGTGGGCTCGGGGGGGGAGTTGGGGGGCGGGGGGGGGTTGCAGGCTATGGGGAGGTTGAGTGAGGGGGCAGGCTCTGAGCTGGGGCAGGGGATGGGGTGCAGGGGGGGCGGACACGCGGGCTCGGGGGGGGAGTTGGGGGGCGGGAGGGTTGCAGGCTCTGGGGAGGGTGAGTGAGGGGGGCAGGCTCGGAGCTGGGGCAGGGGATTGAGGTACGGGGGGGTGCGGACACGTGGGCTCTGGGAGGGAGTTGGGGGGCAGGAGGGTTGCAGGCTATGGGGAGGTTGAGTGAGGGGGGCAGGCTCTGAGCTGGGGCAGGGGATGGGGTGCAGGGGGGGTGCGGAAACACGGGCTCTGGGAGGGAGTTGTGGGGCGGGGGGGTTGCAGGCTATGGGGAGGTTGAGTGAGGGGGGCAGGCTCTGAGCTGGGGCAGAGGATGGGGGTGCAGGGGGGGTGCGGACACGCGGGCTCGGGGGGGAGTTGGGGGGCGGGAGGGGTGCAGGCTATGGGGAGGTTGAGTGAGGGGGGCAGGCTCTGAGCTGGGGCAGGGGATGGGGGTGCAGGGGGGGTGCGGACACGCGGGCTCGGGGGGGAGTTGGGGGGCGGGAGGGGTGCAGGCTATGGGGAGGTTGAATGAGGGGGGCAGGCTCTGAGCTGGGGCAGGGGATGGGGGTGCAGGGGGGGTGCGGACACGCGGGCTCTGGGAGGGAGTTGGGGGGCGGGAGGGTTGCAGGCTGTGGGGAGAGTGAGTGAGGGGGGCAGGCTCTGAGCTGGGGCAGGGGATGGGGGTGCAGGGGGGGTGCGGAAACGCGGGCTCTGGGAGGGAGTTGGGGGGTGGGAGGGTTGCAGGCTGTGGGGAGGGTGAGTGAGGGGGGCAGGCTCTGAGCTGGGGCAGAGGATGGGGTGCAGGGGGGGTGCGGACACGTGGGCTCGGAGGGGGGAGTTGGGGGGCGGGGGGGTTGCAGGCTATGGGGAGGTTGAGTGAGGGGGCAGGCTCGGAGCTGGGGCAGGGGATGGGGTGCAGGGGGGGCGGACACGCGGGCTCTGGGAGGGAGTTGGGGGGCAGGAGGGGTGCAGGCTATGGGGAGGTTGAGTGAGGGGGGCCGGCTCTGAGCTGGGGCAGGGGATGGGGGGGCAGGGGGGTGCAGACACATGGGCTCGGGGGGGAGTTGGGGGGCGGGAGGGGTGCAGGCTATGGGGAGGTTGAGGGAGGGGGGCAGGCTCTGAGCTGGGGCAGGGGATGGGGGTGCAGGGGGGTGCGGACACACGGGCTCGGGGAGGGAGTTGGGGGGCGGGAGGGTTGCAGGCTATGGGGAGGGTGAGTGAGGGGGGCAGGCTCTGAGCTGGGGCAGGGGATGGGGGTGCAGGGGGGTGCGGACACGCGGGCTCTGGGAGGGAGTTGGGGGGCGGGAGGGTTGCAGGCTATGGGGAGGTTGAGTGAGGGGTGCAGGCTCTGAGCTGGGGCAGGGGATGGGGGTGCAGGGGGGTGCGGACACGCGGGCTCTGGGAGGGCGTGGGGGGGCGGGAGGGGTGCAGGCTGGGGGGAGGTTGAGGGAGGGGGCAGGCTCTGAGCTGGGGCAGGGGTTGGGGGTGCAGGGGGGTGCGGACACGCGGGCTCTGGGAGGGAGTTGAGGGGGAGGGTTGTAGGTTATGGGGAGGTTGAGTGAGGGGGCAGGCAATGAGCTGGGGCAGGGGAAGGGGGTGCAGGGGGGTGCGGACACGCGGGCTCGGGGGGGAGGTTGGGGGGCGGGAGGGTTGCAGGCTGTGGGGAGGTGAGTGAGGGGGGCAGGCTCTGAGCTGGGGCAGGGGATGGGGGTGCAGGGGGGTGCGGACACGCGGGCTCGGGGGGGAGTTGGGGGGCGGGAGGGTTGCAGGCTGTGGGGAGGGTGAGTGAGGGGGGCAGGCTCTGAGCTGGGGCAGGGGATGGGGGTGCAGGGGGTGCGGACACACGGGCTCGGGGGGGGAGTTGGCAGCTCGGCGCTGTGGCAGGGGAAGGGGCTGCGGGGGTTTCACACGGACACAGACACTTTCCCACAGTCCCAGGGCGGGAGGCAGAGCCGGGGGGGGAGCGGGGGGGTCTGGCCGGTGTGTCCCGCACTCGGGCTCCCGGCCGGAGCAGGGGCCGCCCCGCAGCGCTGGCACAGACCGAGCGGCGCTGCGGGGTCGGAGCTCGGACAGGGGGGGGGGGGCGGTGCCTGGGGCCCCGGGACCCCGCCCCCCCCCCCCCGGGCTGACACGCGGCAGAACCGAGACAGCCGGTGCCCCCCCGCCCGACCCCCCCAGATCTGCGCGCGCAGCGGGGGGCTCGGCCCGAGGGGCCCCTGTTCCCCCCCCCCCCCAAACGGGGGTTTGTCCCCGCACAGGGTCTGGCAGCGGCTCCCCCCCCATTTCCCCCCCCAGCCCCTCCCCCGCCGCCCCCTGCAGCAGCTCGACCCCCCCCCCCCCCGGCCAGTGAATTTCTGCCCCGCTCAGCCCCTGGCAGCCCCTCCCCCCCGCTGCCCCCCGGGGCTTTTCACCCCCCCCCCGAGGAGCGGGCAGCGAAGCGCCGGGAGCGGTGAGGGCAGCGAGCGGGCAGCGGCGACAGCGGCGGTTACTGCGCAGGCTCCATGCAGCCCAAGTAGCGAGTCCGGAGCGGGAGCTGTTTCTGTGGTTACACCGGACCCGTCACGTGACTCCTCCCCCGGCCTCCCCCCCCGCGGGGTGCGTCACTTCCGGCCGCGGCGGGGGGAGGCTCCGGGCGCGCGGCGGAACCGGTAAGAGCCGAGCGGGGCGCGGGGAACCGACACCTGGGCCCGAGACCCCCCCCCCCCCCGCCCTGGGCCGGGCCGGGAGCTGGGGCGGGGCGGGAGCTGGGGGGTCCCGGTGCGGCCTCCGTAGCGGTGGGGGGCGGGAAACCCCCGTGGGGGGGATGAGTGTGTCCGTGTCTCGCACCTGCCCCGGCGAGCGGCAGAGCTGGGGGGGCTTGTGACCCCCCACGTCATAACCGGCCCCCCCGCAGCCCAACCCCCAGCCCTGACCCCGCCCCCGGCAGGAGCGTGTCCGCCCCACGCGCTGCAGGGCTGGAGCAGCCCCCGCGCCGCGCTCCCGGCCCCGGCCATGGCCCCGCTGCCGCACAAAGGGGCGGGGGCCGGGCCGGGCCCCGCCCCCGGGCCCCAGGCAGGGGGGTGGGACACGCGGGGAAGCCGGTGGAGCAGCAGCTCCCCCCGCCCGTGCAGTGCCCGGCTCAGCAGAGGGGGTCAGCGGGATCCCAGCCGCTGCAGCCCGGGGGTGGTTTGCAGGGCACGGGAAGGAGCTGGGAGCGGGGGGGGGGTTGTTGGGCGCAGGGAGGGGCTGGGGCAGCTGGGAGCGGGGGAGGGGCCGGGAGGGAGAACAAAGAACCGGGACCATCAGCCCCGGGCAGCTCCGCAGAGACCAGTTTCTCCGGCTGCAGTGGAGCCAGCTCACGTAGGGGTAATTGGGGGGTTGCTGGTGGGTTCCTGCTGGAGGGGGAGGGGCAGGAAATACTGAAGAGGTGGCAACTTCTGGGGAGTTAGGGCTGGAGGGGGCAGGGAATACCCTGGGTGAGGATAGGGAGGGGGGCAGAGTGTGACAAACCTGCTGGGACTTGTTAACATGGGCCTAGATCCTTGGAACAAACACTTGGGTGTTGGGGGAGAAAATTCCCTAATTTGTGAAACAGGAAATAGAGAAACCAACCCCCTGGGCAGGGCTGGAAAAACTGACCAGACTCCCAGTGCTGAATCCAGGGGCTGGTGTGACATGGAAAGGGGGCACCCAGCAGGGAGGTGTAGGGAAGATGTCCCGGCCCCTCACATCCAGCTGCTGGCAGTGGGGAGGGTGTTGGGTTCCCTACCATGGGGTTACACACCTACTAGCCAGAGGCTGATATGATGGATCTGCTGGGAGAGACAAGGGGTCTCTCTCTGTTCTCTCACCGTGATGCCCCCTAGATGCTCTCAGGACTGGGGGGCACAAATTTTCTAAACTGAACCGAAAGTTCCTGCAGTTGTCAAAAGAGGAGAAAAGCAAAATCTGTGATTTCACATGAACAGTGACTGAGAAGTGGACAGAAAGTTATCACAGTGACAGGGACGGTGACTGGGGAATGCCGGGCAGTGCTTGGAGCCAGGACTCTGACACGAGTTGATCAGAGAGAAGGATCATGGTTAGTAGAAGTTCCCACAGCCAGGGGCCCAGCAGCTATTCCCTGGGACGCAGCCCCCAGAGTCCCCAGCCAGGGACCCCAGATACCCCTCAAAGCCCCACCGGCCAGGGAAGCCCCACCAGACCATGACTGTCAGGTTGGGAATCCCAGAGGGTTCCCCCCACCAAGAGCCCCCAGCAGCCAGAGACCCGCCCACTGGGAACTCAGTCCCTCACTGCCTGCCTAGGACCCGCCCCGCACACCACCACCACCAGCAGGATCTGCCCTGCCATTTGTCTGGGACCCCCTCCTCCACCCAGCGGGACCCTCTGATGCTTTACAGTGGGACCCCTCACTCTGCTTCCCTGGCATCCCCTGACCTAGTGCCAGGGATCCCCTCCCCCAGCTCTGCGCACTGGGCATGGCAGCGATGCCAGGAGCCAGCCGGGGAAGCCCAGACGGAGCCCCTGGCACAGCACCAGGCTCCGTCTAACCCCCTGCCCCACCTCCCCAAGAGACGCCCACCCCGGCTGTTCTGCAGCCACCAGGCCCCCAGTGATACCCACCTCCAGGACCCACAGCCTCAGGGCTGGGCACATCACAACCACCCCCTGAAACCCCAAATCTCCAGAACCCACCAACCTCACTAGGGTACCCCCTGCAATCTCCCCCCACCCCGCACAACACTGTTACCTCAGAGTGTCTGCTAAGTCGATAGAGAGTTATCACCGCCCCCTGCTGGCCAGTCACACAGGCAGAGGGAGCCCTGGGGGATGTTTCTTGAACAGGAGAATGGAAGGCCTGGAGGGTAAGAAAAGTCCATGGCCTGTCACTAGCAAATAATGGCCACCATGGATCCACCCCAGAGGTGGCTGCATCTTAGCACTGCGGGAAGCAACCCCTCACAGAGGCCATTTGCCATGGGGTTTGGGATACTTCTGGACCCACACTGCACTCAGAGTGACCTCCTCATCCCATGACAGCTGGAGAAAATAAAAAGGTCCAGCCAACTCTCCTGTTACCAGCTGGGGACCACTGATCCCGAAACGGGGAGGCCTCGAGCTTTGATGTGTATTAAAGATGTGGCTGGTCTCTTTCTTCAGCAAACATTTTAACAGAGATAAAGGGGGGGAAGAAATGGTTCTCAAAGGAGAGGGGAAAGATCAACACTGGGAAATTTAACCCCCTGCAACCTCCAGGATGGATAGTGATTCAGGGCAACAGGTTTCCCCCAAGAAAGAAGTTGCTGGGATTGAGAAATATGGGGAACAGCCCCAAACATGAAAGGATTTTTAATTGACATTTGATAATTAAATAGAAATGAAAGAAAGGGGGGAAATCTGAGAGATTTTGGCTCTATTTTTGCAAATAATAGAGAGGAAAGTGGAAAATCAAAGGGATTTTATATCAGTTTATATCTGATGTGCAGTAAAATGTCAGTGTTTCACATCAGTATTTGTTAAATGAATAGAGAGGAAATGGGCAACATTTGCAAACATTTTATATCTATGTTCAAGAAGCTGAGAAAAGGTGTAAATCTGAGATTTTCTTGGTATTTTATAATTAGAGAGACAGGGGAAAATCTCAGGGCATATTCAATTAGAAATAGACAACTAGAGAGAAGTGGAGCAAATGTTTAGGGTATTTTATATCAACCTTTGAGATTTGCAGAGAAAACGTGTCACAAACTATGCAACTGAAGGTGGAAAATCAGAATCCTGGAGAGACCAGGGGGAAATGGGGGGGACGGGAGAGCAGCTCATTGGAGGGGAAAGGGGTGAATCTCCCCGGATTTTATAGCCCGGGTGAGACACTGAGCAAGAAAAGGGGCAGAACTGGAGAGAATTTGTATCGGGGGCGAGAGGCAAGTGGCACCAACAAGGACAGGATCCAATTAACGTCCCCCCGCCTCCCGTGTCCCACTGACCCTTCCCCCCCATCCCAACCGAGTGGGGGGCGGATCCTGCTGCAGCTCCACTGGGGCCGAGGCGGCTCCGAGGCTTCTCCCGGGTTCCCCGGGGCAGAGTCACGTGCCCGCCCCCCCCGGGTCTCTCACTCCCCGGGGGCTCCGGGCGGGGCTGGGGCGGGCAGAGCCCGGGGCTGCGCGGGGGGCGGGGCCCAGCTGGAGGAAACCCCCCCGCCGGGCCCCCCCCAGGGAGCAGCAGCGGCTCAGCCCGGGCCCGGCTCACGCGGAGGCGGCAGCAGCAGCTTTGTTCTCCCGCCCCCACGTGGGCTCCCACGGAGCATGCGCGATTTTACCTGCTGAAACCCTCCTTTCCCTGGGGGAAAATATGAGCGGTGGGGGGAGGGTCTGGCTGGACCTCCCTTACCTGGGCTGGAGAGGGCGAACGCGGCCCCGGAGCAGGCTGGGAAATGTAGTTCCTGACTCTCCCTGGACCGGAAGTGACGTTGGGGGGAGAGACCAAGCCGAGTTGCAAAAGTGCGCGGGCCGCTGCGGCTCTGCCTGGCTCGCGCTCTCCCGGGCCGGAGAAGGGTCGGTGCCGTTGGAGCTCTGGGCATGCGCAGATCGCGGCGGGAGAGCCCTTCATTAACCCCCCCCCGTGCCCGGCCCCGGCCCTGCCCCGCTGGGGCCGCCCCGGCTCCGCCCACCCCGCTGCGGAGCTGCAGCCTGCAGGTCCCGGAGCGAGCCCCGGGGGCGGGGGCGGGCGGTGACTCTGCCCCAGTGTCCAGGGCGGGGATCTGGCATCTCGCAGCGCCGGGATCTGCTCCCTGGGGGGGGGGAGCAGCGCCCCCCGGGCCCGGCCAGGCTCTGCCCTGGGGCCCCGTGGGGGGTGCCGGTGGGAGGGGCCTGGCCCCACTGGGGTCCCTGCATGGGGCCGGGCGGGGCTGGGGGGTGAGACCGGGCTGGGGGGGGAGGGAGGGGCGGGCGGGAAATGTCGGTGCAGCCCGGACATGGGGGGGGGGGCAGGTGACCCCCGAGGAGCGGGGAGAGAAAGGGGGGGGCTGAGATCCCCTCAGATTTACCGCTGCCCCCTCCCGTGGGGACCCCCCTCCTCCCCCGCCCTGCCCCCTTTCTCCCTAGAGAGCCACGAGCAGCGCCCAGGGTGACCCTCCCCCAACCCCTGAGAAGTTCCCTGTTCTCCCCCCCCCCGATTGTGCCCCATTTTCTCTCCCCTTCGCCAGTGGCCAGTTCAGATCTCAGGTTTGGGGGGTTTCCCCCATTTCCACCTGCAGGGATTTGTCCTTGTGCGGGTGGGAAATGGTTCCCCCCAGTGATTCCTGAGCTGGGCAGAGGGTGAATGGGCAGAGGCTGGGGGGCCCTGAGACAGGGACACCTCTGGGCTGGGCTGGGGAGGCCACTCTCGGCTGGCAACGGGGCCTGGGAAGGGCCAGGAAGGGGAGGGAGGAGCCAGTGTCCCCCATGGAGACGGCCCAGCCCCAGGTTTCCCAGTCCAGCTACTCCCCAGCACCTGCTGGCCCTGTGAGTGTGAGGCAAGAAGAATCCATCTCATTCTGTTGTTGATTGAATATCCCTGAATAATCCCCTCCAATTTCCCCTCCCTTCTCTTGAACTGTTAAATGCTGATGTCAAATCTTCCAGATGTTGGTGCTTCTGTCTCACATTAGCAAATATATTGTTTGTGCCCCATTTTCTCCTCCGTTCTGAAATACTGATATCGAATTCTCAAAAATCTTCCCACTTTTCTCTCCAGGTGTGTGACTGAGACCAGGACTCTTATCATACTGAGCGTGGCCCTGTTCTGCCAGGCGCTGCAGAGACCCCAGGTGAGATCAGACCCCACTGTTGTGCCAGGTAAAACTGAGGCCTAGACCGAGATCACGGCCCCCTTTAAGCCAGGCGGTGCACGACTGTGACCTAAACTGCTGCATCCATTGTGCTGGGCACTTCAGAGATCCTGCTGAGTCTGGCATTGCACTGACCCTAATGAAGATCACACCCCACCACTGTACTGGGCACTGCACAGAACCCTTTAAGCCAGGCGGTGCACGACTGTGACCTAAACTGCTGCATCCATTGTGCTGGGCACTTTAGAGACCTCGACTGAGATCTGTGTCCCCGTTGAGTCTGGCACTGCACTGACCCCAACCCAGATCACGCCCCACCACTGTACTGGGCACTGCACAGACCCTGACAGAGATCCTGCCCCCACATTTTACCAGTTGCTGCAGGGACCCTAAACAAAATCCGGGATCCTGCAATGCTGGGAGTTGCAGAGTCCCCGACTGAGGTCAGGCCCCTGTTCTGCAGGGCTTTGCATAGACACTGACCAAGATCAGGGTCCCCATTGTGACAGGTGCTGAACAGACACCAAGGGTATCTCTACCCTGCCGTTAAAACCCCCAGCTGGCCCATGCCAGGTGACTCAGGCTCACAGGGCTCAGGTGAAGGGGCTGTTTAATTGCAGTGTAGATGTCTGGGCTCGGGCTGGGGCCAGGCTGTAGGACCCTGCGAGGTGGGAGGGTGCCAGACCTTGGGCTGCAGCCCCAGCCGGAACATGGACACCACCATTAAACAGCCCCACAGCCTGAGCCGTGTGAGCCCAAATCAGCGGGCACGGGCCAGCCGCCGGTGTCTGACTGCAGTGTCGACATGCCCACAGGGACAGGCCTTGCCACAAAAAGCTCAAAGGCTAAATAGGCCAATGGTGGGAGGCGACTCTCCATTTTACAGATGGGGAAACTGAAGCTCAGAGAGCTGAAGTAATTTGCTCAAGTTTGCATGGAGAATTTGGGGCAGAACCTAGATTGTTTAAATTCTTGCCTCTCCCCTTAAACCCAAGCCCAGCGTGTGTGTGTGCAGCATTGTTTGGCCTGTGTTTGCCTTGCATTGGCTTCCAAGGGAGACTGTGGAATTTCTTTCACTGGAGGTTTTTAAGACCAGGTTAGAGATACACCAGTCTGGGAATGTCTAGGGATACTTGGTCCTGCCTCAGCACAGGGGGCTGGAGTAGACGCCCTCTCAAGATCCCTTCCAGGCCTACACTGAAATAATTCTCTTTTGTGCTGTGTCCTGTTCTACGCTGAGCTGTTTTGCCTGTTGCCTTTTGGAACTATGATGCACCATGCTGTGTTGCATAGTTTTATGATGCGTTATTTTGCCTCAGCTGGTTTGGTGTCTGTGTTATGTTGGTTTGAGTTGAGCTCTTTTGCATTGTGTACTTTTGTTCTAAGGTGTGTTAGTTTGCAGCGTGTTGCTTTCTTCTCCTTAGTATTGTGTCATTTTATGCTGTGCAGTGTAGGTTGTTTTTTTTTTTTTGAATTGCCTGACACCATGTTTTCATTTGGTTTCATCATGTTGTTTTATACGTATCTATATTGCATAACATCATAGCAATGTAGAGCTGGACAGGACCTCAAGATGTTGTCATGTCCAGCTCCTTCTGCCGAGGCAGGACAAGTGTATGTAGATTGTCTCTGACAGAGCTTTGTCCTACTTGTTCTTAAAAACTTCCAGGGAAAGAGACTCCCCAGTCCCCCTTGTAAGACTATTCCCGAGCTGACCTGCCTTAGCTCTGGGGACACCCACACAGACTGTAGTGGTGAGCAGCTCTGGAGAGAGAGGAGACCCCAGTGAGTGGCAGCTGGGTAAAGAGACTGAAGTTGGGAGGAGAAACATTGACGTGTCCAAGGTCACCCAGGCTGTCCGTGACCGAGCTAGAACTAGATCCCAGTTCTAGTGCCACCGTACTGCTGTTTCTGAAGGTCTCTGCCACCCTGGTGTTTTAGGCACTGGTGCAAACCCTTAGTACAGACAGAATTTACACTAGTGCACTCTGATTGGTACTGGTGCACCATGTCCCTATTTGAAGGCTTGCAGGGGATAGGGGAGGGGGGGGCAGTGACCTCCCAGAGGCCTGGGGCTGGCTGAACAGTGCAGCTGGTAAGGGAGGGGCAGCAGTGAGTGCTGGAGGTATGAGCCAGGAGCACGGCCCCACAGGGCTGGACACTGACTTCTCCTGACCCATGACCCATACACCCAGCTGTGTGCAGGGACCACAGCTGAGCTGCCTGCCAAGACAGCCTGTGCATCCATGGGCAAACCACCTCTTTCTGCAGCCTAATACAGTGGGGTCTGGGGACCTTTCCAAGCTGCGGGTGATGTGGCTCTGGCGTTAACGGGATCTGTTCCTGGCTCTGTCCCTGACCTGCTTGGTGACCTTGGGGAAGTCACAGCCCCTCTCTGTTTTCCTCCTCCCCATTGTTTACTTGGATTGTGATCTCTTTGGGGCAAGGACTGTCCCTCTCTGTCTGTGCAGTGCCCAGCACAATGGGGGTGCTGATCTCAGTCAGGTTCTCTGCCATGTGCTGCACGATGGGGCCCTGATCTCCATCAGTGTCTGTGCAACACAAAGCACAGCTGATAGACTCACAGACTTTAAGGGCAGAAGGTAGAGGTGTATGTCAGATGAGGTCTCATCGGTGCCTTGTATAACAGTACTAACCCTTTCATGTATAGCTCAGTGGTTTTAGCACTGGCCTGCTAAACCCAGGGTTGTGAGTTCAATCCTTGAGGGGGCCATTTAGAGATCTAGGGCAAAAATCTGTCAGGGGATTGATCCTGCTTTGAGCAGGGGGTTGGACTAGATGATCTACTGAGTTCCCTTCCAACCCTAATAATCTATGATTCTATGTGTCTGCTGGAAATCCCTCACCTGATGTATCCTAGGACTGCATTAACCCATTTCACGGCTGCATCACATTGGCAGCTCATAATTATCCTGTGATCAACCAGTCTCCTCCTCTGTCACTTCCAATTGACAAACCCCCAGCTTATTGCAAAATTTTGCACTTGGGGACTAACAAGTCGAATTTGTTCACTATTGATTTTCATCCCATTTCAATTACTCCAGCTTTCAAGGACAATCCCTCCCTGCTCTGTGTCCCACTCCCACTTCTTGTGCCAAGATCACTAATAAAAGTGTTGAGTAAGATTGGTCCCAAGACTGATCCGAGGAACTGCACTAGTAACTCCCACCAGCCTGACAACTCACCCTTCAATATGACCCCCTTGTAGACTCCCCTTTAACCAATTCTTTATTGACCTTTCGGTTCTCATATTAATCCCCATAGTCTCCAATTTAACAAATAGTTTCCCATGTGGAACTGTATCAAAAGCCTTACTGACGTCTAGATCAGGTTTCTCTGCACAATCTACCTTTTGTAACACCATGTTTTATTTATTTATAGTGCTGAAGGCTGAGAGGAAGTGTTAGCAGTAGGCTGGGAATGGCCATGTGGAGGTGAGGGAGGGGATGGCAGACAGTGGGGAGGCAGGAGGATCCGGCATTGGAGGTGTATGTGGGATTGTGTTTTGTAGGAGTCCATGTCTCTGCTCCCTGTGGCCGTGGCTCGTTCCGTACCAAAGCAGCATGTCAGCAGAGCAGACGCACGCACCGTAGCTCTGCCTGGAACACGCAGCGTTCACTGCCAGACGGGCTGGGCGATTTTTCAGGGACCCAGCTTGATATGCCTGGCTGGGGTGGGTTCAGTTGGGCGGGGGTCTGGGCTCTGATAGTTTGCGATGTTCCTTTTTGCATAGTCAGTTCTTTCCATTTATTGTTTTACCCCCGCCTATGCCTGAGGCCGCTCTCTTCGTAACTTGCTTCAGTTATTTCACTTCCAGTTTTTAAATGGGATCTAAGAATTGCAAAGCTGAATGAAAGATAAACAAACAGAACCATTTGAATGTCAGCCCAGAGCTGGTAGAACGGTACCTAGTGACGGTCGGCTGTAATGACCGGGTTCCCTACAGTGTTTTCTGGTGGGGCGGATAAAGCAACATCAAAGAGCCAAATGCGCATTTTAGGGCGAAAGGGCTCGTCAGGTGTTTGCTCTCTAAGGAGCATGTCACCGGCCAGGGCCTGCAGTCTGTCAGGAGAGGTGCGCTGGGGTGTATTTAGGAACCTCAAAATAAAAGGTGAAGACGGCTGGGTCACAATATCCAATGAAATCTTGCAAACAATTATACAAATGGACCCTACTGCTGTTAAAACAACATGGTATTAATATTGATTCAAAACTGACATTAAAATTAGGAGAGAAACGCATGAGAAATGAACTGACACCTACTTACCATTTCTTAATGCCTAATATGTTGACACTCCCTCACCGCATCTTTTTTTCAAAGCGATGCACAGCACACGGTCAAGTTAATGAATGGAAGCACACCCATTATTGACTGCTTTGTGCTGCATGAGCATCTGATTAAGCACCTAATTACAACTGTACCACTGTAAGTGGAAATGCATCAGCCCAGCTTAGCTCCAAGGTGTTTAGATGTGAATGAAAAGTTTCTAAATTAAATACATGGCAGAATGGTTAATGGGGAAAATACACTGAAATGCCTCTACCCCGTCCTGTTGACTTCTTCTCCCAAACCCCCCATGAGTTCTGGCCTCTTGGTCAACTCAGCTCCCAGTCCCCCATCAGCTGTGCCCTCTCCCAGCCTAACCCATTTCTACTGCAATTCTTCACCCTCCTCATCCAGGTAGGGGGTTGGCGCTGCAGCCCCTGAGGTACCTGCGTTAATCATTGTCTCTCATACTGGGGCTATTTAGATTTCAGGGAACGATTCAGAATTACTGACTCTGGGAGGTGGGAGAGCGTTTGCTCTAACGGCCACGTTCAACTCTGGTAGCCTCCATGTTACCTCATCCTCCCCCATGTCTCTGCTCATGTCAGTGTCACCTGATCATAATGCCACTGGCTTCAGCAGAGCTCGCAGACAGGAGCTACATCACAAGGGGGTTACAGTACTGAGAGTGAAATACATCACAGGGAGGGTGTAATTATCCTGAAGTGAAACATTCCAGTCTAGGAAGCGAAAGAATTCAAGTACTTCATTACTTAAAATTATGCTTGAAAGGATTGGATTTTTATGAATAAATTGCAGTAAATGTTAATTTCACTGTACACACACACACAGATGAAAAAATATTTATATAGGTAATATACAGAAATGCTTCTAGAGAAAGTGGAGTTTGATTTAAGGATATTTACACTGTATATTTTAGGTGTGACATTGACAATTTCTCTTTGAACAGTTCTATGATTTGGCTTTTGGACTCTCAACAGTTACTGTTATTAAATAATTGTCTGACGACCCCCATAACTTCCCACAGCTCTGAACATTGAAATTGTGAACATTGAAAAAAGGGCTTAAAAATAAATATCGCTATCTATTGAAATTAAAAGAAAGAAATAGACACAATGAATTTTGTCAAACCCACTTAACAGCAATTGCAATATGCTAGGGGATGGAAATTCACAACTAAGGCACCAACCTTAATTCTGCCCTGTAGTGACACCAGGCAATTGCCGTAGGGCTACGAATTAGGCATTTTAGTGATATCGTTCTGATCTAAAGACACACGAGATCTTTTCCTCAGGATATCACCGTCACTGGGTTGTTTCTCTTAGTGGTAATTCCCAGAAGTGAACAGATTAATAACATCAGTTATGAAGTGGCCATTTCAGATTCCTGGGGAGTGTCTTATTTTGCACTAGGGGCCAGGTCCTTGGAGAGACGGAACCTTGGTTGCATTTTAACTTCTCCATGCTCAGCAGCTTCTAGAATTTGGTTCAAAGTATTTACACGTTTCCCTGCCCTGTTCTTAAAAGTGCTGCTTTAGAAAGTGGGGAAGGGCAGGAACTGACTGCAGGATCAGTAGCCGAGTCCCTTAGATATTTATAGCTCATCGGAAGGAGGACGGGGATTGGTGGGTGTCTGGGGATTTAATAATAAACACACAAATATCATTGTTCTTAGTGAATTTTCATCTTCTAATTCCCATAACCCACTAATTATCCCTGGCTGCCACCAGCAGTCTGGGGAGGGAGGACTAGTAAACTCCTGTGGCCAGTGTGGAACTGAAGGCATAAGGATCTTTCAGTGACTGACTCAAAGTCACCCAGAGTGAAATTCATTTAACTGGGTAAAGCCCTAGTTGCTGAGCTCTGCAGAGGGGTTGGGAGGTGAATTCCATCCCCCATTCTTGAGCATGGACCCCCCTCCAATTCTCACCCTGATCTCAGACACTACCCCAACCTTCCCCTGCAGTGATGGACCCACTTGATGCTGCCAGAGCCATCTGCCATGGGACCTGGAGAGGACAGAGGCCCAGCTCCAGAACTGCTCCCCCTGCCCACAGCCCCCAAGCTGTGCTAGAGTTGCCCTGATTTGTCAATCTGCAGATCAGTCCAGGTGTAGAAAGACCATCTGGGGCTGTCTGCAGTGTCCCGTTGCTGCTGTGAGGGGAATGGGATGGTCCCTCATATAGGATACAAACATACCCAGGGGCAGAAGGAAAATGTAGCTTCTTCCAGGGGTTTGAAATGTTTGGTTTAGAGTCCTGAGCTCTGTCTTCCTGTTTGTCTCCTCCTGCCACTTTCAGATCTCTTGGAGAGACAAGGTGGGTGAGGTAATTTTTTTAGAACCAATTAAAAATACCTCTTTGCTATCCTGGGACCAACATGGGTACAACAACTTTCCCCTCTGTACCCCCTCCCCATCTCACCTCCCCCTCAGCTGAGACTGTCCCATGTGATAGGAAAATAAGGGTTCAGTCCTGTCACTTGTCACTTGTCAGTTAAAATCCAATTAGGGAGGGCAATACATACTGAAGGATTTATCCAGAACACAGGGCGCAGCCTGTAGAATAAACCCCAAAATCCAATTAATACCACAGTCCCAAGCATGGGTCCCACAAATTTCTTCCTGCCAGTATGTAATTTTTTGTTTCTTCACCAGGGTCAGTTCTCAGTGTCCTTTTCAGTCAGGAATTCCTGGACTTTGGCAATGTCAGTGGAGTGAGTGCTTCTTCTTCTTTCCCAAAACAATCAAGGTTTAGCATCCTACAGGGGAGAGATTTCCAGCACATATCACCCTGTAATGGCTTTGCTTTTTCTAGAAAAGTCTAAAGGCACAGTTGGTCTGTCAGTGGACAAGGGAGCTTTTTTCCTGCTGTCCAGAAGCACAGTAGAACTAGAAGAAAGAATAGGCTAATCATCAATAGGAAAATTCTCCTGATGTGGAGGGGTCTTTTTGCAGTGAGAATCCTGGGACCAAGCAGTCAGTCTGTGGCACTTCACAGTGGTGTCGGTAGTCAGCAGGACTGGGAAAGGGCCTTTCCAGCGTGGAGCCAAGGCAGTCCTTCGCTGATGGATCTTTATGTAGACCCAGGCTCCTGGTTCCAACGAGTGGCAAGGTTGCACAGGATCCTTTGGTAGTGCTTCCATCACCTGTGCATAAAAAGACTTAACACATTTCATTAGTGCCTGACAATACTTAAGCATTATGTTATCCAGCAATTGAATGTCCATCTGAGCTGGGGTTAGTGGGGATGCAGTTGGTAGTCACATTGGGCGTCCTGTCAAAATTTCATGAGGGCTGAGTCCAGTCGTTCGATTGGGAATGGCTCTCATACACCTCAGTGCCAAAAGAAGGGCATCCGGCCACCTTAAGTTCGTTTCAGCACAAATCTGGGCCAGTTTATTCTTTAAAATCCCGTTCTGGCGTTCCACTGTCCCAACTGTGGGTGGTGAGGGCAGTGAGTTGCACATAACTCCTTTACAATCTGTCCAGTAAAAATGAATTCCACGATCACTGTTGATACCCACAGGGATGGCAAAACGTGGCACAAAATCTTTAAGCAAAATGTCACAACAGTCCTGACACCTGCTTTTCTGCAGGGAAAAGCTTTAACCCAATTGGTAAATACATCAACTAAAACAAATACATATCCATAACCACAACATGTAGACATCGAAAAATCAATCTGAATATCTACAAAAGGTCCCCAAGGAGGAGAGTGGGCTGGCCGCTGCACACCAATCTCGTGTAATTGCAGCAACCATTCCCCCCCCCCTTCCCTTGGTAGGCAGCCAAGCGGTGTCCTTGACTGGGGCCAGCGCATGTTAGCCATTCTCTGGTTGTTTTTTCCATTTAACCTACAAAGGAAACTTTTACTCTTCAATTATACACCTTTTTCATACCATGAACACATAAACAGTACTCAGAGTAGCAGCCGTGTTAGTCTGTATCCGCAAAAAGAACAGGAGTACTTGTGGCACCTTAAAGACTAACAAATTTATTGAAGCATGAGCTTTCGTGAGCTACAGCTCACTTCTTCGGATGCATAGAATGGAACACACAGACAGGAGATATTTATACATACAGAGAACATGAAATGGTGGAAGTATGCATACCAACAGGAAGAGTCTAATCAATTGAGATGAGCTATCATCAGCAGGAGGAAAAAAAAAAAACTGTTTGAAGTGATAATTAAGATGGCCCATAGAAGGTGTGAGGAGAACTTAACATAGGGAAATAGATTCAATTAATGTAATGACCCAACCATTCCCAGTCTTTGTTTAGACCACAGGTAATTGTGTCTAGTTTGCATATTAAAACTTCAAAAACAGACTCCAAAGAGAAACTGCTGAACTCGAATTAATATGCAAACTAGACACAATTACCTGTGGTCTAAACAAAGACTGGGAATGGTTGGGTCATTACATTAATTGAATCTATTTCCCTATGTTAAGTTCTCCTCACACCTTCTATGGGCCATCTTAATTATCACTTCAAACAGTTTTTTTTTTCCTCCTGCTGATGATAGATCATCTCAATTGATTAGACTCTTCCTGTTGGTATGCATACTTCCACCATTTCATGTTCTCTGTATGTATAAATATCTCCTGTCTGTGTGTTCCATTCTATGCATCCGAAGAAGTGAGCTGTAGCTCACGAAAGCTCATGCTTCAATAAATTTGTTAGTCTTTAAGGTGCCACAAGTACTCCTGTTCTATAAACAGTACTGTTATACAGTACAGAAGTATTATCATTCAATGTATGCCACATATACCCTTTCACTAAAATTCTCCTGATTACAGAACTTTGGAAGAACAAGCCAGGACAAGCACACCCACTTTGAGAAGTTCACTTAATATAACTTCTAGTCCAATAGCTATCCACCATCCCCAGCCCTCGGGCTAAAAGTCTGAGGTAGCCAGAAGGATCCCTTGTACAATATGGGGAGTGGGTTAACTTTTCATGTCCTTGCTTCCAAAGACTGTCAGTATGATTTTAACAACAATTCTCAATTAAAAGATTTGGCCAATGTAGTTTCTTTCTCTTACTGAAGAAAATGTATTAGACTTTAGTATATCACATTTTTCTGATGTAACCAAACACTTTGTATTCTAAGTTGAACAAAACAAGTATCTGCATTGCAATGCAACATTTTCGCTTGATGTCAAATCAGACCATCTCATGAAAATATTAAACACAACAATTTTTTTTTTTTGCCACGAGACAAAACACCACAAAACAGAACATAGAACACACAACATAATTGTGACTGCCAGTAAATCATAGTACGTTGAATGCTGTGCAGCTGGCATTAATGTTCTTTGATTATCTGAAAGACAAAAACAGAGGTCCACCCCTTCGGGGCAGTTAAATACTTAAAATATACAAATACTGTTGTTGATTCTAGGCAAAACAGAGGAATTACCCCATATTTTCTCGTATGTGCTTCTTAGTCAGCCCTGGTTCAGCGGCCTCTACCTTATCAGTTAGTTAATTTGCATTAACACAGATGCTCTCCGGCTTGCTTTTTTTTTTTCTCTCTTACTGTTAACTCCTGCTTTTAAACACTGAAAGAAAACATCCCCACGTATAGTGCCTGTAGGGCCTAATAAAATTTCATTACATAGCACTGTATACATTCTTCAACTGATTTAACAAAATCGTTCATAGCCAAATGAGTGCAATCTAATAATTTCTTTGCCTGAATTCATTCACAAACATGTCAAAGACACCAAAAAACTGTTCTCTTTAGCTTTTTCACAAAGTTCAAGTGCTGTTCCCCCCAGCAAACAGAGTCAATTTTTCATTTTCCCTTAAAAATCAATTGCTTTTTCCTTCCAACAGCCACTTTACCAATGCAAATCACCATTCCAAATATCCTTCTGAGTATTTGAAATCCTCATGCTTATATTCACTTACTCCTTCTTTCCACTACACCTTCAAAAGTTTCCAACCTGTTTTCCAAATCTCTCTGTCTGTTGCCCGCCTGCCTGGGCCCGATCCTTTTTTCTCGCTGAATCGTCCCTATCCTAGGCACTACCAGTTTAGCTAGGAGGGTGGGCTTCACAACTAGCCCTCACCCTTCTGGTCTTGTCCCTAAAACAATTTTACTCCCAAACTACTCGAGTCCTCCCTAGTAAGGCTTGCCACCTGGGCAAAAATACATGGCCATTGGGTAAAGGCCATTTACTTAACACATAATCCAAACCCCTTTGGGGGTCTACCCAGAGACCCACCCATTTGTCTGCTGACACTTAAACAAAAAAGAAAAGTACACAGAGAGCAGAGAAAATTACAGTCTAAGCCAGATTTTTCCACTTCTAGTACATTGTCCGTTACAGGGGGGGGGGGGTGGGGACGACAGAATTATCTCAGTACAACCTCAGAGCTTCATCGCACACATGGCTTCCACCCTGAGGAATTACGAACGAGAAGTTCAGTTCCGCTCACACACCCAACGCCCAAATGAACAGAGCAGAAAAACATCAGTAACCGGTTAAACAAAACAGAGCCAAAGCTAAATAGTGCACCAAAACCAAATAGTGTCTCCTTATTCTATTAGGGCTCACCTTTAACCATACAATCCTTATCATATAATACCAAACAATACCAAACAAAGCAAACATAAAATAACAAGGGTAAAACAGATAGATGGTGTAAATTCTACAGGGCTTCCCAATTCTCTATTGCTCACCAAACTGTGACAAATTTCTGTTACCAATTATCCCTTATGTCAGGTGATCAAACTGACATTGCAGGACTGGGGGGGGGTAGATAGAGAAATCACACCATATATCCAAATTTTAAAGCTTCATTAAAAATAATAAAACAACAATGGAGAGTATTGGGAATGCTCCCACCTCACACAGGAAAAATATGAATGCCCCAAGCCTTAAACCACTTTAATACTCACACATGTCTCACTGGGAAGTTACGCTTTGCAAATATAATTCCAATTCTGTAACTTGTAGTGCCTCTATTTTCCACAAGCAGCTGGGGCTGAAAGCAGTTTTCTTTGCACTTAGCATAGTCCGCACTAATTCATGACCTTGAAGACAAAACAACTTCTCCTTTATCTCAGGGCTAAGCCGAATTTCAAATTAACCCGTTCCTAGACAAATTGCTCACACTGTGTCAGAGGTTTTTCTCTGTGATTAAAGCTCCACCGAGATATATGATCTTATCTAGATTGAAGGTACCTTCTAATGGGCATTGTTTAAATGAATTTTCACGCGTATACAGATTCCAATCATTTAAATACCTGCAGGTTTTAGGACCATAATGTACGTACATGTAATATGCTGGGGCACCCTTAGGGGGTGAGGTGGAATATTTAGACAGTCCCTTACCCATTTTCCACTCACACAGGAGAGACTCACAAGGAAAGGGGAGGGAAGATGGGTTCACACACTCCTAGACCCAGGCAGCTTCCTCGCCGGACTATGCCAGGCTGAGTCAGCCCACCGTGGGTCGGATCTCCTAAAGATCCACTAGTTACCGGGCTAGCCACTCACACTGGTGTACACACACACACACCAAGGCCTCTTTTTCTTCCTTTTTCCTTTTTTTTTTTTTAACCCTTTTTCAACCTTTTTATCTCTTTTTTTTTTTTAACCATGATGCATCTTTACCTGGTCCGGACCAATACCATGAGGCGGTATGACAACCCCTCTTGAGGCGGTAAAAACCCCTCAGCACCGGTGCATTCTAATGCATTTACCTATGCATTACCTTATGCATTTCCTTGGCCAACTCAGCAGTTCCCAGTACTGCTATAAACTAACCTTATTGGGGCCTCTCCCCAATACCACTTTGCATCTGATCCTGCTGCACAGTCAATAAGTTCAGATGGCGTGAGCCCAACAGAGAGACAGACGTCCTCAGGGACAGTCCTCCTCCGATACCCCAATAGAGATTTCAAAAGGTCTCATACCTCTCATGTGGCGCCATGGGGTTCGAAGGGGAATGATCCGTAGTAGTTGTCTGTGGGTCCGTGGGCATTGCCATCCCGGACGAGCCCCCAAATTGTCAAAGAAAACTTGTTCTCGCTTTTTGTTTGGGTGCAGCAAAATTAAATACTTTATTATTTCTCCAGTAATTACAATGGAGGGAGAGAGTGCCATAGGACACAGGGTCCTGGACAGGTCTCTCAACTGGTAAACAATTACATCAAGCCTTTATACCATTGTTTCAGACAATTTCTAGCAATAATACAGACAGTAAAAAGCAACAAATAAATTTTGTTTATACATAAGCTTTTCTGCTATCTCACTAGAAAAACAAGACTGCAAGACTGCATATTGCAAGGTCTTAATAACTTTCACACAATTCACTCTGTCTTACATTATCTTGCTTCCTCACGTCACCAGGGTCACAGTTAACCTAACTCATGCTAACTAATATTCATTAAGATCTCTTCAAAACCTTGTTAATTATTTACTGGCTTCCACACACTGGATTGGGTCTTGCCAGCACTAACGGGAGTGAAAGCCTGTGTGCATTAATGACAGCAGCACCTCTGGGACTCAACACATAGGGAGAAGAGATGGGAGTGAGCAGGTTATGTTTGTGCCAGGTGTGAGTTACTCATGTGGGAATTCTGCACCGCTGCGTACGCACAGAATTCACGTCCAGCGCAGAATTTCTTTTTTTAGGCTTGAAGAAGATACGTTCTGCCTGAGAAGTGCTACAGTTCTGCCTTTCACCCACCAGAGGCCCCTGTGGCACCAGAACAGGCAGCAGCCAGCTGGGTTCATCTTGGTGGTAATTTGTTGCCCCGAGCTGTACCCCAAATGGGAGGAGAGTTAGTGGGTGCAACTGGGGAGAGTCCTGAGACACGGCTGCCACTGGGGTGGGGACAGGGGGGTCATTCTCAACTCGCAAGAGGGTGTGGAAAGGGCACAGGAGGAGCAAGTGTCCCCTATGGAGACTGCCCAGCCCCAGGTTATCCAGTCCCAGACGCTTCTTCCCCCACCGTACCCCAAACCTCTTCACCCCTCCAACCATCAGTTGCCAGGCTTCCCTCGCTGCGAGCCCTTCCTGACTGCAGAGACCCTCTGAGCCAGTCGTGTGTCAGGGCTCAGCCCTCTGGCTGCGTCCTCAGGGCACTTTCTTCCTCTCTCGGGGCACCGTGCCACAGGGACCCCACAAATCTACATTGCTTTGGCTTCAGCCCCGGGTGGTGGGGCTCAGGGCCCTGGACTTCAGCCCCACGCGCTGGGACTGGAGCTTTCTGCCCTGGGCCTCAGTGAGTCTAATGCTGCCCTTGCTTGGCCCCTGCCCTGAAACCTGCTAGTGGCCCCCAGGGGGCCCAGGACCCCTAGTTGAGAACCACTGCCTTACCCCACGAATCACAGCAATGTTCAGGTTCCTGACAGTCATAGAATCCTAGAATATCAGGGCTGGAAGGAACCTCAGGAGGTATCTAGTCTAACCCCCTGCTCAAAGCAGGACCAATCCCCAACTAAATCATCCCAGCCAGGGCTTTGGCAAGCCTGACCTCATGCCAAAGGACCAGTCACTTACTGAGATCAATTGAATCTTAGATCTCACAACAAAGACAATACTTGTAGCCAGTCCTGTAATAACCTGTATTAAGACTTATTTAAAAGGAAAGGAGAGTTGTTTACAAAGTTAAAGCAGGTAATCCTATAGATGCAGACGAGTTACAGTCTTAAATTTCAAAAGGTAATAGAAGTTTCTATAATAAGCAAGCTCTGCATATTCTTTAGGACTAACCCAGGCTAATCAGCTGGGGATCTCGTGCTTATGCCTAGAAACTCCCCCCACCCCCTGAGTCCAAGCAGCATACAGATAATCAGTTCCTTCTGTATGGGGTTTTTTATCCCCTTCCTGCCATGTGCTCTGAGCTGCAAAGTCAGCTAATGGGAAGTCAAGAGCACAACAACAGTCTTTTGTCATCTTTAACATCCCATAATAGTCTATCTGGTGTTGATGAACTTTCCTGCCAGGCAGGGTGTAATGCATTCGGTTGCCAGTCAGCACTTCACCTAGGTAAAGTCTCTCTCCTGTCTGGTGATTTACAGAGCCACAGAGGCTCACAATGCAACTAGTCAGATGTTAACCTAGGCAGCAACTCACAAGCATTCAATGAAGTGTAAGCGCATTCTTATAATCCTAATACCTAATACTAACACAGGTGAGTCAGACTGATTCCAGCGATGCGTTTGTCCCTGTTCAATGAAGACATGGGGGCTTTTGCAAGAGCTAACACCTCATCTGCCAGTGTCACAGGCAGGCTGGGCAGGGATGGTGTCTCTAGCCTCTGTTTGCCAGAAGCTGGGAATGGGTGACGGGGTGGATCACTGGATGATTCCCTGTTCTGGTCATTGCCTCTGAAGCACCTGGCATTGGCCGCTGAGCTAGATGGACCATTGCTCTGATGCAGTGGGCAGCTCTTATGTTCTTATGTCCACAGTCTGTATGAGGAGTATGTACTCATTTGGACTCACTGGGGAGCCACAGAAAGAAACAAGATGTGCTGAGGCAAGAAGGCCCAGTCTCAGAGCCCCCGGGGTCACACTTGCCAAAGGCTAAAACTAGGCCCAGCCCAAGAAGGGGGCACTGCCAGGAGAGACTCTACAAAGGCTAAAGCATCAAACAGCTTTGTAAACCTGAGAGAGCTGCCTTGGGGACAGTGACAGGGAGAATCCCCAGAGTGACTCCTTTGATTCTGCTCGTCTCTGGCCTTTGGTTCTTAGAATCATAGAACTGGAAGGGACCTCGAGAGGTCATCTAGGCCAGTCCCCTGCACTCAAGGCAGGACTCAGTATTATCTAGACAATCCCTGACAGGTGTTTGTCCCAGCCTGCTCTTAAATATCCCCAGTGATGGAGATTCCACAAGCTCCCTGGGCAATTTATTCCAGTGCTTAACCACCCTGACAGGGAGTTTTTTTTCCTAATCTCCATCCTAAACCGCCCTTGCTGTAATTTAAGCCCATTGCTTCTTGTCCTATCCTCATAGGTTAAGAAGAACAATTTTTCTCCGGCATCTTTGTAACAACCTTTTATGTACTTGAAAACTGTGATCGTGTCCCCTCTGAGTCTTCCCCAGTTTTTTTCAATCTTCCCTCATAGGTCATGTTTTCTAGATCTTTAGTCATTTTTGTTGCTCTTCTCTGGACTTTCTCTAATTTGTCCACATCTTTCTTGAAATGTGGCCCCCAGAACTGGACACACTACTTCAGTTGAGACCTAATCAGTGCGGAGTAGAGCAAAAGAATTTCTTCTCGTGTCTTGCTTACAATACTGCTGCTAAGACATCCCAAAATGATACTTGCTAAGCAGTGTACTATGCATTTGTCCTTATTGAATTTCATGCTATTTACTTCAGACCATTTCTCCAGTTTGTCCAGATCATTTTGAATTTCAGTTCTATCCTCCAAAGTCCTTGCAACCCCTCCCAGCTTAGTATCGCCCGCAAACTTGATAAGTGTAAGAGAGAGACTCTGCTGCTGGGAGGGTTTCACCATGTGTCAGAGGGTCACACCCTGGTGGGAGGGGGCTAGGCCTGTACTGGAATAAGGTCACTCTGTGCTTCACAGTGTGGCAGAACCTAGAATGTCCATTAGCAGGGAACAATGCTGGGGGGAATCGACATGTGGAAAGGACAGAAACCCTGTCTGCATTCTCTCACATTGCCCTTCTCGCCCTGGCAGGTTACAGAATAACGTCCACGTTTTGCTCCAGATCATCCCATCCTCCCAGGGGGAAGGAAATGGCTGCAATGGAGCTGGGTCAGGTAAGGGATTATCAGGGAGCTGGTGGTGGGTTCTGCTTGGAGGGAGAGAAGCAGTAAATGTACAGGAGGGTGGGAGCCAGTGATGAGCTGCCAAAATATTAACAACAGGTTCCCTCCTCCTCACCTCACGAGGGGGTCATGCCCCCCCAGGGGTCGTGCCCCATCCAACCCCCCATGCTCCGTGAAACCCCCCCCGGGGACCCCTGACCCATCCCCCCGTCCCCTGACTGCCCCCTGCCGCCCCATCAAACCCCTCCTCTCATTCTTGATGCCCCCCTGGAACCTCTGCCCCATCCAACCACCCCTTCTCTCTGTCCCTGACTGCCCCCCACCACCTCATCCAACCCCTGCTCCTTCCTGTCGAAGAAAAACTCAGTTCTCGCTTTCTGTTTGGGTGCAGCAAAATCAAATACTTTATTCTTTCTCTAGTAATTACAAGAGGGAGGGAATGTCCTAGGAAATAGGGTTGCCCCTTGTCCCGGACAGATCTCTCTCAATTAGTAAACAATCACAGCAAACATTTATACCTTTGTTACAGACAATAGCTAGCAATCCTGGAGACAGTAAAAAGAAAACATTTGCATTTGTTTATACATAAGCTTCTTCGCTATCTTATTTGTCTTCACTACTAGAAAAAAACAAGACTGCACATTGCAAGGTCGTAATGACTTTTCACACAGTTCACTCTGTACCACATTATCTTGCTTCTACAAATTTCACATCATTAGGGTCACAGCCAGTCTAACTCATGCTAACTTAGCTAACATACATTTAAGATCCTTCAAATCCTTGTTAATTATTTATTGGCTTCCACACTCCCCCCTTTTGTACTTCTAGTACCACAAATATTTCAAATCTCAATTTGCATTAAATCATGGATTTCAGATTCTACATCAACCTTAGGGGTTGTCATGGGATGTAATGACAATGCATGATTAGCATGAACATGAAAGGTATTATTACTACCATTACATTTTTTACAACAACAACATAATCCTACACCAACTAACAACACTACAAACAATAACATTCCCATAGGAATAAAATAATGGGGTTGACGTACAGTTTTGGTTACAAAGCACAAGACATCATACTTAGTACATAAAGTAGACACTCTATAAGCTGTATGAAAGGCATTCTGTTCAGCATGATATATATTCTGAAGCATGTGAATTTGCCCTTGCAACTCAGAGATTCTGTGAACCTCCGGTAACAATGAAAGCAAATTCTGAAACCGATCAGGCACTACTCTAGTCCAATTAAAATATACCTGAAATCTAAGAGCTACTTGCAACATTCTATCTGCAGGCCAGTAAATGATATGATTGCCTGCAGCAGTGGTAAGATTAATATGTATATCTTGTAATGTGGTGGCATTAACGTACACACAGCTATCATGAGCCTGAAAAAGTGGGTGTCCTGTAAGGGTAGTTCCTTGACCTCTACCCTCCCAGCAAATATTGTCATAAACAGTGACAACTTCCCCTGGCTCCAGTTTCCGTACACACTGAAGCTGTGGTGGTTCTAACGGCCAAAATGTCCATAGAGTACCTAACCCCATCCAAACATCAGCTGTAATCCTAGGAGCACTAACTAAAAATCGATTTGGAGAATCAGGCGGTCTCACTTCCCAGATATCTCGGTGAATCACCCAATCCCACATGCATCCTCCCCATGGACCCTCCTTGCCAATTAACGATGCTTCGTTTCTTCCACCAGGGCCAGTTCTTAATGTCTCTCTCAGTCAGGAATCCCTGGACATAGGAGGTTTCTGCAGAACGAATGTATCTTCTTGTCTTCCCCCAAAACAATTGTGGTCTAGCATGATAAAGGGAAGATGTCTGTAATGTTGGAATTCCCTTAGAAAAATCCAAAGGCACAGTAGGTTTGTCAGAGGACAAGGGAGAGGTTGCCAGTACGTCACCTTGTCCTCTTCTTCCGCTGTCCAGCAGGTACAGCAGGGCTAGAAGAAGGAGCACGTTGATCATCAGTAGGAGTGTCCTCCCGAGGTGGAGGGGTCTTTTTGCAGTGCGATGCATGGGTCCAGGCAGGTAGTCCTTGACACTTCACAGCGGTGTTGGTAGTCAACAGGACTTGGAAAGGGCCTTTCCAGCGTGGAGCCAGGGCAGTCTTTCGTTGATGGACCTTTATGTAGACCCAGTCTCCTGGTTCCAACGAGTGGCAAGGTTGCACAGGATCCTTCGGTAATGCTTCCTTCACCTGTGTATAAAAAGACTTAACACATTTCATTAGTGCCTGACAATACTTAAGCATTATGTCATCCATCAAATGAATGTCCATCTGAGCTAGGGTCAATGGGGGTGCAGTTGGTAGTCGCATTGGGCGTCCTGTCAAAATCTCATGAGGGCTGAGTCCAGTCTTTCGATTGGGAATGGCTCTCATACTCATCAGTGCCAAAGGAAGGGCATCTGGCCACTTTAAGTTTGTTTCAGCACAAATCTTGGCCAGTTTATTTTTTAAAATCCCGTTCTGGCGTTCCACTGTCCCAGCAGATTGTGGGTGATGAGGGCAGTGAAGGTTGTGTTGGATCTGCAAAGCTGCACATAACTCCTTTACAATCTGTCCAGTAAAGTGAGTTCCACGATCACTGTTGATACTCACAGGGATGCCAAAACGTGGTACAAAATCATTAAGCAGAAGTTTCACAACAGTCCTGGCATCTGCTTTCCTGCAGGGAAAAGCTTCAACCCAATTGGTAAATACATCAACTAAAACTAATACATATTCATAACCACAACATTTAGACATTTGAATAAAATCAATCTGAATATTTACAAAAGGTCCCCAAGGAGGAGGGTGGGCTGCCTGCTTAGCTTTAACAGCTTTACCAATGTTGTGCTGTTGACAAATCACACAGTGTTGACAGTAGGAATGTGCTACAGAAGGGAAACTTGGTGCAAACCAATCTCGGGTAACTGCAGCAACCATCCCCCCTTTGCTCACGTGTGCCATTCCATGGTATATGCGAGCAAGATAGGGCAGTAACATCTTCGGTGCCACCAGGCGACCATCCGGGGCACGCCAAAGATGATCAGAATGTAAAATGCATGCAGCAGCACTCCAAGAGTGTGTCTCAGTTCTCGATGCTGCCTCCTGGATCTTAGCCAGATCCTCAAGGGAGGCCAGTGAAGGCTGCTCTATCAGTACACAAGAATGTTCAGCCTGAGGTGCGGAAAGGGCCGCTGCTTTGGCTGCAGAGTCTGCCAGAGCATTTCCACGGGTAACTTCATCATGAGGGGTCTTGTGAGCAGTACACTTAACAACAGCAATAGCTTTAGGCAACAAAAGAGCATTCAAAAGAGCAGATACATAAAAACCATTCTTAATAGGAGAACCAGTGGATGTAAGGAAGCCTCTGTATTTCCAAAGCAACCCAAAATCATGTACTACTCCAAAAGCATAACGAGAATCTGTATAGATAGTAATCGTTCGATCTCTAGCCAGAACACAAGCTCGAGTCAAAGCCACAAGTTCAGCTACTTGAGAGGAAAACACTGAAGAAAGGAAAGCACTTTCAACAACAGCACAGGTAGTACATACAGCATAACCAGCAACTAATTTACCCTTAGAATCTCGCAAGCACGAGCCATCCACAAAATAAAGGAGATCAGGATTCTGCAAAGGCACATCCAGTAAATCATCTCTAGGACGAGTAATAACAGATGTTACAAACACACAATCATGTGGTTCTCCGTCTTCAGGCCCAGGCAACAAAGAGGCTGGATTAAGAACAGGGCAACGAGCCAAAGTAATATGAGATGAAGAAAGCAAAATGAGCTCATATTTTGTAAGACGAGAAGTGGATAAATGCTGTGTCTTAGATTTTAACAACAGCGCAGCTACAGCATGTGGAACAGCCACAATCAAAGGGGAGCCTAATACAATAGATTCAGATACCTGAACAGAAAGGGCTGCTGCAGCCACAGCCCGTAAACAAGGGGGAAATCCTAGTGCCACAGCGTCCAGGGCAGTACTGTAATAAGCAATGGGACGGTGTTTGTCTCCGTGCTTTTGCGTTAGTACAGCCAAAGCAAACCCATTACGCTCATGACAGAAAAGAGTAAATGGTTTAGAATAATCAGGAAGTCCCAGGGCCGGCGCACTAGATAGTCTCTGTTTAATAGCAACAAAAGCGCTCTCAGCCTCTGGGGGCCAAGGAAGTGGCTCAGGGGTACCAGACTTAGTCAGATCCTGTAAGGGTTTAATCACTGTTGCATAACCTAAAATCCACTGTCTGCAGTATCCAGTCATGCCCAGAAAAGTACGCATTTGAGAAATAGTACCAGGCCTAGGCATATTCAAAATAGCTGAAATATGAGAGTTTGATAAATGACGCTTGCCATGAGAAATATCATGACCAAGATAATGAACCTTGGGTTGACACAGTTGGAGTTTTTCCTGGGATGCTTTGTGACCTTTGGCAGCTAAAGCAGTTAAAAGTGTCAGAGTATCAGTTTTACAAGATTCAAAAGAGAAAGATGCCAGCAAAAGGTCATCCACATACTGTATAAGCACCGATTTACCGGGGAAAACCACATCATCCAGATCCTTCTTCAGGATCTGAGAAAACAGGGATGGAGACTCAGTATACCCTTGGGGTAACCTGGTCCAGGTATACTGACATCCTTTATAAGTAAAGGCAAACAAATACTGACTATCTGGGTGAATTGGAATAGAAAAAAAAGCTGAACACAAATCCACAACAGTAAAATAAGTAGCTGACGGTGGAATACAAGAAAGGATTGTAGCTGGATTTGGAACCACAGGAAAAGAAGGCAAAACCACAGCATTAATCTCGCGGAGGTCTTGAACAAACCGATAGGTGTTCCTTCCTGGCTTCTTTACAGGAAAGATAGGAGTATTACAAGAACTAATCGTGGGAACAATAATACCCTGTTGTAATAAAGACTCTATGACTGGAGCTATTCCTTCCACTGCTTCAGGACGCAGTGGGTATTGTGGAATCCTTGGCAAAATTTTAGCAGGGTCAACAAGAATTTTAACAAGCTCGGCAGTCCAAATCTGTCCCACTTCATTTGCATGACGAGACCAGAGATGGGGGGGCACTTGTGATAACAAATGCACAAGGTCAGGGCTGAGAGGTGTCTTGGACGTAGCTGGTTCTGGTATATGGAGTGTGGCCAACACCAGGTTAGTATTCTCATCAGGAACTTGTAAGAATACGCCATCTGGTGTACAATAAATGGTACAACCTAATTTACACAACAGATCCCTTCCCAGCAAATTCACGGGAGAGGAAGGGCTGAGCAAAAACGCATGCTTATCAGCAAGGGGGCCAAGAAAAACCACAAGGGGTACTGTGACAGGATGCGAAACAGGACAGTTTGAAATGCCCACAGCATTAACAGACAAAGTTGACAAAGGAACAGAGGGAAACTCTGAGGATCTCAAAGCAGATCTACTGGCTCCCGTATCCACAAGACAAGTAACAGATTTTCCAGCAATTTTACAATCAACATATGGGCCTTCCTGATTAATAGGAATTAAAGGATTCATGATGCAGTTAGGTTCCCTCAGGCTGTCCTAGTAAGGGGTTTCCTGTGGGGAAAAAACAGGCGCTTCAGGATTTGGGAACTGAGTAGGGTTTTGAGCTAATCGATTTGGACACTCATTTCTCCAGTGTCCCTCCTGACCACAAAAGTGGCATGCAGTGCTCCCAGTCGGGGCAGGATTCTGGGCTGGATATGAGGAACCCCTTCCCATACCTCGCCCACGACCTCGTCCCCGTCCTCTTCTCATTCCCCCACGACCCCTGTGCTGATAAGTTTGTAATTGTAAAGCCATAAGTTTTGTTTCACTATTTTCTTTCTACTGTTCTATGCAAGCTGTACAATGATTGGCAACTGTCACCAATTCTGAAAGGGGTTTAGTTTGCCAGCCAATACAAATAGTTCTCAATGGTTGCTGAACTTTTGGTAAGAGTCCCTGAACAAAAGCAGCTCCTACCGCTTCTCTGGCATTTTCAGCTGGATTAGTAATTCCCGAATGCTGTTCAAAGACCTTTGTCAGTCTATCTAGATAATCAGCAGGGGACTCCCCTTTGTTCTGTTTACAGTTAGCAATCTTCGTCCAATCTGTTTTCTTAGGACAAACTTCTGCAATAGAGGTTAAGAGACGGTTCCTAGCCTCTGTCAAGTCACGCTCAATACCAGGGTCGGCATCAGGCCAACCTGCCTGTCTGATAAGCCGCTGCTGAACTTCAGCTGGCAGTACAGCTCGTAAAAGTTGATTAATATCTGCCCAAGATGGATTATAGCACTGAATCACTGTCTGGAGCTCTTCTCTAAACTTTACTGGCTCCTCCCTGATTTTAGGAAATTCTTTCACCAAGTTTCTAAGATCTCCAGGTGTCCAAGGGGCATGTACCTTAACTAACCCTCCTACAGCTCCAGCTCCAGGCAAGTCTCTCAAAGGAGCCTGGAGTGCCTGTGCCGTGCTTCTAAGAAAGTAGCCGGCATTGTTATCAGTAGAAGCAGGGTTAATTGGGCTACTGGAATCATTCAGTAGTGAAGAAGAGAATTCTTCCGAAGAAGGAGAATGAACAACTTGTGCAGTTGCTATCTGCGGCGGCGATATTACCACTGCCTGCATATTCCCAGAAGGGGGAGCAGGGGGAGGAACTGGCTGCGGCTGTGGAATGATGCTAAAAAAATCCACTATGTCCTCAGCAGTCTCCTCCTCACTTTCAGCCTGAACTAATTGGGGATAAAGAGAAGCAGAGGGCTGTGCCCGAGCAGGAAGACATTTGGATGTCTTACATTTAAGTCTTAAATCCTGTACTTCAGTTTTCAATTTTTCCTGGGAGTCCTTCAGACTCCGCACCCGAGACTCATGGAGTCTCTTTGTTGCTTCCTCCCACCAATACATAAACTGCTCCCACTGCGCATCAGAGGCTTGTGAAGTAAGGGTTCCTCTGAGGTATGTAAGTTTATCCAACTCAAAGGTACCTTCTAATGGGCATTGTTTAAATGAATTTTCACGCGTGTACAGATTCCAATCATTTAAATACCTGCAGGTTTTAGGACCATAATGTACGTACATGTAATATGCTGGGGTACCGTTAGGGGGTAAGGTGGAAAGTTTAGACTGTCCCTCCCCCATGTTCGAATCACACAAACTGAGGGGGTGCCCTGTCCGCGCTAGCGGATCAGAATCTAAGGATCTCTCCCTACAGGGTACTCACACAGGAGAGACTCACAAGGAAGACTACGACTCTCCTACACCTCCCTTCAGCAAAGAGCATCGGCTAGTCTCTGGGAGACGGCGCCGCTTACTCTAATTGCATCCAGTGAGACGATCAGATTGTCAGTAGCCCACACGGAAGGGAAAGGGGAGGGAAGATGGGTTCACACACTCCTAGACCCAGGCAGCTTCCTCGCCGGACTATGCCAGGCTGAGTCAGCCCACCGTGGGTCGGATCTCCTAAAGATCCACTAGTTACCGGGCTTGCGTTAGAGCAGTCCTGATCATGAGCTTCCGCTTCACAGGGTACTCTGGGCGTCTTCCGATAACGATCACTCACACTGGTGTACACACACACACAAACACACACACACACGCCTCTTTTTAACCCTTTTTTATCTCTTTTTAAATTTTTTTTTTTTTAAACCACGATGCATCTTTACCTGGTCCGGACCAATACCATGAGGCGATATGACAACCCCTCTTGAGGCGGTAAAAACCCCTCAGCACTGGTGCATTCTAATGCATTTACCTATGCATTACCTTATGCATTTACCTTGTTGGCCAACTCAGCCAACTGTTTACTGCTATAAACTAACCTTATTGGGGCCTCTCCCCAATACCACTCTGCATTTGATCCTGCTGCACAGTCAATACGTTCAGATGGCGTGAGCCCAACAGAGACAGACGTCCCCACAGACAGTCCTCCTCCGACACCCCAATAGAGATTTCAAAAGGTCTCTTACCTCTATTGTGGCGCCATGGGGTTCGAAGGGGAACGATCCGTAGTAGCCGTCTGTGTGTTCGTGGGCGTTGCCATCCCGGACGAGCCCCCAAATTGTCGGAGAAAAACTCAGTTCTCGCTTTTTGTTTGGGTGCAGCAAAATCAAATACTTTATTCTTTCTCTAGTAATTACAATAGAGGGAGGGAGTGTCCTAGGAAACAGGGTTGCCCCTTGTCCCGGACAGGTCTCTCTCAATTAGTAAACAACCACAGCAAGCATTTATACCTTTGTTACAGACAATAGCTAGCAATCATGGAGACAGTAAAGAGAAAACATTTGCATTTGTGTATACATAAGCCTTTTTGCTATCTTATTTGTCTCACTACTAGAAAAAGCAAGACTGCATATTTGGTTATCTGAATTGCAAGGTCGTAATAACTTTCACACAGTTCACTCTGTCTTACATTATCTTGCTTCTGCAAATCACGTCATTAGGGTCATAGCTAGCCTAACTCATGCTAACTAACTAACATTCATTAAGATCCCTTCAAATCCTTGTTAATTATTTCCTGGCTTCCACAACATTATCAGTTATGAAGTGGCCATTTCAGATTCCTGGGGAGTGTCGTATTTTGCACTAGGGGCCAGGTCCTTGGAGAGACGGAACCTTGGTTTCATTTTAACTTCTCCATGCTCAGCAGCTTCTGGAATTTGGTTCAAAGTATTTACATGTTTCCCTGCCCTGTTCTTAAAAGTGCTGCTTTAGAAAGTGGGGAAGGGCAGGAACTGACTGCAGGATCCGTTGCTGAGTCCCTTAGATATTTTTAGCTCATCAGAAGGAGGACGGGGATTGGTGGGTGTCTGGTGATTTAATAATAAACACACAAATATCATTGTTCTTAGTGAATTTTCATCTTCTAATTCCCATAACCCACTAATTATCCCTGGCTGCCCCCGGCAGTCTGGGGAGGGAGAACTAGTCGACTCCTGTGGCCAGTGTGGAACCGAAGGCACAAGCATCTTTCAGTGGCTGACTCAAAGTCACCCAGAGTCAGTGATGAGCTGCAGCCAGTTCGCACCGGTTCGCGGGAACCGGTTGTTAAATTTAGACGCTCTGTTAGAACCGGTTGTCCCACCTGGGACAACTTGTTCTAAAAGGGCATTTAAATTTAACAACCGCTCCCTGCTGTGGCCCCAGCTCACCTCAGCTCTGCCTCCACCTGCTGCCATGAATGCTCCGCCCTGCTTCTCCTCCCCCCCTGCTTCCCGCGAATCAGCTGTTCGCGCAGGACGCCTGGGGGGGCTGAGAAGCAAGCAGGCTTCCCGCTCAGGAACAGGAAGATGGAGCTGAGGTAGGGGTAGAGGAGGGCCATGCGCCCCGGCCGGTCTCCAGCCGCGTCCCTCCCCGGCCCCGGCCCTGCCCGGCTCTGGCCGCGGCCCTGCCCAGCCCCGTGGCCCTCCCCGGCTGCCTGCCTCCTGCCCTCCCCGGCCCCGCATCCCTCCCCGGCCCCGCATCCCTCCCCGGCCCCGAGTCCCTCCCCAGCCGCCCGGCTCCGCCTCCGGCCCTCCCCGGCCGCCTGCCTCCGGCCCTCCCTGGCCCCGCATCCCTCCCCGGCCCCGAGTCCCTCCCCAGCCGCCCGGCTCTGCCTCCAGCCCTCCCCAGCCCCGCGGCCCTCCCCGGCCGCCCGGCTCCGGCCATGGCCCTCCCCGGCCGCCTGCCTCCGGCCCTCCCTGGCCCCGCATCCCTCCCTGGTCCCGAGTTCCTCCCCAGCCGCCCGGCTCCGCCTCCCCAGCCCCGCGGCCCTCCCCGGCCGCCCAGCTCCGGCCACGGCCCTCCCCGGCACCGCGTCCCCGGCCGCCCGGCTCCGGCCGCGGCCCTCCCCGGCCCCGCCGCAGCCCAACTCCGGGCCCGGCGGCAGCCGCGACCTCACCTACCCAGATGCCAGGGTCCGGGCGCGGCGGCGGCCCCGGCTGCCCGGCTCCAGCTCCGGCTGCGTGGCTCTGGCGGCGGCCCTCCCCGGCTCCAGCCGGCCAGCCGCCTGGCTCCGGCCACCTGGCTCCCACCGTATCCTCCGGCTCCGGCCGCGTGATTCCTGCCCTGGCCCCGCGTCCCCAGGCTCCCGGCTCCAGCCATGGCCGGACTGTAGCACCGCCAGCCACGTCCAGGCAGCGCGGTAAGGGGGCAGGGAGGGGGTGTTGGAGAGAGGGCAGGGGAGTGGATAGGGGTGGGGAGGAGTGGATAGGAGTTGTGGGGGTCAGCGGGAAGGGAAGAGGGGGATTGAATAGGGGCAAGGGTCCCGGGAGGGCAGTCGGAAAGGATCAGGGGTTGGATGGGGGCAGTGGGAGGCAGTCAGGGGCAAGGGTTCCAGGGGCTGTCAGGGTACAGGGAAGGGGGGTGGGTGGGGCAGGGCTTCCTTGGGGGGGGCATGATCCCTCCTGGGGTGAGGAGGGAACCGGTTGTTATGATTTTGGCAGCTCATCACTGCACAGAGTGAATTTCACTTCACTGGATAAAGCCCTAGTTGCTGAGCTCTGCAGAGGGGTGGGGAGGTGAATTCCATCCCCCATTCTTGGGTATAGACCCCCCCCTCCAATTCTCACCCTGACCTCAGACACTACCCCACCTTCCCCTGCAGTGATGGACCCACTTGATGCTGCCAGAGCCATCTGCCATGGGAGCTAGAGAGGACAGAGGCCCAGCTCCAGAACGGCTCCCCCTGCCCACAGCCCCCAAGCTGTGCTAGAGTTGCCCTGACTTTCCAATCTTTGTCACAACAAACATCCCAGGATTGGGAAAGACCATCTGGGGCTGGCTGCAGTCTCCCTTTGCTGCTGTGAGGGGAATGGGGTGGTCGCTCATAGAGGATACAAACATACCCAGGGGCAGAAGGGAAATGTAGTTTCTTCCAGGGGTTTGAAATGTTTGGTTTAGAGTCCTGAGCTCTGTCTTCCTGTTTGTCTCCTGCCACTTTCAGATCTCTTGGAGAGACAAGGTGGGTGCGGTAATTGTTTTAGAACCAATTAAAAATACCTCTTTGCTATCCTGGGACCAACATGGGTACAACAACTTTCCCCGTTGTACCCCCTCCCCATCTCACCTCCCCCTCAGCTGAGACTGTCCCATGTGATAGGAAAATAAGGGTTCAGTCCTATCACTGGATTGGGTCACAGTTAACCTAACTCATGCTAACTAATATTCATTAAGATCTCTTCAAAACCTTGTTAATTATTTACTGGCTTCCACACACTGGATTGGGTCTTGCCAGCACTAACGGGAGTGAAAGCCTGTGTGCATTAATGACAGCAGCAGCTCTGGGACTCGACACATAGGGAGAAGAGAAGAGATGGGAGTGAGCAGGTTATGTTTGTGCCAGGTGTGAGTTACTCGTGTGGGAATTCTGCACCGCTGCGTACGCACAGAATTCATGTCCAGCGCAGAATTTCTTTTTTTGGCTTGAAGAAGATATGTTCTGCCTGAGAACGTACTGTAGCCAGTGCTACAGTTCTGCCTTTCACCCACCAGAGGCCCCTGTGACACCAGAACAGGCAGCAGCCAGCTGGGTTCATCTTGGTGGTAATTTGTTGCCCTGAGCTATACCCCAAATGGGAGGAGAGTTAGTGGGTGCAACTGGGGAGAGTCCTGAGACATGGCTGCTGCTGGGGGTGGGGACAGGGTGGTCATTCTCGACTCGCAAGAGGGTGTGGAAAGGGCACAGGAGGAGCAAGTGTCCCCCATGGAGACTGCCCAGCCCCAGGTTATCCAGTCCCAGACGCTTCTTCCCCCACCGTACCCCAAACCTCTTCACCCCTCCAGCCATCAGTTGCCAGGCTTCCCTTGCGAGCCCTTCCTGACTGCAGAGACCCTCTGTCATAGGTCTCACCCCCACTTAGAGCTGTTGGGTTCCAAGATGGGGACCTGCATGGACTCCCCTAAACTAAAATCCTAGTTTAGATCTTCTTTGCTGCCACCAGTCAATGTTTACGTGTTTGACCCACGCCCTGTCTCCCCCTCCTCCAAGACTCTCCCTGGTCCTGGAGAGAGATGGACACAGATTCAAATCACCTTGAATCTCTATACCAAGGGAAGTAACCCACTCCCCCCCACCTTTCCCTGAGAATCCACCCAAGGAAAGTATTAACCAAGTCCTTAACAGAAAAGAATTTATTAAAAGAATGAAAAGAAAGTACACTATCTCTGTAATACCAAGATGGAACAATACACAGAGTCTAAATCATAAACCTGGAGAGAACTCCCCCTCCCCCTTTCTTTCTCAGTAAAAGCAAAGTACAGCAATAGAAATAAAGAGATTACTTCAGCAAACACACAATTGCAAATATAGAAAGCAACTCAAAAGACTAATCCACCTTTTTAACTAATACTCACTATACTGGATAGTAGGAAATACTCCAGGAGAACTTGGAGACATGTCTGGCCTCTCTTAGATCCAAAGAGAGCACGAACACTCAAACAAAGAACACAGACAAAGCCTTCCCTCCACAGAGATTTGAAATTATCCTGTCCCTTGATTGGTCCTCTGGTCAGGTGTTCCTCAGGTTACTGAGCTTGTTAACCCTTTACAGGTAAAAGAGACTTTAACCCTTAACTAACTGTTTATGACACCCTCTGAGCCAGTCGTGTGTCAGGGCTCAACCCTCTGGCTGCGTCCTCAGGGCACTTTCTTCCTCTCTCGGGGTACCGTGCCACAGGGGCCCCACAAATCTACATTGCTTAGGCTTTGGCTTCAGCCCCGGGTGGTGGGGCTCAGGGCCCTGGACTTCAGCTTTCTGCCCTGGGCCTCAGTGAGTCTAATGCTGCCCTTGCTTGGCCCCTGCCCTGAAATCTGCTAGTGGCCCCCAGGGGGCCCAGGACCCCTAGTTGAGAACCATTGCTTTACCCCACGAATCACAGCAATGTTCAGGTTACTGCCAGTCATAGAATCATAGAATATCAGGGCTGGAAGGAACCTCAGGAGGTATCTAGTCCAACCCCCTGCTCAAAGCAGGACCAATCCCCAACTAAATCATCCCAGCCAGGGCTTTGGCAAGCCTGAACTTATGCCAAAGGACCAGTCACTTACTGAGGTCAATTGAATCTTAGATCTCACAACAAAGACAATACTTATAGCCAGTCCTGTAATAACCTGTATTAAGACTTATTTAAAAGGAAAGGAGAGTTGTTTATGAAGTTAAAGCAGTTAATCCTATAGATGCAGACAAGTTACGGTCTTAAATTTCAAAAGGTAATAGAAGCTTCTATAATAAGCAAGCTCTGCATATTCTTTAGGACTAACCCAGGCTAATCAGCTGGGGATCTTGTGCTTATGCCTAGAAACTTTGCCCCCCCCCCCCCCCCGAGTCCAAGCAGCATACAGATAATCAGTTCCTTCTGCATGGGTTTTTTTATCCCCTTCCTGCCATGTGCTCTGAGCTGGAAACTCAGCTACTGGGAAGTCAAGAGCACAGCAACAGTCTTTTGTTGTCTTTAACATCCCATAATAGTCTATCTGGTGTTGATGAACCTTTCCTGCCAGGCAGGGTGTAATGCATTCGGCTGTCAATCAGCACTTCACCTAGGTAAAGTCTCTCTCCTGTCTGGTGATTTACAGAGCCACAGAGGCTCACAATGCGACTAGTCAGATATTAACCCAGGCAGCAACTCACAAGCATTCAATGAAGTGTAAGCGCATTCTTATAATCCTAATACCTAATACTAACACAGGTGAGTCAGACTGATTCCAGCGATGCGTTTGTCCCTGTTCAGTGAAGACATGGGGGCTTTTGCAAGAGCTAACACCTCATCTGCCAGTGTCACAGGCAGGCTGGGCAGGGATGGTGTCTCTAGCCTCTGTTTGCCAGAAGCTGGGAATGGGTGACAGGGGATGGATCACTTGATGATTCCCTGTTCTGGTCATTCCCTCTGAAGCACCTGGCATTGGCCACTGAGCTAGATGAACCATTGGTCTGATGCAGTGGGCAGCTCTTATGTTCGCAGTCTGTATGAGGAGTATGTACTCATTTGGACTCACTGGGGAGCCACAGAAAGAAACAAGATGTGCTGAGGCAAGAAGGCCCAGTCTCCGAGCCCCCGGGGTCACGCTTCCCAAAGGCTAAAACTAGGCCCAGCCCATGAAAGGGGCACTGCCAGGAGAGACTGGATAAAGGCTGGAGCATCAAACAGCTTTGTAAACCTGAGAGAGCTGCCTTGGGGACAGTGACAGGGAGAATCCCCAGAGTGACTCCTTTGATTCTGCTCTTCTCTGGCCTTTGGTTCTTAGAATCATAGAACTGGAAGGGACCTCGAGAGGTAGCTAGGCCAGTCCCCTGCACTCAAGGCAGGACTCAGTATTATCTAGACAATCCCTGACAGGTGTTTGTCCAGCCTGCTCTTAAATATCCCCAGTGATGAAGATTCCACAACCTCCCTGGGCAATTTATTCCAGTGCTTAACCACCGTGACAGGGAGTTTTTTTTCCTAATCTCCATCCTAAACCGCCCTTGCTGCCATTTAAGTCCATTGCTTCTTGTCCTATCCTCAGAGGTTAAGAAGAACAATTTTTCTCTGGCATCTTTGTAACAACCTTTTATGTACTTGAAAACTGTGATCGTCCCCTCTGAGTCTTCCCCAGTTTTTTTCTATCTTCCCTCATAGGTCATGTTTTCTAGATCTTTAATCATGTTTGTTGCTCTTCTCTGGACTTTCTCTAATTTGTCCACATCTTTCTTGAAATGTGGCCCCCAGAACTGGACACACTACTCCAGTTGAGACCTAATCAGCGTGGAGTAGAGCAGAAGAATTTCTTCTCGTGTCTTGCTGTGACGTTATTGATATAAATTGGGACCATATAGAACATGGGTTGCAACCAAGGTCCTGTAGTGGCACCAAATCCTAAGTAAAGAGGGTCATATAAGGTGTCTAAGACCAGGTTCTGGGTTGCTGGTTATGATTATGCTGTCTGTATGTCTGTGTATCATTTTGTAGTTGAAGTTATAAGTATTCGCTCTATACTGTCTGTATTTTGTATTATGCTCTGCCTCTGGGAAGTGTCCCAGACAAGCTGATGTTAGCCCTGCATAGCTGGCTTGATGGCCCATTAAGGGCCATCAGCTACACAATTGACCCATGGAGAGAAGGCAGACACGCCTTGTGACTCAGCAAAGTATGCAGAAACTTGTCCATGTGACTGCAAACTCCATTTTTGCTGTAATTTTCCACAGTGAGGACAAAGGGATTCTTACACCTGGAAAAGTATATATAAGGCTGATGCATCATCTCCATTTTGTCTTCAATCCTGCTTCATACCTCTGGAGGGACTTTGCCACAAACTGAAGCTCTGCACAAAAGGACTGACCGACCCATCCCAGCGGGGGATGTTCTCCAGAGACTTAATCTGAACCTGCAGTTTACTCCAGCACTGCTGCAAGCCTGAACTAAGAACTTTGCCATTACTGTATGTAATTGATTCCATTTAACCAATTCTACCTCTCATCTCTACCTTTTTCCCTTTGTAAATAAACCTTTAGATTTTAGATTCTAAAGGATTGGCAACAGCGTGATTTGTGGGTAAGATCTGATGTGTATATTGACCTGGGTCTGGGGCTTGGTCTTTTGGGATCGAGAGAACCTTTTTCTTTTATTGGGGTGTTGGTTTTCATAACCATTCATCCCCAGGACGAGTGCACTGGTGGTGATACTGGGAGACTGGAGTGTCTAAGGAAATTGCTTGTGTGACTTGTGGTTAGCCAGTGGGGTGAGACCAAAGTCCTTTTTGTCTGGCTGGTTTGGTTTGCCTTAGAGGTGGAAAAACCCCAGCCTAGGGCTGTAACTGCCCTGTTTGAGCAATTGGTCCTGATTTGGCACTCTCAGTTGGGTCCCGCCAGAATCGCTCCGTCACACTTGCTTACAATACTCCTGCTAATACTTCCCAAAATGATACTTGCTTTTTTGCAACACTGTTGACTCCTATTTAGCTTGTGATCCACTAGGACCCCCAGATCCCTTTCCACAGCTCTCCTTCCTAGGCAGTTATTTCCCATTTTGTATGTGTGCAACTGATTGATCCTTCCTGAGAGGTGTACTATGCATTTGTCCTTATTGAATTTCATCCTATTTACTTCAGACCATTTCTCCAGTTTGTCCAGATCATTTTGAATTTCAGTTCTATCCTCCAAAGTCCTTGCAACCCCTCCCAGCTTGGTATCACCTGCAAACCTGATAAGTGTAACAGAGAGACTCTGCTCCTGGGAGGGTTTCACCCTGTGTCAGACGGCTACACCCTGGTGGGACGGGGCTAGGCCTATACTGGGAGAAGGTCACTCTCTGCTTCACAGTGTGGCAGAACCTAGAATGTCCATTAGCAAGGGAAAATCCTGGGGGGAATCGACATGAGGAAAGGACAGAAACCCTGTCTGAATTCTCTCACATTGCCCTTCTCGCCCTGGCAGGCTACAGATTAACGTCCATGTTTTGCTCCAGATCATCCCCTCCTCCCAGGGGGAAGAAAATGGCTGCAATGGAGCTGGCTCAGGTAAGGGATTCTCAGGGAGCTGGTGGTGGGTTCTGCTTAGAGGGAGAGAAGCAGTAAATGTATAGGAGGGTGGGAGCCAGTGATGAGCTGCCAAAATATTAACAATTGGTTCCCTCCTCCTCACCTCACGAGGGGGTCATGCCCCCCTAGGGGTCGTGCCCCATCCAACCCTCCATGCTCCTTGACACCCCCCGGGGACCCTTGACCCATCCCCCCCATCCCCTGACTGCCCCCTGCCGCCCCATCAAACCCCTCCTCTCATTCTTGATGCCCCCCTGGAACCTCTGCCCCATCCAAACACCCCTTCTCTCTGTCCCTGAGTGCCCCCCAGCACTTCATCCAACCCCTGCTCCTTCCTGACTGCCCCCCAGGACCCTTGTCCCCATTGAACCCCCTTGTACCCTGCCCTCTGACCGCCCCGACCCCTATCCAGCCCCCCACAAGCCACCGAACACCCCCTCCCTGTTCCTTAGCCCCTTATCACACTGTCTGGGGCCAGGACTGGGTCCGCTCTGCCGGGACCGCGACTGGGCTGCAGGACCCGACTCCCCAATCTGGGCTGGAGCCGCTAGGCCGGGACCACGGCCAGCTCTGCCAGGACCATGACTGGTGTCACAGGACCCGACTTCCTGATCTGGGCTGGAGCCGCTCGGCCGGGACCGGTGCTGCAGGGCCCATGCTGGGCCGGATCTGAGCCGCTCAGCCGGGATCAGCCCGAGCCAGGGGTGCTTGGCCGGGGCCAGGGGGAGCCGCTCAGGTGGAGCCGGACTGGGCCGTGCGCACCGTCCCCCCCCCCAGCCCAGCTTACCTGCCTGCTGCTTGTTTCAGGCTTCCTGCAAACATTTGATTTGTGGGAAGCAGGGGAGGGGGAGGAGAAGGAGGGTGGAGCGTTCACAGGAGAGGGGGAGGCGAGCTGGGGCCGGGGGCCGGGTGAACAGCTGCCCGAGCCTTTGTTAAATTTAAAAGCTTTTTTAGAACCGCTTATCCTGGAAAAACCGGTTCTAAAAAGTCTTCTAAATTTAACAACTGGTTCATGCCACCAGGCTGGAGCTCACCACTGGTGGGAGCTGCTAGAGGTGGTGGGAGGCAGGAAATATCTTGGGTGGAGAAAGGGAGGGGACAGGATGTGACAAACCTGCTGAGACTTGTGTAATGTAGGGTGTGATGCGTTGTCACCCCAGGGTGCAGTCTGGGAGGCTTCTGGGAACCGCTGTGCCCTCTAACCCTCAAGCTGGGCTGGCCCTTCTCACACTGGAGATTCAGCCAGCCTCTCCAGGGCCTGTTATCACCTAACACGACAGCAGGTGGCGCCAGGCATCCAACTAAGCTACTTGAGTGCTTTACCTGAGCCACTCAAGGAGAGAGAGAAGACAACAGCCAATTTCCCGGCGATAAGTGTTAGCAAACAGATCAAAGCAGATTACTTAGCAAATAACCAAAAACTCCAACCAAGCCTAACATACTATCTGGATAGAATTTGAATTAGCAATTTCTCACCCTGACTGATGCTACAAGCAGTCCTCCAAGTTTCCATACACAAGGTAGAAATCCCTTTACCCTGGGACCAGCACTTCCCCCAGTTCAGTCTTTGTTCCTCAGGTGCTTCCAGGAGTTCTCTTGTGCGGGGAATGAGGCCAAGAGATGATGTCACACCCCACCTTATGTAGCTTTTCCATATGGCGGGAACCCTTTTTTCTAAACTCAGTTCCCAGTCCAGTTTGTGGAAAAATACAGGTACCAAAATGAAGTTCATTGTCATGTGGTCTGGTCACATGTCTTTGTTGCTGAGCCATCAGGACTGTCTGGCTTCTTCATTGTTGTACCTGAAAGGCCCGTTGTGGGTGTTACCCAGAGTAAGCACATTTGAAAGACAGGTACAGAGTCAATATCCATAACTTCAGATACAAACATGATCCATGCACACAGGTAGGATAATCATATTCAGCAAATCATAACTTTTCTGAGGACACCGCACATGACTCATCTTGTACAAAATGCCTCATGTCCTAACGTATTATAATCCTGCCACTATGCTGAATATCGGCTGTAGTGTCAGATAGGTCCTAATTTCAAGGCACAGGAGTTGGGAATGGAACTTCCCGTCTTTGTGGAACAGGAAATAACCCTCCAGCCAGGGCTGGGAAAAATTCCCAGACTCCCAGTGCTGGAGCCTGAACCTACTGACACTTCATTAGTTACCCCCACCCCCAGTCTTTGTGGCAACTGCAAACGTTATTGGTGATCATTTTATATTCTCTTCCAGGTCATTGATAAGAATGTTAAATAGCAGAGGGCCAAGATCCAGTCCTTGTGGGAACCCCCTAGAAGGAAATCCACTCGACCATGGTTCCCTATTTACAATCCCAATTTTTAATCTATTTAATGTATGCCGTGTGTATTTTGTACCTTTCTAGTCAAAATATTGTGCTGAAGCAACTCATATGCCTACGTATATTACATCAGTACTATTAGCTGCAACCAAACTTTTGATCTCATCCAGTAAGGATATACAGTTAGTTTGATAGGATCTATTGTGTCTACACCTTTTTAATGGATACTAATTATATTACCCTCCTTTCTTTATTAATGAAATCCAGTATCGGCTGCTCCATTCTCTTGCCCAGTATCGATTTCAGACTGACACACTTGTAATTAGCTGCGTCATCTCTTTGATAGTTTTTAAATATTGGCACAGCATTAGCTTTATTCCAGTCTTCTAGAATTTCCCAAGTGTTCCAAGTCCTAATTAAAATCAACATTAACAGTCCACCACACTCCTCCAGCAGGTCTTTCAGAACTCTAGTTCTCTGGACCCACTGATTTAAACACATCTAACTTTAATAGCTGCTGTTTAACATCCTCATGAGTTACTTCTGGAATGGAAAGACTGTCAGCGTCAACATCTTATGATATGAGTTACATCATCTGTTTTTCTCCAAATCCAGGAGAGAAATATTTATTGAACACTTTTACCTCTTCTGCATGTTTGTTGATTATTCTGCCATTTCCATCTAGTAATGTAGCACTACCATTGTTAGGATTAATTTTGTACTTTTAAAAACTTCCTTCTTATTTTCATTGGTTGATCATTGATTTCTGTTAGCTTCCCTTGCCAACTTTCTACAATTCTGACCTTCTAACTTAGATTCTTTACTATTGACTTCCCCTTTCTTCCATATATTTTATTTGGAGAGTGTTGGGATTCCTACCAGGGAGCCACCAGCAGGGTCCAGAGACAGCCCCATCTCCTATATTAAGCTCTGGCTAGTAGGTATATGATAAATGTGATGAACCTGCCTCCGTCTGTCAGCTGGGAGACACAAAGGTTCTCTCTTTCTACCCTCTGATGCCACCTGGCTGTTCTAGGCAAGGTGAGGTGGGACTCTGTTAACATGTGCCTCCCGGAGCTTCCATTTACCTGGTGCTACTGTTCTGTGAGTAGTGGGGCTGTGAGTGGGGCAGCAGGTACTGAGTGTTGGACTCTTGCTCTTTCAGGGGCCAGTGACCTTCGAGGAGGTGGCTGTGTATTTCACCAGGGAGGAATGGGCTCTGCTGGACCCTGTTCAGAGAGCCCTCTACAGGGATGTCATGAAGGAGAACTATGAGACGGTGACCTCACTGGGTAAGGAGTCCTGTCCCCTGGGTTATTAGAAGCTGTGGGGTCTCTAAAGAACCTGAGCAGTAATAACTTTATACCTTTATTCATCATCCAAGTTTTGACAAGTTTCTTTGTCCCCCCTTTTTTTCCTTGTCTCCCATAGACTAGCAGGCAGCAGGGAGGGATAAGGTAATGAGAGACGAGGAGGGAACACAAGAAGCTCCCAAGGCGCCGGGAGGTGGTGCCGGCTGCCAGTAATGGGAAGAAGGAGAGGGGAGTGTGGGGGAAGGGCACCCAGGAAGTGGGCTGGGTGGATCAGTGGGAGGGAGGAGAGGTTTGGGGATCTAGAGCTGTGGGGGATCCCAGACCTTTAACCCTGAATCCGTACCCAAACCTCAGGTAAATCCCAGACTTCAGCATAACCACTCTCACAAAGCCTCAGCTTAATATAAGGCCCTGAACTGTAGCAAGCTCAGGCCACGTTTACTAAATCGTATAACTAAATCGACCACGGCTAGATCAATCTCAGTGTGTCAATCCCGCCTGTAGTGTCGACCTGCCGTTAATAACCCATTTATCTATGTTCACCTCCTTGCCCCTCCATGCATGGTCCAAGCTAATAAGCAGTTCTCTGATCATGACATCTTACCTCTAGTGAGTATGAAATTGCCCACAAGACGTGAGACTGGGTCATAGATTGTAAAATCAGGTCGGGGTCAAGAAGAGTGAGAGTTTGGAGAGAGTCTTGTCCCCCCTCTTCCCATCTGCAGCAGCCACAAGCTGTCTTCCCTCCCGGCTCCTTGGATCTCTGAGCCTGTCCCTCCTGAGGCTGCGTGGCCCAGTTCTTGTTTCTGACCTTCTCCTTTTTCCGGAAGAATTAGAGGCTGTTGCTCCTGAATGTTAGTGTGTAATTCCCCAGCCTTCTCCTTACACTGGGGGAGTTTAATTCTCCCTCCCATTACCCCTGAGTCACTAGATTTCCTAATTCCCCAAAATGTGCTTTTGCGATGTCACAGTTCTGGGGTAGCGAAGCCTTTGACCTGCCTCCATGGTCTGCTCAAGGAATGGCCCCTCAGGTATCAGGCCTGTAGCCAGCCCCTCTCTATGGGCAGGGACCCACATGCCTCCTTTTTGACCATTGTGTGAAGATTACAGCTTGTCCTCCACTGTGTTTGCTGGACTAACGTCCAGTTCCTGTGCTTTGCTTTCTCTCCAGGGGCTGTGAGCAGTGTGTGTGTGAAAGAGATAGTGGGGTCTATCCGTTCCCCCATTCTATGTCTGTCTTGTGTATTTAGATTGTAAATTCTTCAGGGCATGGGCCAGCTACTATTCTGTGTTTTTACTTTGCCTAGCACAATGGGGACCCACTGTTAGTTGCTCCTTAGCACTAAGGTAATGAATATGATTTATAATCATAATAACTCTCCTGCCACTTTGAGCCAAGGAAGCTGGCCTTGGGATGTTACTGCTTAAAAATGAGCTGGGGGTTAAAACCATGGACTATTCTTTGTGCCAAGTATCCCACAAATTCCACTGACCTCCCTTGTTTTCTTTGCCTGCAGTAGGGTTTCCAGTTTCCAAACCTGATGTGATGTCGCAGCTGGAACGAGGGGAAGAGCCGTGGGTCCCAGACCTCCAGGGCTCTGAGAAAGAAGTGCTTCCAAGAGCTGCCTTCGCAGGTGAGGACTTGGTTAAACCAACTCAACAACTGTGTGGGAATGCAGGAAACATTCGGGATGCCCTACAAAGACCCTGTGAGCTCTCCAAGTTCAGGATTGTTCCCTCCAGATGTGGAATCATTATGGCAAATGTCACTCATGGCTTCCCTCCTATTCTGACTGACAACTGGCAGCAGGTCCCTCCCCGATCTCTCTTTCTCCTGAGTGTTCTCATGAGATGCAGACCAAAACTGATCCCTTCCTCTCTCCTTTGGGGAAGGGTTTGGAGAAAATCCGCTCCTGATAGGTTTGATCTCTTCCCCCACATATTTTGGATTGTTCATCCCTTTTTCCATTCCTCTCTCTGAGATTTTCTTTCTTTCCGGTGCAGGTAGTGATCTGTGTCTGGATTCTCTCTGTCTCCCATCAGGTGATGGGATGGTGAATCAGAATGAGGAGGAGAAACCCCATCAGGAAGATGCTGAGCAAGGAGAACCACATGGAACTTTATCAGGAAGATCCAAAGGGAATGTTTCCGGGAGTTATGCACTCCCAGAAAAAACAAAAGCCTGTGAGACTCAGGGGAGGCCAGAGGGAAACTTGAGTACCCTCTCAGACATTATAGCAAGCGACAGAATCAACTTGGAAGAGACACGCTACACATGCCATGAGTGTGGGAAAAGCTTCAATCGGAGCTCTGCCCTTATCAGACATCAGACAATCCACACAGGTGAGAAACCTTATGAATGCTCTGAGTGTGGGAAATGCTTCATTGATAGTTCAACCCTCATCTCACATCAGCGAATCCACACAGGAGAAGCGCCCCACACATGCGCTGAGTGCGGGAAAAGCTTTAGTCAGAGCTCAGACCTTATCACACATCAGAGAATCCACACAGGAGAGACGCCCTACACATGCTCTGAGTGTGGGAAAAGCTTCAATGGGACCTCACACCTTATCAGACATAGGAAAATCCACATGGGTGAGAAACCTTATGAATGCGCTGAGTGTGGGAAAAGGTTTAGTCAGAGCTCAGACCTTATCACACATTGGAGAATCCACGCAGGAGAGAAGCCCTACACATGCGCTGAGTGTGGGAAAAGCTTTAGTCAGAGCTCTACCCTGAACACACATCGTAGAATCCACACAGGAGAGAAGCCCTACATATGCTCTGAGTGTGGGAAAAGCTTCAAACAGCACTCTGCCTTTATCACACATCAGAGAATCCACGCAGGAGAGAAGCCCTACACATGCGCTGAGTGTGGGAAAAGCTTTAGTCAGCGCTCTGCCCTTATCACACATCAGAGAATCCACACAGGAGAGAAGCCCTACACGTGCACTGAGTGTGGGAAAAGTTTCAATCGGAACTCTCACCTTATCACACATCGTAGAATCCACACAGGAGAGAATCCCTACATATGCTCTGAGTGTGGGAAAAGCTTCAATCAGAACTCTCACCTTATCACACATCGTAGAATCCACACAGGAGAGAAGCCCTACATATGCTCTGAGTGCGGGAAAAGCTTTAGTCAGAACTCAGACCTTATCACACATCGTAGAATCCACACAGGAGAGAAGCCCTACACATGCTCTGAGTGTGGGAAAAGCTTCAATCAGCGCTCTGCCCTTATCACACATCAGAGAATCCACGCAGGAGAGAAGCCCTACACATGCTCTGAGTGTGGGAAAAGCTTCAATCAGCGCTCTGCCCTTATCACACATCAGAGAATCCACGCAGGAGAGAAGCCCTACACATGCGCTGAGTGTGGGAAAAGCTTTCGTCAGTGCTCTGCCCTTATCACACATCAGAGAATCCACACAGGAGAGAAGCCCTACACGTGCACTGAGTGTGGGAAAAGCTTCAATGTGACCTCATACCTTATCAGACATAGGAAAATCCACATGGGTGAGAAACCTTATGAATGCGTTGAGTGTGGGAAAAGCTTTAGTCAGATCTCTACCCTGAACACACATCGGAGAATCCACACAGGAGAGAAGCCCTACACATGCGCTGAGTGTGGGAAAAGCTTTAGTCAGCGCTCTGTCCTTATCACACATCAGAGAATCCACACAGGAGAGAAGCCCTACACGTGCTCTGAGTGCGGGAAAAGCTTCAATCGGAACTCTCACCTTATCACACATCGTAGAATCCACACAGGAGAGACGCCCTACATATGCTCTGAGTGTGGGAAAAGCTTTCGTCAGTGCTCTGCCCTTATCACACATCAGAGAATCCACACAGGAGAGAAGCCCTACATATGCGCTGAGTGTGGGAAAAGCTTCAATCAGAGCTCAAACCTTATCGAACATAGGAAAATCCACATGGGTGAGTAATCTTATGGATGCCCTGAGTGTGGGAAATGTTTCTTTAATCATTCAGGCCTCATCTTACATCAGAGAATCCACACAGGAGAGAAGTCCTACACATGCTCTGAGTGCGGGAAAAGCTTCAAGCACAGCTTAAACGTTGTCTCACATAGGAGAATCACACTCTGAGTGCGGGAAAAGCTACAATCAGTGCTCAAGCCTCATTAGACATCAGAAAAGCCACATGAGAGAGAACTATAATAAATCCCTTCACTAGGGTTGGCCAAAATTTAAAAAAAAAAAATCACATTTGCTCATTCCCACATAGTGATTTTTGTACCATCTTCACTGTGGTCTCTCAGCTCCACCAGATCAGTTGCCTGCTTCTGCCTTTTGCACCTCATCCTTCTTCGGGGTCAGTCCTGTGATCTTTTCTATCAACTCCTTTCCTTTTGAGTCACAGGAGTGTGTTCCCTCCGGCCAGGAATGTTCATCACCTCCAGGTGGGGGGAGAGAGGTTTGATCCCAACAAGGTACACTGAGGCAAAAACTACCCGTGCCTGACATCCACTAGGACTGTACATGGCGTTGGCTGCTCAAGTTAGTGATCTTAATGTAAAAAATTGTAGTGCAGATGCAGCCCAGGTGCAGTGGTTGGCATTAGCTTTCCCCTTGACCTGACCTAAACTCCATCACTTTCCCTAGTCTAAACAAACCCTGAGCATCACGGTTATACTGTTCCCCCATTTCACAGCAATTGTTAGTCATCGAGTTCTCCCTTGGGGAACAAATTGTTTCATTCCCAGTTGTTCTGATGTTGCTGCAGGTTGTGCTGGAGAGCAGATATTTTCATCATCATTTTTCGCACTTAAAATATATTGAACTATAACAAAGAGCAGGAACAGGGCAGAGATAGGGAAAAAAGGTCATTTCACCCGTTGCAACAACAGACGTAGTTAGGGTAAGTCAGAGGGATTCCCTTATTCCCTATTACCATCCTCCTTCAATCCGTGCTAGAACCTAAGAATCCTTTTCCTTTCCCCCGTTGTGGGATGGGAGACTTCCAAAAGTGCTCCCTGTGCTCTAGCACATGGCTAAGCTCAGAGAATAAACCCCAAATAGCCCCTGAGCTTTGTTTTTTGAATTCTGTGTTTCCAATTACTTCAAGCCTGGGCATTGTGATTATTTACCAGTTTCTCTATCACTGTTTCTACCTCTGTTTCTGTAACATTTTTTGTTTTTTTATGGGACAGGGTTGTTATTCCTTTGCCTAACCCCAACCTGGAGGGGCAGGGTGTCTGTTTTCTTGGCCCCTCCCCACAGACAAATCTGACAGGGTTGAACCTGCCAGGAGCAAACAAAATGCCCCACTGGTCACACACACACTCACACAGCAGATAGACACACACAAGACAGAGAAGAAACTGAATTATTTGAGCTATCAACATTTCCACTTTCCCACAGCATGTTAGTTCTGAAGGTTGTTTTAATTTGTTTATTTTCTTGGAACCAGAACTGGGGAAAGAGACACTGGAGTCAATGGAATTACAGCAGGAAGGGATAAGTCTCATGATTCGTCACTAACCAAAGGCTTTGTGAACAGAGCGATAATGTTACTGAATGGTCTGGCTAACCCTGCAGTTAGAAACAATCAGCTCTATGGGTGGTAAATTTACAGAGGCTTTGCTGCTGATCATGAAATCCCAGCTGTTTAAAGGTAATGTGCTTCTATTTCAGTGCCTCTGGAAGTACAGAAAACAATGATCTGTGTTAAAGAAAAGTTGCCATTTCTCAGAGCCCCAATTTCTATTGTGTGTGTACAGGAAGGTTTGAATGTGTAGCAGGTAGTTTGGTAAAGCTTAGCTATTTTATGTGTGTAACAGGCTCCTGCCCACCTCCAGCAGAGGTTCAATCACATACGATGGCAACTTACCGAATGTCACACAAATTAGTCCATCCCTCCCCATATTCAGTCTCTGACCGGAATGTTCGAATGAGGCAATGAACTGGGAAAGTATCGCAGTAGGAATACATTAAAAAGTGGGATTAATCAGAGCTGGGCTGCAGACAGAGCCTGTTCTAGAGCTGGTGAAGTGACAGGGACACACTCCCGCTAGTGCTGGCTCTGAAATAACAGCAGAAGCAGATCGAAGAAAATGAGCTCATGGGCAGCTGCCCTGGCAGTGCATCACTCACCTGGCAGGTGTTACACAAAACACAGCACTTCCCCCCACTGCCACCACTTGATTATACTGTCCATGGGGCTGTTTGTCCTGTAGGACTTTGATCTCTCCGGGTGGTCCATGGTGATTCATAACAGAGCCATTAGGGGAGCAGGAGTCATCCCAATGGAAATCTCTCCACTTCTTTCTCAGTGTTACCTTCTTAGCCCTGGCTTTGGAGATGACATTAGCCTTAATCCTGTCTTGATTTTAGGTAGGATTGTGATCACCTTCTGGGGCTTGGCAGCTTAGAACTTTTGAGGGCTTTTCTCTGCCTTTTTGGTCCCCGCTGCAGTCAGTACATTCTAGACATGGGCATGGTGACCTCCCTGGGGATCTTGACAGCTTTAGCCAGCTTCTTGGTGGCTATTTTCCTGCTCACAGCCACTGTCTTCTTCTCATGCCTTGTCCTGGGGGTCCAGCTGCTGGTTGAATGTGAAGGAGCCAAAGTGCTGGTGACTTTAGCCCGCACCAAGTGGCCTTTGCTCGTCAGACTCCTGAACCCCAACTGGATGTGGTACTTGTTCTTCTGCACAGCACAGCCCTGGAGAAGAGAGATCTGCAAATGTACATTCATATGATCCCTTTGTTTAATTGATGAAAACATAAACTAGACACTTAGAGGATTGGAACTGATTTCAGCTGATGGACAGGTGTGCTAGGTTTTTATGCATTTGGACAGTGAAATGTTGAGTGTTACATTCATTTCAAGCATCCCCGTATAGTGGAGCTCCTGAACATAATGGAGAATGGAAATGAAAATGTTTTCCCTTTTTTCAAAAATAAAAATAAGAGGCTTATTAGAGAGCACTTGGATTTGAAGCAGGGACCACTTGATCTGCAGTCAAACACTCTACCACTGAGCTATACCCCCATGAGAGCAGATACTTTCCCCATTCTAGCTGAAGCACATCAGTGATTCCAATAGCAGGGGCAGGTTCTCTCTGGGGCACTGAGATTTTTCAGGGAGTTGGTGGCTCCTTTCTTTCCTCACCCTGGAGTAAACTCGGCTTTTTACTCCATGGTACATGTTTTATGGACTAACAACAGCAGCTTGAAGAAAGAGGAGAGTGAATATCTCACTCTCAGGGCTGAAGGTGGCCACGTCCCCTCTGTCTGACTGTTGCCATTGCAGGAGAGAAGGTTTCAATGGAGTTGAATGCCCTGGCTCACACTAGAGACACAGAAAGGTTTTGCTGTTCATTGAACAGCAAAGGAAATTGTGTCTGTATGTGAAACTGAGGAGGGAACATGAAATGCCCACAGGGTGGCGCAATGCCCTAAGCTAAGGCAGAAGGGTGAAGGAATGGGGCTGAGGAATGACTGAAGTGGACTCACCTGGGATTGAAATGACATTTGTTTGTGTCGGGCAGTGAGAAATGTGACATTAATTCAGATGCAGGGTTGAAGCTTCTTTAGCTGCTTGTAGAACTTGAACTTGATTTCCCAGAAGGGAGAAAGGGGAAGTCTGGGGCTGCCATTAGTCCCTGGCCGGAGCAGTGTATGAAAAAGGCTCCAGAGACGCAGCTGGCAATTACAGGCCACTGAGGCTAACGTCAGTACCAGGCACATTGGGTGGAATTGTAGAGCCCAATGATTAGACCCATCGGTGAACGGAATTTGCTGGGTGTAGCGGGTGGTTACCTGCTCCTGCCCTGCGGGGCTTGAAGCAGCCCAGGAGAGGGCTGGGGCTGGGGCAAGGAGCCTGGGCTGATTGGGGGAAGCAGGCTCAGCTGGGGCCATGCCCCAGTCAGGCCCAGCTGGCCCCTAGAAGAGGCTGTGAGCCAGGAGCCCAGTCAGTCTCCCTCTGCTTGTAGTGAGAGAAGGGCCTGGCTGCAGGGACCCAAGCAAGACACCTAGAGTGGGAGCAGGGCTGGGGAAGGGCCAGAGGAGCTGGGAGCTCTGGCCTGGAAAGCCCCAGGCTGCAGGCCTGACTATAGGCTGAATAGGTGCAGGGCTGCAATGGGGCAGCCCAGGGGGAAGCAGAGGCGGCAGGTCCAAACCCCTTTGCCTGTGATGAGTGGCTCACCCTGCAGTCTGCCCCAGTGAATGGGGGCTGGATGGAGACTGGGCAGTAGCCAAGACTGAGGTGAACTGAGGATAGTGGGTGGGGGTTCCCCTGGGAGGGGGAGACCCAGAACTGGGGGGATACTGCCAGGGGGTATTGCCAGGGTAAAAGGGGCACCGGGGTCCTGGGAGGGACAGGGGGCCAGCTGCAGTAAGGCAGATCACCAGCCTGCAGAGGGTGCTCTGATGGCTGGAGAGCTAATTCCCAAGACGACCAGCAGGAGGTGCCGCCAGGTGAGTCTGCCCCCGCTTACATTGAGGAAGAATGAACAAGGTTTTTGTAAAGGAAAATCATGCCTCACAAATCTACTATAATTCTTTGAGGGCGTCAACAAGCATGTGGATAAAGGTGATCCCATGGATATAGTATACTTAGATTTTCAGAAAACCTTTGACAAGGTCTCTCCGTGACGGCTCTGAAGCAAAATGGGATAAGATGGAAGGTCCTCTCTGGGATAGGTAACTGGTCCAAAGGCAAGAAAGAAAGGGTCTGATTTTCAGAATGGAGAGAGGTAAATAGTGGTGTCCCCCTGGGGTCTGTACTGGGACCAGCACTGTTCAATATACTCCTGAGTGATCTGGAAAAAGGGGTAAACAGTGAGGTGGCAACATTTGCAGATGATACAAACCAACTCAAGTTAGTTACGTCCAAAAGAGAGTGCGAAGTTTGACAAAGGGATCTCACCAAACTGAGTGACTGGGCAGCGAAAAGGCAGATGAAATTCAATGTGGATAAATGCAAAATAATGTAGAATTGGGATCATGTTTTCCCATGTGCATCTAAACTGATGGGATCTAAATTTTCTCTTACAACTTAAGAAAGAGATCTTGGAGTCACTGTGGATACTTCTCTGAAAACATGTACTCAATGTGCATCGGCAGTCAAAAAAGCGAACAAAATGTTGGGAAGTCCTTAGGAAAGGGATGGCTAGCAAGACAGAAATATAATATTGCCTGTCTATCAGAGGGATAGCCGTGTTAGTCTGGATCTGTAAGGAAGTGCTATTTACTCCTCATAACACAAGAACTAGGGGTCACTAAATGAAAGGAATAGGCAGCAAAAAAAAAAAATTGGAGATATACCAATCTCCTAGAACTGAAAGGGACCTTGAAAGGTTATTGAATCCAGCCTCCATTAGCAGGACCAATTTTTGCCTCAGATCCCTAAGAGGCCTCCTCAAGGATTGAACTCACACAACCTTGGGTTTAGCAGGCCAATGCTCAAACCACTGAGCTATCCCTCCCCTGGCAGGTTTAAAACAAACCATGGCAGGTTTAAAACAAACCAAAGGAAGTATTTCTTCACCCAACACACAGTCAACCTGGGGAAACTTTGCCAGAGGATGCTGTGAGGGCCAAGACTATAACAGGGTCCACCAAAGAACTAGATAAGTTGATGGAGGACGGGTCCATCATTGGCGATTAGCCAGGATGGGCAGGGATAGAAAACCATGCTCTTGAAGTGTCCCCAGCCTCTGTTTGTCGGAAGCTGGGAATGGGCGACAGGAGATGGATCGCTTGATGATTCCCTGTTCTGTCGATTCCCTCGCGGGCACCTGGCATTGGCCACTGTGGGAGGATAGGATTCTGGGCTGGCTGGACCATTGGTCTGATCCAGTATGGCCGTTCTTGTGACCAATAGAGGGCAGTCCCCACCAGTAATATTTATATTTGGTGCACTGAAAGGGCTAACTTTCCAAAGCTGACCCAAAGGTTTAGTAAAAGTGTTTTGGAGAAAAACACTAAATAGAACAATGTGAATGAAAACTGGGAGCTATTGTTTAAGAAGCTTCTTAGATGGGGCATAAGCCACATTGCCTAATTAGCTGAGCTTGCAATGGCTTTCCACTCAACTCTCTGACATTTCTCCGTCTGCAAATGTGGTACCCATTTTAAAACCTAGATCCAATCAATTACAACATGTCAGGGAAGATTCTAGGCATCAATGATCTGATCATTGGGTTGATGGCGGTAAACAAGAGATTCCCATAAGGCTCCCTCCCTCCCTCCACCCTTATCCTCTCTCCCCTTTCTGCTCCCGCATCCTCTGCAAACTTTCGAAGACAGATGCCTCGTGATGGCCTTCGCTCTTGGGGATATTGCCTCTTGGTCAGGGTTTCGGCCCTTTTGGGGGGAAGGATGCAGCAGATGGCGTGGGGGGGGGGCGAGCCCAGGGCCTCCCATGGGCTCTGACCCAGGCCACTCTGAGGGCAACACTTCCTACCACCCCCCTATTGTCCTAAGTTCACAGTTTATCACAGGAAGCTCTGAAGGGTGTCAACTCACTGCTTGGTACCTCTTCTCAGCCGGGCGTGGCATGGCAGCTCTCTCCTTGGGGTGGCAGCTGCCTCTGTTATGCTGACAGATCCAGGTTGGTGACGCGGTGGTGGGCGGGATTGAACCGGGGACCTCTGGAGTTTAGTGTGTGGGCCTCTACAGCATGAACTAAAAGCCACCCGGCTGCTAGCGAAGGCTGTATAGAAGACATGTTCTATTGCTCCCTCTAAGTGATCTTGGTGCCACTAGCTGGGACACCCCACCGCCCCCTGGAGGTGTGTGGGTTACATACTCCCCCTAGCTGAGGAAGCGCATCCTGAGCTTTGGAGAGTTCCCAGCTGTAATCCCGGAGGACCCCTGTAACAATGCAGCCTCTGTCAGGACACTGCTGAGAGTATCAATTCAGGACAAATTGCTTGGAGCAGGGCAGTCACAGCCCGAGGCTGGGTGCCCTTTACTATTAAAGCACGTCACAGCAGCCATGCAGAGAGGACTTTGGTTTCACCCCACTGGCCAATTGGACGTCATACAAGCAATTCCCTCAGCTATTCCAGTTCCCTTCTATCACCACCAGCCCCGCTCCTTATGGGGATGAATGGTTATGAAAACCAAAACCCCAGTAAAAGAAAACGGGTTCTCTCAAAGGACCAAGCCCCAGATGCAGATCAATAGACGAGTCAGATCTTACCCACAAATCACGCTCTTGCAAATCCTTTAGTGTTGTTATGGAAAAATTGATCCATGTGTTGTGTTTTCAATCAGGTCAGCCTGAGGCCTTTTATTGATTAGAAACACGCAGGGGAGAACCGTTATGGAAACGGCCTCCCCGAAGCTGGTTACAGACAGCCTTATAAAGCTTAAAACCACAATCGTAATATGCAAGTTACATACATAATTTCCTTATTATTTTGCTAAAAAAATATTGCAAAGTTAATGCTGATTGGAGCAGGAGTAAATTTCTTCCATATTAGGCTTTTCCTGTTATTACTTATCTGTTCTATGCGGTTACGTGTTGACAGTAGGGGATATTACAAAATTGTTTTTCAGTCGGGGACGGTTAGGACTTTCCACTGTCTCCTCCGTGCCCCCTGCTTGGCTTGTCTGGCCGGCCCTGGCAGCTTGACATGAGGCCTGGGCTTACAAGGCCTTGGATAACACTGGATTTTCCCTTACAACATCTAAAATATAAAGGTTTATTCATAAAAAGAAAGAAATAGAGATGAGAGTTAAAATTGTTAAAGGAATCAATTACACACAGTAATGGCAAAGTTCTTGGTTCAGGCTTGTAGCAGTGATGGAATAAACTGCAGGTTCAAATCAAGTCTCTGGAGTCCATCCACAGCTGGGATGGGTCATTCAGTCCTTTGTATAGAGCTTCAGTTTGTAGCAAAGTCCCTCCAGAGACATGAAGCAGGACTGAAAATAAGATGGAGACGAGGCATCAGCCTTTTATAGCCTCTTGCCATGTGGTCTTTGCTTTCTTTGTCGCAAGGACACTCTATCCAGCACGTGGCACAGAAAAACCTTAGAGTTCTGTCCATAGGCAGGTCCCTGCAGACCTTGCTGAGTCACAAGGTGTATCTGCCTTCTCTCAGTGGGTCGATTGTAGAGCTGATGGTCCTTAATGGGCCATTAAGCAGGCTAGGCAGAACTGACACCAACTTATCTGGGGTGTTCCACAGAAGCAGAGCACAAGTTTGAAATACAGGCAGCATAGAGCCAATATTTATAACATCAACTACAAAAATGATACACATCTAGAGATAGCATCATTATAATCAGCCAATCAGAACCTCTCCATAGACCTCTTACACGACAACCTTTCTACAATATTCACTGCAAATATAGAACAGTGGTCGCAACAGTGATCTATACAATTACAGATTATGTCAATAACGTCACAGGAGGTGACACGGCATCAGTGAGACTGATACTGGAATACTACCTCCAATTTTGGTGTCTTCGTTTGAAAAAGATGTTGTGAAATTGGAGTTGGGGCAGCAAAGAGCCACCTAATGTTCTGAGGACTGGAAAAAATACCTTCTGGTGAGCTATTGAAAAAGCTCAACCTGATTATCTTATCAAAAGAAGATTGAAAGGTGACTTCATTGAAGTGCCTTAATGGAGAGAAATGATTGGGTATTTAAGAGCTCTTTAATCGAGCAGAGAAAGGCATAAGATGACCCAATGGCTGCAAGGTGAAAAGAGACAAATTCATATTACAACTAAGGCACAAATATTCAACAGCGAGGATGATTCATCACAGGAACAAGCTACCAAGGAAAGTGCTGCATTCTCCATCTCTTGATGTCATTTAATGAAGACTAGATGCCTTTCTGGAATGTGTTTGCCCCCAAAGTAGCTATTGTGTCATACAGGAGGCCTGTGATATGCAGGGGGTCAGATTAGATGCTCTAATGGTCTCTTCTGGCCATAAAGTCGACTAATTTCTAAAAAACTGAGTGCAGCATTGGGAGCAGCGTCTGATGTTTCCCTGTCTAGCCGGCTTGCTGCCTAGAACGAACGCTCCTTGAGTGGGGTGATCCACAGGGAGCAGCTCAAACCTGCAGAGTGCCTGGGGAGGGGCAGGACATTGGCCCAGCAAGGGAGGGGTGTGGCAGTGACGTCACAAAGGCCTTTTGCAGGACCTCAGCCTATTGGTGAAAGGTGGTGGGGAGGTGGTGACCTCACAGAGAGATGCTGACATCAGCCAGGCAGGACCGGGGCGAGGGGCCAGGGAAACCTCAGAGACCCCTGTGGCTTTGCTCCAGCAAGTCTCCTTCTCCAGGTCTCTCTCTGAGGACTGAGAGAGTATTCGGGCTCACAGACGTGAGCGCCAGGAGGAACCTCTTTCGAGTTTTCTCCTTCCCTTTTAGTGATTATACTAGAAAACAGCCGTCCCTGTTTAGAAGGTAAGAGCCTCCTCCAGGTTTGAAAGCTGTTCAGTCTGATCCATCTGTTGCAGGGGAGTGCTCTGTGTGTGTGTTGCGGGAGAGGGCTCTGCAGCTCCCACTGTGGGAGGTCCACCCAAAAATGTGGGGCTGAAATAGTGCTCGGGCAGTGATCCCCACCAGTGACCTGGGCCATCCTTTGGGCTCTGGTGAGAACCCTCAGCCGCCCGTCCTCAGTCTCTAACCTGATTGGCTCAGCAGGGGGTTATTGACAGGGAGGAGACTCAGGTCCTTGTTGGTCTCTTTCAAGACCAAGGAAATAAGTCAGAACCAGTTCTATGTTTGATGAATTTTGCTGCTTCTCTGCATTAATGGTCTCTGAGCAGTTCATGATTCTCTCTAACATTGCAGTTCTCCTCAAATACTTGCTGAATAATTCCTGTGCACTGTTGTTGGTCTGGAGCTCATCACAAAGCACTTTATTCAGGTCATTCAATGTCTGAAATTCAAGATCTGATGGTTAGTTTGTAAAAGCAGCAACGAGTCCTGTGGCACCTTATAGACTAGCAGATGTTTTGGAGCATGAGCTTTCGTGGGTGAATCCCCACTTCGTCGGATGCATGTAGTGGAAATTTCCAGGAGCAGGTATATTGAAAATCAGGGCTCTTGGGTCCTATTCCCAACTCTGCCCCTGACTGGCTGTGTGACCTAAGACAAGTCAATTCTCCTTTCTCAGCTTCTCCCTCTTTCGAGTAGGGATAATAATGATCCGCTCCTGCCTACCTCACGGTGGGTGGAGGCAGGGCCAGCTCTAGGTTTTTTGCCGCCCCAAGGAAAAAAAAATGTGGCTGCCCCCACCCCAGCCCTGGGCTCCCCTCCATAACTCTTGCTGCCCGAGCCCTGGACTCTGCCCCCCCTGCCACCCCAGGTCTGGGCCTCCCCCCCACCCGCACCCCCTGCCGCCCAAGCCCTGGGCTCTGCCCCCCCACCCGCACCCCCCATGCTGCCCCAGCTCTGGGCTCCCCCTTCCCCACCAATGCTCCCCCACCCACACACCCTCTGCTGCCCCAGCCCTGGGCTCCCCCCCCCACCTGCACCCTCCTTCTGCCCCAGCCCTGGGTCACTGGTAACTTGCTCCCAGGGCGGATCATTCAGCAGGAATTTTGGATGTGCACAGAACACAGACAGGACTTGTTCCCATATGGTTACAGAGCTGCAGTAAAATGGAACAATTTTCAGCTTGTGTGATTGGAGGAGATCTGGATGCATATTATAAGACTGTCCTCCATAAATGAGGAAAAGTTGAGGTGCCTTTATTATTCTTTGTTTCTATGGGGAATTTGCCAGTGCAATATCACTGTCTTCCTTTTAAACAAACAAAACTAGAAAAAAAAATGGCAATCACTGTTGAAAATAGCAATTCCAGTCCTAAAAACCATGGGAAAGCATTTCTTGCTCAATTTTATCTAGTAGGATGCCCCTGGAACAATGGGAGAGAGAAACCTGCATCACTGAAAGTGCAGCCATGGAGACACCACACAGCAGCCTTGCCTAGCAGGGGCAGGGGGGCGAGAAGGGACATCATCCGAGCTCCCTGCATCCAGGTCACTTTCCTCAGCCGGGCTGCGTCAGGGGAGGGCAGAGAGCAGCAGCTTCTGATGCTCCCCTCACAGCCCAGCCCAGGTGGGGAAAGTGACCAGGACGCAGGGAGCACATAGTGCTGCTCCTCGCTCCCCCCAGCCTCTGTGGGGCCACGGAGGAGCATTGGGGCAGGGGAGAGCAGTGAGCACCTTTGCACGGCCACACGGTGCCCTTTGACCCCCTGGAGCCCTGGGCGGCTGCCGGGGGCCCCACCCCTAAGGCCGGCCAGGCTCCCCAGCATGAGCAGCAGAGACACAGGGAGACTGGCCAC